>NW_017804012.1:56790-81391 GCF_001625305.1 Branchiostoma belcheri | reverse complement strand
TTTGAATGATAGTCCTTAAAAGGTTGATTGTGGTACATCATATTTGTAAATTTTGTATTCACTGTTTTGTTTATGAGTCAATGTGTACATCTCTATGCACAGCGTTACAGTGCCCCCCTCTGACAGCACCTACAGACGGTACTATGAACGGCGACAGCGTCCTCACTTTCACGTGTAACACAGGGTACAACCTGGTCGGTCCTTCTACACTTACCTGTCAGTTAGATCTGACTTGGGATGGAAATCCACCAACATGTGAAGGTAACATGTCAGAATTTTTTCGCATCTTTCCTTCCCTCACGCCATGTCCAGGAATTGGCTTCTGGTATTCATCACATTACTGAAATCTGAAAATATTTGAAATTAATGTCTCCCTAGGACTCCCTAGAACATGTTTTAACATGAGTATTTATACGGGCTTTAATAGGGTAAGAATTGAACAAACCTTTATTGTACATGGAGATTTAAGCTTCAGTCTACAATAATGTCAAGAAACTTCATCTGTGATATCTAGGGCAGTCTAAAGACCTGTTGTGTCTAAGTTTTTTAGACATCTTTTTTAGTGACTGTTCTTTGTGATTGGTCCGTGTATTTTGGGGATATGGCTGTAAAAGTTGTTAAAAGTAGCTGTGTACTTCTACCTGTACTTGTTTTCATGATTTGAATAAACAGTGTTAAAAAATAATAATAAAAAAAAACATGTCAGAATCTTGGCAGAGTCTTTCAATAATTGGACTTTCTTGGAGAGCTGTGTATGGTACAGAATATTTGGAAACTTGATTAATTTCATTGTTGACTTCCTCAGTGGTCTTTATAAGTCAAAGCGTGCAATCCTCTGTTTAGCTGCACAGATGCAGCAATGTCCCATCCTGACAGAACCTACAGACGGTACCATGAGCGGCGAAAACGTCCTCACCTTCACGTGTAACACAGGGTACAACCTGGTCGGTTCTTCTACACTCACATGCCAGTTGGATGGGACTTGGGATGGAAGTCCACCAACATGTGAAGGTAATACATGCATGTTCTAATAAATAGGATACCTCGGATAAAGGAAAGAATCAGAGTACAAGTTCGTCTTATGAAACTAATTCCATTTATTGATACAAAATTCATACCATTTCCATACGTACAAATTGTATAAATCCGTAGTTTCAGGCTTCAGCCAATTTCTATATGAATCCGTTGTAATTATATTGATGGCTGACATTCTATAATTTGATTCACAACTTGTCAGAATTCTTATCTGTCAGAGCCTAAGATTGAATAAGGTTCATTGGAGACTTTTTTATATGATACAGCATATCTGGAAACTTTGTACATGTATTCACTTCTTGGCAGTGTTTCAATCAATCAATCAATCAATCAATCAATCAATCAATCAACTGGTGAAAACAAACAAGAACTTGTAGCCGTTGGCTAAATTGTGTCCTGCTATACAATTTGATTTCTTGACATATCTGACGTAACAAAAATTAAAATTGCTAAGTTATTCAATAAAATCCATATCATTACACATTAATTACCTAAAAATAACAGTTTGAAGTTCAACATTACAACTAAGAGTTACAGAGTTACAAAATTCACAGTATTTTACAAAGTAAAAACAAGACTGGAGGACAGACTAAACACCCTAGTTGACCATCATACTATAGTTATGGAAAGTTGTATGTTTATTAGTCAATGCGTGTATTCATATGTTCAGCTGTACAGCTGCAGTGCCCTACTCTGACACCTCCTTTAAACGGTTACTTGGACTTATACGGCACAAGCTTCAGGTGCCACGCAGGATACAACCTGGTCGGTCCTTCTACACTCACCTGCCTGGAGAATGGGACTTGGGATGGAAATCCTCCAACATGTGAAGGTAATGTTTTGGATATGAGATACTTCAGATGAATTAAAAAATCAGATTATGCATGCTTATAAAAAGTGATTAAACTTGAAATCTCATCGCGGAATGCGTTTAGAAACTAAAATACTTCATCATAAGTTGCTTGGTATTTTTCCTGTTCCTCTAGCTCACAAAACACCTGATTTTATTTGTAAAGGTTATTCTTTTATGGGTATTATTGCGTAGTGGCTAATTATTTTTCTTTGACCGATTGTCCTGTGATATGATCAGTGTTCCGTGTTTCAATATTCACACAATCTAACTTGTAAAGGACTGTTATATCACCAGTTAACTAACTTAACAGTTTAAAAATCTCCAGATATCTTAATCATTCACACTGCCATGTAGGGACCAAATGCAATTTTTGTAAAAGATGGTGTCATATACATGGCTCCTCTACGAACAGTGTTGTGAGCAGTTCCAACACCTACAGAAGACATAATTCTTTGTTGTAAAGAGAGCATTAAATAGCTAGAATACTAGGCTTAAAATATATTCAAGTCGAGATGAATCAACCATTAGAACAAACTTTGAAGGCTGCCTTATACATTCAAGTATATTGAAGGACAAGCATTGTGTTGAACGGTAGCTTGCTGATATTATTATTATTTATTCACGAGATTTGTAAAAAGTTTTGCTCAATAGGACATTACGAATCATGTGTTACTCCATGTTCTAGTTGTGCAGTGTCCAGTACTAACAGCTCCTGAGAACGGAGGAAAGACTGGCGGCAATTCCTACCAGGACAGGGTCACCTTCACGTGTGATCCTGGATACGTGCTTGATGGAAGCTCCAGCTTGACTTGTGGAGCTGACGCCACGTGGAGTGGGGTCGTCCCAGACTGCATATTTTGTAGGTACTAATAAAAGACACCAACTTTCTATGTTAGGAATGATGATAGTTTCATATTTGATAGCTTGTAACGCATGCGGCAAACAATACAAAAAAATAAAACAGATATACAATAGCAATTGGTTATATGAGGTGTCATTTACATAACGTACAGTTACGTACCCTGCACGTATGATGCTAATGAAAAGGAATTGCCACTGCTGCAGTGTTCCATACTGGGCTCCTCTACAAGCGGGGCAGTGAGTGGTTACAACTCCTGCGTAACAATATTTCTTCTGTGAAGAGAGCATCAAGTAGCTGGAATACTAGTCCTAACGTCAGAAATACGTCCAAGTCAAGATAAATCAATCCTTATCCAAAAAAAATCGATGGCTTACTACAGTATTAGTGTAACGAAGGACACGACGTTGTGTTGAGTAGCTTGCTGTGATTTTTATTTATTCACAAGATTCTGCTTCGTTTTGCACAACAACAACAATACAAAAGAAACAAGAATTCCGAGATTTCATACCTCCATGAAATATGGGCTTGATATGTAAATGTAAATTTCTTCTTTAATTATGCAAATTACCTCTGCATTAACATAATATATGCATCATGATGTATGTTAACTTTTGATTAGGTTACCGATGTCCCAAGTATGACATTCCCATCATTCACCATTAAGAAATCATAGAATTTTTGCATAAATTATGCAAATTAAGTCATCATTTGCATAATTAGTATCTGCCTGCCATAGGTTACGGTCTCGGACCGGAGTTTCCTTCCGTATTTCGAGCAATTTGACACCCTCAGCCCGACGGGCTGTCATTTCTGTACTAAACGCGGGTCGGAATTTTTCACTCTTTTGGTGGAAAGGGGTGCCTTGCCGCTTATTAATACACTTGATTGATATATTCTGCGCCCAATTTATTTAGAGGTAAATAAGGCACATCAAAGTATATTTTTAAGTAAGCGGTAATTTTTTTCGTCATCTTTAACCATGGCTGCATGGAAAAAACAAATGTTTCCAGGGTAACGGCTTAGCACTCGAAGAAGCTCAGAACCTAATGTTTCCAAAATTTGAATTTAATTAAAATCGATGCGATAAGTTTATCGCTATCTTCGATGGCCCGAACACACCCACAACGCATATAGAACGTACCATCCCGGCGGTCAGGCGAAAAGGCCACATAACCATCCGCGCGGATTAATACCAGGAAGTCTTCGCAGGACCACCAACATTACGCCACCTATAAAGGCTACAACTAACAGGCTTTTCAGAAAATACAAAGATATGTACACAGATATTACGATTTCAGGGATATCGCGGCCAAAACATACCATACAAAGTCACGTTTCCGGCGATTTACTGCGCACTTACTTAGACTCTGGTCAGATTTAAACTCCGACCCGGAACCTTACATACATTTCATGTATGAAAGTAGTATAATGCAAAACACAGTAATTATAGAATTTCCTCATTAATTATGCAAATAAAGTCCAATTTTGCATAATTTGCATTTAATCATGTACATCTCTCAGCTACCTACAGACCAAAAATTATGAAAATATGTTGTTTCTATCTGGGCTTATTGGCTTTTAAACATTTCGCCAGAAAGTGCCCTGCAGTTCCAGAACAAGCTGCTAGGGGGACCAAACTCACACCACTTATTCCTGACAGAAAAACCAATCTGTCCCCAATACATCAAGACCATAGCATGTTCAGGACAAAAGATACAAAAACCGGAAGTTCTGCTGCAGCACCAAGGTCATCCACCAGGAGGCCCATATTTGACCTTGACGTTTGTCTTCCTAAGACTTACCAACATACCAAATATCATCATAATCCATAAAGGCGTTCTGAAGTTATGCTGACCACAAAGTTGCGGAAACACACACAGACAGACACACATACATACATACATACATACATACAGACAGACACACCAAAAACAATACCTCCATTTTTCATGGAGGTAAAAACAAAGACAAAGTGGCTGCCTACTCAATTTGTGCACAACATATATCCTAGCCGCCACCTGTGCGTTGAAAATGAAATATTTGACAAGTCACTAAAAACAACACACATAAATGCAAACGTTTTGATGAACGTGAGTCCAACCCCCCGCCATGAAAGAAAGTATAAAAACACTTCGTTTCATAATTATTTTGTTGGGAAAATATTTTAATTATGAGAGCAGATATTGCATTCGATCGGTACGTTGTGTAAATCAGGACAGAGATTGTATTACTTTTTTATTTACCTGTAGATGCTGGACAGTGCCCATTACCGACAGACCCTGTAAACGGTGCGATAAGCGGCTTCTATTATGGAGAAATGGTCACCTTCACGTGCAACACAGGATACAGCCTGGTCGGTCCTTCTACACTTACCTGCCAGATAGATGGGACTTGGGATGGAAGTCCTCCAACATGTGAAGGTAATATATTGATTGCCTTTACACCATCCACACCATAGTATCTATCACTTATTGTATATAATATAGCGTATTATGATGCAGCCAGTTACGTAGACCAGCATATTCCAACTGTACATTATACTATAATTGTAGGACAGAAACGCTTCAGCCAATTTCTTTAAGGAAAATGAATATTTTCTTTTGGTTTCTGCATATTTGGGAAGTTTCTATTAATTATTGACTTCCTCTGCAGTATTTATAACTCAATGCGTGCATGTTTATGTTCAGCTGCACAGATGCATCAGTGTCCCATCCTGACAGCACCTACAGACGGTACCATGAGCGGCGAAAACGTCCTCACCTTCACGTGTAACACAGGGTACAACCTGGTCGGTCCTTCTACACTCACATGCCAGTTGGATGGGACTTGGGATGGAAGTCCACCAACTTGTGAAGGTAATATATTGATTGCCTTTACACCATCCATACCATAGTATCTATCACTTATTGTATATAATATAGCGTATTATGTTGTAGCAAGTTACATAGGCCAGCATACCCCAACTGTACATTATACTATAATTGTAGGACAGAAACGCTTCAGCCAATTTCTTTAAGGAAAAGGTAAAAAAAAAGGATATCAATTGCTGACATTCTGTAAAACGAATATTTGTTTTTGGTTTCTGCATATTTGGGAAGTTTCTATTAATTATTGACTTCCTCTGCAGTATTTATAACTCAATGCGTGCATGTTTATGTTTAGCTGCACAGATGCATCAGTGTCCCATCCTGACAGCACCTACAGACGGTACCATGAGCGGCGAAAACGTCCTCACCTTCACGTGTAACACAGGGTACAACCTGGTCGGTTCTTCTACACTCACGTGCCAGTTGGATGGGACTTGGGATGGAAGTCCACCAACATGTGAAGGTAACATGCCAGAATCTTGGCAGTCTTTCAGTAATTGTACTTTCTTGGAGAGCTTTGTATGGTACAGAATATTTGTTGGTTGTTATGTACATGTAATTGTATACATGTTTTATGATTTTATGGAACGAGAAGATGCCTTATTAGTTGTTATGGAACGAGAAGATGCCTAAAATGCTCAATCTATACATCTACATGTATACAGCATCTGTACAAGAGACTAGCAGATGACCCCGCCATGGGATTAGTGTATAATGAACGGAGTCAATACACACACAATATACACATGTATTGAAAGGGTATTCTATTTTGGGTAGTATTGCGCAGTGACTAATTGTTTCTCTTTGACTGAAGTTATTTTTGAATTACGACAGTTATTCATTTGATACGTTGTATGAGACAGAGATGATCTTTACCTCCATGAAAAATGGAGGTATTGTTTTCGGCGGCGTCTGTCTGTATGTATGTATGTATGTCTGTGTGTGTTTCCGCAACTTTGTGGTCAGCATAACTTCAGAACGCCTTTATGGATTATGATGATATTTGGTATGTTGGTAAGTCTTAGGAAGACAAACGTCAAGGTCAAATATGGGCCTCCTGGTGGATGACCTTGGTACTGCAGCAGAACTTCCGGTTTTTGTATCTTTTGTCCTGAACATGCTGTGGTCTTGATGTTTTGGTGACAGATTGGTTTTCCTGTCAGGAATAAGTGGTGTGAGTTTGGTCCCCCTAGCAGCTTGTTCTGGAACTGCAGGGCACTTTCTGGCGAAATGTTTAAAAGCCAATAAGTCCAGATAGGAACAACATATTTTCATAATTTTTGGTGTGTAGGTAGCTGAGAGAGAGATGTACATGATTAAATGCAAATTATGCAAATGAGGACTTTATTTGCATAATTAATGAGGAAATTCTATGATTACAGTGTTTTACATTATACTACTTTCATACATGTAATGTATGTAACCTATGGCAGGCAGAACATCAACAGATACTAATTATGCAAATGATGACCTACTTTGCATAATTTATGCAAAAATTCTATGATTTCTTAATGGTGAATAATGGGAATGTCATACTTTGGACATCTGTAAGTTAATCAAAAGTTAACATACATCACGATGCATATATCATGTTAATGCGGATGTAATTTGCATAATTAAAGAGGAAAAAATATACATTTACATATCAAGCCCATATTTCATGGAGGTATGAGCTCTCGGAATTCTTGGTTTGCAATTGTCAGCCACAGGCATTGACTTTTTGTCCACATTTTTTTTATTTGTAGTTGGACAGTGTCCCATACTGACAGCCCCTGCAAACGGTGCGGTGAGCGGATCTAATAGTTATGGAGATGAGATCACCTTCACGTGTAACACAGGATACAACCTGGTCGGTTCTTCTACACTTACCTGCCAGTTAGACCTGACCTGGAGTAGAAGTGCACCGAAATGCTTAAGTATGAAGAAACTGATTAAGACAGTTACATTCAGACAAAATTAAATAGCTATAGACGTTTTGGATCGAAGCGTCTAGAAATTCTGACTCGGTAGTTTGGACTTTGACAGCTATTTTTTCATTGATGGTGCCATAAAAGTTGCTTTAAGGAAGATGCATGCAAAAAGCTACCTTACCACGGCAGAACGTTTGCTCAATAGAACATTACAAAACATATTTTACTCCATTTTTAGTTGTGCAGTGTCCAGTACTAACAGCTCCTGAGAACGGAGGAAAGACTGGCGGCAATTCCTACCAGGACAGGGTGACCTTCACGTGTGATCCTGGATACGTGCTTGATGGAAGCTCCAGCTTGACTTGTGGAGCTGACGCCACGTGGAGTGGGGTCGTCCCAATCTGCATACATGTACCTTGTAGGTCTACTACATGATACCAACTTAACTTTCAGTGTTTAAGAATGATGATAGTTTCATATTTGATAACTTGGAGAGTGGGATCGTTCCAACCTGCACAAGTAGGATAGAAACTTTATGTTTTCAAACACATATAGTTCCTGTGTTTATAGTCACTGTGATATATTATTGTGAATGGTAACGTGCATTTCTATTTTTCAGTCGAGCTGTATTGCCCTACCACTATCTAGCCCTTCAAACGGCAGTATAATGTATGTCTACACAAGCTTGGACTACTCCAATTACATCGGATGGGTGGCCGTCTACTCATGTGACCCAGGATACACGCTGAATGGCAACTTCTCACGGTTTTGTGGGTATGAGTTGCCAGGCATATGGAATGGAAGCGCACCAACTTGCCAATGTAAGAAGTTCTGACGTAGTGTATTGTTATGCATTTACTATTGACTTTCCCACCAGTACTGTGCTTATTAGTGAATGCCTGCATTCCTATGTCCAGCTGCACAACAGTGTCCCATCCTGACAGCACCTACAAACGGTACCATGACTGGCGAAAACGTCCTCACCTTCACGTGTAACACAGGGTACAACCTGGTCGGTCCTTCTACACTCACATGCCAGTTGGATGGGACTTGGGATGGAAGTCCACCAACATGTGAAGGTAACATGCCAGAATCTTGGCAGTCTTTCAGTAATTGTACTTTCTTGGAGAGCTTTGTATGGTACAGAATATTTGTTGGTTGTTATGTAATTGTATACATGTTTTTAAATTAGTTGTTATGGAACGAGAGGATGCCTAAAATGCGCAATCTATACATGTATACAGCATCTGTACAAGAGACTAGCAGATGACCCCGCAATGGGATTAGTGTATAATGAACGAAGTCAATACACACAATATATATACATGTATTGAAAGGGTATTCTATTTGGGGTAGTATTGCGCAGTGACTAATTGTTTCTCTTTGACTGAAGTTATTTTTGAATTACGACAGTTATTCATTTGATACGTTGTATGAGACAGAGATGATCTTTTTATTTGTAGTTGGACAGTGTCCCATACTGACAGCCCCTGCAAACGGTGCGGTGAGCGGATCCAATAATTATGGAGATGAGATCACCTTTACGTGCTACACAGGATACAACCTGGTCGGTTCTTCTACACTTACCTGCCAGTTAGACCTGACCTGGAGTAGAAGTGCACCGACATGCTCAAGTATGAAGAAACTGATAAACAGTTACATTCAGACAAAATTAAATAGCTATAAATGTTTTGGATCGAAGCGTCTAGAAATTCTGACTCGGTAGTTTGGATTTTGAGAGCTATTTTTCATTGATGGTGCCATAAAAGTTACTACATGGTGCTTTAAGGAAGATGCCTACAAAAAGCTAACTTACCACGGCAGAACATTTGCTCAATAGAACATACAAAACATATTTTACTCCTTTTTTAGTTGTGCAGTGTCCAGTACTGGCAGCTCCTGAGAACGGAGGAAAGACTGGCGGCAATTCCTACCAGGACAGGGTGACCTTCACGTGTGATCCTGGATACGTGCTTGATGGAAGCTCCAGCTTGACTTGTGGAGCTGACGCCACGTGGAGTGGGGTCGTCCCAATCTGCATACCTTGTAGGTCTACTACATGATACCAACTTAACTTTCTGTGTTTAAGAATGATGATAGTTTCATATTTGATAACTTGGAGAGTGGGATCGTTCCAGCCTGCACAAGTAGGATAGAAACTTTATGTTTTCAAACTGATCTATTTCCTGTGTTTTGATTATAGTCACTGTGATATATTATTGTGAATGGTTACGTGCATTTCTATTTTTTCAGTCGAGCTGGATTGCCCCTACCCGCTATCTAGCCCTTCAAACGGCAGTATAATGTATGTCTACACAAGCTTGGACTACCCCGCGTACTTTGGATTGGTGGCCTTCTACTCATGTGACCCAGGATACACGCTGAATGGCAACTTCTCACGGTTTTGTGGGTATGAGTTGCCAGGCATATGGAACGGGAGCGCACCAACTTGCCAATGTAAGAAGTTCTGACATAAATACACTGTGTTGTAGCAAGTTACGTAGGCCAGAAAATCCGAACTGCACAATGTTCTTAATAATTGTATTCACCTAAACATAGGGCAGAAACGCTTCAGGCAATTTCTCTAAGTAAAAGGTAGAAAAGAATATGAATTGCTGACATTCTGTAATATGAAGATTTTTTGGTATAGCATATTTGGAAACTTTGCATTCACTATTGACTTTCCCACCAGTACTGTGCTTATTAGTGAATGCCTGCATTCCTATGTCCAGCTGTACAACAGTGTCCCATCCTGACAGCACCTACAAACGGTACCATGAGCGGCGAAAACGTCCTCACCTTCACGTGTAACACAGGGTACAACTTAGTTAGATATATCTTTGCCTTCTCATGTACAGCCGTACCGTGCCCGGCCTTGACAGCACCTACAAACGGTGATGTGAGCGGTGACATGGTCCTCACCTTCACGTGTAACACAGGGTACAACCTGGTCGGTTCTTCTACACTTACCTGTCAGGAAGATCTGACTTGGGATGGAAGTCCTCCAACATGTGAAGGTATTATTTTTGAAACATAATTGAATTACCCGAGACACGCCATAGTATCTATTACGTATACCTTGTACGTATCCGAAGTCTATCTACACATGTATCCAGCTATGTATCTATGTAGTATCTATTTACATGTGAAATAGCTTCATCAGGTTGCATGGTAAATGGTAAATTGATTCAACATTTCTCTCTCAAATAATGTATATTGGAAATCCACAAACATGCTCAAGTATGATGTTCATAAACTGAATTAAGACAGTTATATTCACACAACTAAGCTATAAATGTTTTGACCAAACTTCTAAAATGAGGTAGAAACGCTGTCTTTCTAGTTTGTATTTTGACAGCTATTTTATTGATTGTCGCCATAAAAGTTGCTGCATGTTACTTCATGTACAGTATGGTGCATACAAAAACAACTGAATTTCCACGGAAGGGCCCTTGCTCAATAGGATATGTTAAACATGTGTTACTCCATGTTCTAGTTGTGCAGTGTCCAGTACTGGCAGCTCCTGAGAACGGAGGAAAGACTGGCGACAATTCCTACCAAGACGTGGTGACCTTCACGTGTGATCCTGGATACGTGCTTGATGGAAGCTCCAGCGTGACTTGTGGAGCTGACACCACGTGGAGTGGGATCGTCCCAACCTGCACACGTAGGGTAGAAACTTACTGTCTACTAAAAAATTTCAACTCTCTTCAAGCTTGTCAAAAAATGATGATAGTTGTATATGATTTGGAATACAGACAATACAAACAATACCAAAAAGAAGGTATGATATGAGCTCAGTTAGCAATGCAGTAGAATATTTGGACCAAAACCTCTAGAAATGGGGTAGAATCGCTGCCTTTAGATTTTGAAATGGGAAAGTACGTACATAGATAAAATTCCATTCTTGACGCC
The DNA here is from genome assembly GCF_001625305.1 of Branchiostoma belcheri. Taxonomy (NCBI): domain Eukaryota; kingdom Metazoa; phylum Chordata; class Leptocardii; order Amphioxiformes; family Branchiostomatidae; genus Branchiostoma; species Branchiostoma belcheri. The sequence continues at coordinate 69,949 of NW_017804012.1, read as the reverse complement.
AGTAATACAACCATTGAGATATATAACAATAACCATTAGCAAATCAATAACAAAGCAATTTGAAGGCCTACTACTAAGTACACGTATTTTGGGGAACAAGACGTTGTGGCGCTTGCTGCGAGCGTCATTCTTTGAAGATGTAGTGTTTCGTTTCATATGTTGTTACAAAATGTTCTTTTTGGATTGCGTGAGTAGATACTATATTCACTCGATTTGTTGTGTAAAGCAGTATAGAGATTATTTTCCTTTTTTTTATGCCCGTAGTTGGACAGTGTCCCACAATGACCCCCCCTGCAAACGGTGCGGTGATCGGATCCAATAATTATGGAGATGAGATCACCTTCACGTGTAACACAGGATACAACCTGGTCGGTTCTTCTACACTTACCTGCCAGTCAGACTTGACCTGGAGTAGAAATCCTCCGACATGCTCAAGTATGATGTTTTCAAACTGAATCAATACAGTTTAAAAAGCGATAAATAACACTACAACGTCTAGCTATTGTATGACTTGAGTGTCTGGACAAATACCTTTTACATAAGTAACTGCATCTTATTTTAGAGTAGAGTAGAGTAGAGTAGAGTAGAGTTGAGTAGAGTTGAATAGAGTAGAGTAGACTAGAGTAGAGTAGAGTAAACTAGAGTAGAGTAGAGTAGAGTAGAGTAGAGTAGAATAGAGTAGAGTAGACTAGAGTAGAGTAGACTAGAGTAGACTAGAGTAGAATAGAGTAGATTAGACTAGAGTAAAGTAGACTAAAGTAGACTAGAGTAGAGTAGAGTAGGTAGAGTAGAGTAGAGTAGGTAGAGTAGAGTAGAGTAGAGTAGGTAGAGTAGGGTAGAGTAGGGTAGAGTAGAGTAGAGTAGGGTAGAGTAGAGTAGGGTAGAGTAGAGTAGAGTAGAATAGGTAGGTAGAGTAGAGTAGTAGAGTAGAGTATAGGTAGAGTAGAGTAGAGTAGAGTAGAGTAGAGTAGAGTAGAGTAGAGTAGAGTAGAGTAGAGTAGAGTAGAGTAGTAGGGTAGAGTAGAGTAGAGTAGAGTAGAGTAGAGTAGAGTAGAGTAGATTCCTTCGGTCCTTTGCACTTCCAGTTCAGGCCGCTCATTCCTTTCTATGCACAGACATCTCAGGCTTCTGGGGATGCTCTGTGGTGCATCCGTTGCTTCTCTACTCTTTAAAAAAGTCACATACAAAACGCTGACTTTCTAAGGAAGGATCTTCCTTTATTTTGAAGCATGTTTTTCGCCATGTTTTAGTTGTGCAGTGTCCAGTACTGGCAGCTCCTGAGAACGGAGGGAAGACTGGCGGCAATTCCTACCAAGACGTGGTGACCTTCACGTGTGACCCTGGATACGTGCTTGATGGAAGCTCCAGCGTGACTTGTGGAGCTGACGCCACGTGGAGTGGGATCGTCCCAACCTGCACACGTAGGATAGAAAAAGTTTATATGTCAACAACTAAATATTGAATTTGATATATGATATTTGTAAATAGAAGCTTCTAATAGAGAGAAAAAAAATTTCCACAGGCAGCATTCGTCATTTGTAAACCTCTTATTCTTTGGTTTTGCCAGGTGTGCAATGCCCAGCGCTGCAATCTCCAACGAATGGTGATTCGAGTGGCGACAACTACTACCAGGACGTGATGAGCTTCACCTGTGAGTCTGGTTACGAACTGGAAGGTTCGGCATCCATAACGTGTCAGGCAGACGGCACCTGGAGTGGTAGTGCTCCCAGCTGTACACGTAAGGTTTAATTCAAGTCCTGTTAGCTCCATTCTTGCGGCATGAGCCAATAGGGGAATTGCTAGTAAAACAGCTATTCACTGTGCTAAAGGTTAAAAAAGTTGAGAAGTCTTATGTTTATTTGCTATCTATCCATTACGTTTTATCGGGTTGTTTGTGATTCTTTCTACATGACCAATACCAATTACCGACTAAAAGTACGGTGGTCCTGCTACATTCAATGATCCATGACAGGATATACATGTTTGTGACCGCATCGTTCTCATTGAAGCGGCACCCAGCGGCGGGGAATAGAAGCATCAAATATCTTGTACAGATGCCATTATTATCACAGGGACTACCTACTGGTTGTTTACGTAGAACCATAATGGCCTGCTACTTATTTAGCTAGCAAACATATATTACTCTATTCTCAGGCGCACAGTGCCCGCCGCTCACAGCACCTGACAACGGTAGAAAGACTGGTGACAATTTCTACCAAGACGTGGTGACGTTCTTGTGCGATCCTGGATACGAGCTTGTTGGACTTTCCAGCTTGACCTGCCAAGCTGACAGAACATGGAGTGGGAATGTCCCAACCTGTACACGTAGGAGACAAATTTAACATTGTCTCTAATAGAGTATGCAAATGATAACCAGTCATTGATTAATTGATTGAATGAGAGATACCCTCTGAACTTAATATACATATACAAGATACGTTCCAGAGCTTGAGACATTTAGAGAGAACAGAAAAATTCAATTCTTATTCCTTATGAAAGTAGACAAGCCATATAAAATTAGCTCCATATGGTCATATATCTACAATTGTCTTAAGAAGGGAGAAGAAGTTGAACATGCACATATCAACATTAGTATAATAAGATATAATAAGATAATAAGATATTGCTGTAATTTTACTTGTAATCTTACTGTAATCAATCAATCAATTAATTAATTCATAATTTCCTTTTGAAGTCATTGATAGTTATGTTTTGTTAAGAATATATATTTTGTTGATATGTAATTTAGGTGTCCAGTGCCCAGTGTCGTCGTCTCCTATTAATGGTATTTCGAGCGGCTCCAACTTTTACCAGGACGTGGTACAGTTCACGTGTGACCAGGGATATGATCTGGTGGGAGAGTCCATTTCTACCTGCCAGGCAGACCGGACATGGAGCAGTAACATCCCGTCATGCAACGGTAGGATATTGACCAATAGATAAAGTAATTAGCCTCAGTGGGTTTCTATTGGTCGGGAAACAGGAAACGCAACATTTTTCCTACGGCTAACTTAGAAGTCACTCCAGCACCTATTCTCTACTGGATGTCTCATCTGAAGAATATGGCACTTTTCTCCGCAAAATGTACGGATCTACACAAAATATGGGGTCCCACTGCTATGTTTTTAGCAAGTTGTACTAATTAATGTTCACTGGTTGATAAAACAGTTTTCAATAGTTATGAAATACCCTTTCGAACTCACCTGATTAGCCGTGAAATGTTATCAGTCTAAATTAAAACTAAAAAATATTTTCTTGTTTTGTATATTTGCAGACCTCAAATATCTCAATCAAGATCTGGGTCTTCATTTTACTTCGAAGAGCTACTGACTACTTGATAGAGAAAAATCAAGATAGTATTGACTCTCTGCCCTGTTGCAACGTGTATGAACTGTATTTTCTTGTTGCATGTATGTTGCAGACATTGATGAATGTTCAGCTGTAAATGGCGGCTGTGACCATGTATGTACCAACACCATTGGCAGCTTCCAGTGTTCCTGTGTAGATGGATTCGAATTAAGCGTAGACAGCCGCACATGTAATGGTAAGTGCCATCGTACACTCATCTCACGTTATGTGACATACTGCATGATAATGATAATTATAATAATGATAATAATAATAACTGTACTGCTGGGTACGACGTATGGCATCTACTAGTACATAACTACACTTTCCTAATGCTATCTAATTTCACTAATACAACAGTGGGTGCCTAGTATGGGATAGGTACGAACGTTTACAATAATTGGATACGTTGACGTTGTTTAATCTAAAAAAACATAAAATATCTTGTTGAAGACCTTCATCTTAGCTACGGTGTCTTGGAAGCTTTTTTCAGTCGTTTTTTTTACGGTTTTGCTTGTCCCCATATGAGAATCCTATAGTGTTCAATTTAGAATATCTACTGTAATTTCCATTGGCCATGAAGTACCGTCCTGCCACGTTACGGTTTGGAAATATTTCACACGTAGGAAACTTAATTCTTTGTTCATCTATCATCTACAGATGTCGATGAATGTACCAGTGGAAATGCCGGCTGTCATCAGAACTGTAACAACATCTTCGGGAGCTACGGGTGTTCTTGTGGAGCTGGCTACAGATTAAACGACGATGGTCACACTTGTAGTGGTGAGAATATCTTGAGTTACAAAGTTTAAGCCTTTGGTTCCAACACGAAAAGAAATGAATGAAAGACCTTTATTGTACGTTTGTGCTCTAACAAGCTAAGTACAGGTAATGAATAGGCAAGGAAAAAGGATACAGCAATGATACTTAAACTATACATACTAATGTGATCTACTATTTACATTGTTCGACTTCTTCTCGCTTCTTGGCGCAGTTATAGATGTACGAGCATATAGAACTAGTGATACATGGTTTGTCAAGTTTCATAAGAAATATGAATTTATCTGCTTCATTTAAATGTCCAAAGCTAGGGAACTTATCTATTATATAAGAATATAGGAAATCTCTGTCATTACTATATGACGTACAATCGACTACAAAATGATACTCATCCTCTATCTTATCTAAATTGCAAAATTGGCAGATCCTTTGATCTAGAGGAATGCAGTTGTGTCTGCCTTTTGCTATGTGGAGTTTGTGTGAACTTATCCGGAGTTTTGTGATGGTTGTTCTGTGTCGAATGTTTGTAATTTTCAGATATTTTTCCTCGTTGTAACTATATTTTAATAATCTGTATGTCCGTAATTTGTTGTTGTTCCGCATTTCTGATATAAAAGATTGGAGATACATGTCCTTAAGACGTTGGTTGATGGAAGATATAATTTGGGGCAAATTGAAGGTAGAAGACAATGACGAATGCCAAACATAAGCAAAACCGCATTCCTCTAGTGTCGAAGATTCATCGAGAATTTTCGAACACGTCAACCTTCATCACTGACTCTCCGGAAGTCAGAAGCGAGAGGCAACAATTGGATCATACACCTGATGAAGGTTGACGTGTTCGATCCAAAATTCATGGTGAATCTTTTTTTCCGTGTTGGAACTAAGGCTTAAACTTTGCAACTATGGATTCTTTCAGCACGCATGGATTCTTTCATTCAAAGTGAGGACATCTTGTGTTGAATTGCAGTGAAAATTGTAAACGCCATACATGTATGTACCGATTTGGTATTAACAGGAACGCGTCTAAAACATTTTCCTTTCGCCTGCAACTTAGACGCATTTAAACTCTAAAATGTTGCTACGAAAACATGCCAGTGTCCTCGCACCACGCAACATACTGAATTCAAACTTAGCAGTAACATAAATGTACATTATGTGTCTCCTTCTCTTAGATGTGGATGAATGTTTGGCTGCAAACGGTGGCTGTGCCCAGACCTGTACCAACACTATTGGTAGTGTCAGTTGTTCCTGTGCATCTGGATATACTTTGAATGCTAATGGATTTCTTTGTGACGGTGGGCAAATGTTAATAAAATATACACCTCTGTTCTGTTCATTTTACAAATGCATTGATCTACGATGGGTTGATTTTGGGGTGCAGGCCCAGGACTATAAGAACATAGTGAAATACAGAAAGGCTTTGGAATGCTCTCCGACATGAAGATGATTGTATGAATTTAAATTTAGATACGCAAATGATATTGATGCACATATTTTGTTTTACTTTTTAAATATTATTAATTCTTGCATGCTGTAAGTTTGGCTAAATAATTATGGATTCAATTCTTCTTGTTCTCGCTAATGCAGGTAAAGTATAGGTAAGTTTTATTCCACCAAACGGTAGGTAATAAAATGCATTCATTTTTTACAGACGTTGAAGAATGCTACATTGGAAATGGTGGATGTGAACAAACCTGCACCAATTTTATCGGGAGTTTCCAGTGCTCCTGTCAAAATGGGTACCGTCTGAATAACGATGGCTTTACTTGCGATGGTATGTTTATTAATTTTGTTATTCATTGATCGGGTTTTCAGCATTCAGTTTATTATATTCAACAACATATTAACAACATATTATTTCGAAAGACATATACTAAACTGTGATGAAAGCTCCTTGCTTGTAGTTGTTTTGTTAGGTTTTTGCATAAATAGCTTGCGTCTAATAGTCTACTCAGCATAAAAGAAAGACATATATATATATATTTTAGTTTCTTTTGAGCATTTACAATCCCCTTATAGGGTCAATGTTTGAGCAGCTATATATGTAGTTAGGCAAGATAAAAGTAAAAAATTGCCTTTAGTTTATATGCTAGTTTATATGCTAGAACCTTGTGGATCAAGACTCTTAAAGTTGTTACTTCAATGCGAAAGAAACTTATAGATACCGTGCTTTGGTTCTGCAGACGTACGTTCATTTGTATGTCTGGTTCTATTCTGTTTGATACAGACATCGACGAATGTGCCTCTGGGAAAGGTGGCTGTGCGCAGACTTGTACGAACGGCATCGGGAGTTTTCAGTGCTCTTGTGGAACTGGCTACGGTCTGAACGCCGATAGCGTTACGTGTGACGGTACGCAACTCTGTCAGGCCAGTCTTAATTCTATGGATGACATACTCTAAAGACGCCAAACTAGTGTGCGCGGGCGAATAAAAAATTGCAACCAAGAAAGATGCTGCTAAACCACAGAAATACAAAGCTATTATTGTGAATTTGCATTAGAACGTAGCGGCTTTTTACGACAAGCCGTACATGCTGGCCAGTCGGCACAGTACTGAGTTCGGTAGTCCCTTGGAGCCTCGGTAGCCTGGGTACCATCCTCCGTGTAGTTACGACCGGCTCCCTATTGTCGCTATTTACCATGGACTATAGTGGATGGTACCCAGGCCAGAGCCTCAGAGAATTTTTTTTAAAATAGACAAAAATCAATGCGCGCGCGGATGTCATTCATAGAATAAAATAAAATCAATCTGGCCTTACATTTGTGTTGTGTTGTGTCCTGCTAAAGTGTGTTGTTTTACATCAAATAATAACTTCATCATCATCATAACCATCATCTTCATCATGAACATCATCGTTACAATCCACACTGTGATTTACTAAACGTTTAATTTGAATTTTAATTAATTCATTTGAATGGCTATACATAGCCTGGAATTTCCTACTCCTAACGTATTGTACAATCTCCTTGTTTTCCAACACAGATGTGGATGAATGTGCTTCTGCTAACGGAGGCTGTGACCAGACTTGCACCAACAACATCGGGATTTTTCAGTGTTCCTGCTCTAATGGATACACACTGAATAGCAATAGCTTTGCTTGTGATGGTAAGCTATGCATATGTCTATTATAAATTAACCAGAAACAAGTGTTTTGTACTATAAAACATATGTTTCCCATACGAATTTTGGAACATTGATTGAAGCAATATTTTATGTTTTTTTAGAAAATATTTTATCTGTTGATACAGATCAAATTCGCGAAATAACATGTTGTTTTCTGAACCATACAGACTTGAATGAGTGTGCCACTGCAAACGGTGGATGTGACCAAAACTGCATCAACTCCATAGGAAGCTTTGAGTGTTCCTGTGAAATGGGCTATAACTTACATGGCGATGGATTTTCCTGTGATGGTGACGAATGTATTTGTCTTTTGCGTTTCTTTGAAAAGTGTTATACCACACCACATACCACATTGACAGAGTTTTGTTTATCTATATTGACCAATTACATATCATCATTAATAAGTTTGTTTTCTTTGCTGTTGTTGATTTCTTTTAGATATCAACGAATGTAATACGGCAAATGGCGATTGTGATCAGATGTGTAATAACACCGTAGGAAGTTTCCAGTGCGCCTGTGGCATCGGTTATGCACTGAATGCCGACGAATTTACATGTGATGGTAGGCAACGGGTCGATTTTTAATTTGCTGCATATAACGGTTTTTCCTTTTGAATTTTATGTTTTCCTTCCGCACTTTTTTGTTTGTATCTAGGATCCTGGATATCATTGGCTGTGAGGAAAAACATTAACTTGACTATATTTCACTCGTCATACATGTACATCCGAGTGACGCCCCGGCCACTAAGATTTACATGAAATGTGTTCTTTACATCTTTTGCAGACATAGATGAATGTGATACAGAAAATGGCGGCTGTGCCCAGATTTGCAACAACACCGTCGGTAGTTTTGAATGCTTTTGTCGTACCGGCTACATCCTGAATGTCAATGGGTTAGTCTGTGATGGTATGTATGATTTGATTTCTGCCATAACTCTGGTATTTCATTAAAGAAATACATCAAAGTCTATCATTCTGTCACGAAAGTTCATTTGTGTTGGTACTTACATTACATCATACGAGATAGTTCACACCTAGAGCTAGCTTTGTACCAGTCACTCCAGTCTTCTTCAGCTGTGGATAATAACTATCTCTTGTGTTGGAACGAACGTTTTAACATCATCATTCCATGTTAGGCCAAACCATTTCCTCTTGTTGTTAATAGACGTTGATGAATGTGAAACAGCAAATGGAGGCTGTGGGCAGTTCTGTAATAACACCATCGGTAGCTTCAACTGCTTCTGTGCGACTGGTTACAACCTAAGCATGGATGGGATCGCCTGTGATGGTAAGATTTAGCACATTGTTTAGATCAGGTAAAGTCTAGGTGCCTCAGACTTAACCGAACAGTACATACCCGCTAGGGGAGGGGGCATTATCGAACTTGTCCATTTTTTGCTGCCCCTAACCATTCACCAAATATCATCAACATCCATCTACAGCTTCTCGGGTTATGTTCTACACAAACCAAATTTTTGTAAAAACCTTCTGCAGTAACGTAACATGACAGGATTACCATTTTCAAACTTAAGCGTCGTCTCCATAATTGCTACCTACAAAATCATACCTTCAGATCTTCTCGAGTTATGCTCTTCTGACGAAGGCAAAATCGTTAATAAAATATGCTTTCTCAATGCCTTACAGGATTTGATCCCGTGTCGCATCTTTCTTGTTCGTCTACGACAACGACGTCCATCTCTGTAAGCTGGACCAAGCCAGTTGCTCGAATTATGGGTTACAGCATTTTGTACATTCCTGTGTCAGGTGAGTTCTTATTTGCATTTTCCTTATCAACCTTTCTCTTTTTTTCTTCTGCATTTGTCGGTTGTTGGCAAGAGTTTGGTTCCAAGACCTATTTGGGCTGCATGAAGAGGCCAAGTTTAATGATATACGTAATACATTATATATATGTTTTCGAAATTCTACCAAAGACTAAAGAGTATTTAAGTGTGTGTAGTTAAATTGCTTATCGGGCTTATTGCTTAGAACAGCTACCATATGTTGTACATGTACCCTGTATGTATAATTGTTCTGCCATAAGTTATCATGTTCTTCTTTTAGATGCGTGTGAGTTAGTGAGACATGTAGTTACAGAAAGCACAATTTTTATTTGCTTCAGGATTATACCAACACTCATTGATGACATCGTTCTGGACCCGTAACGACACCAATGTGGAAATATCCGGATTGTACAGCGGAGTGGAGTACTCCTTCACTGTCCTTGCCTTTGGACTGTGGAATGACAGCGCTAACGCCACCGTGGATTGTATTACTGGTGAGTATACTATAATATTTAGCAAGAAAGTTCATCTGTGTTGATACAAGTCATTATGAAATAAAGACTAAGCTTTAACTTCTAACACTAAGTAACAAAGCGGTCTACATAAGAGCTCACAGGCCTACCCTGAACAGAGACGGGGGGCGACACAAGTTATCTGGCATGCATGACCCGCTTCTACGGTCACGTGTCTCTGACGTCACGTTCCAAGAATATAACAGGGAATATTAGATCAACACATTTTCGTAAATTAATAAAAGGATTAAAAAATATTCAATTGTTTAGGGTAAAAATGCCAGTCTTTGTAATGCACAATTGATATGTTAATGACTGAATTGCAGAACATCAATGTTTCTTATGTAAACTATTCCAAATGAAAAAAAGCAAACAATTCTACAAACGTCAGCCACTATAACTAAATGTTTTATTTCATTTATTTCGAAACCTGTTGGGCTACTCGTCCAAGGTTCAAATTTGCATACAGTTCAAACAAATATACACATATAATGTCCCTTAGAATGTAACATATTATACATAGAATGTCTCTTAGAATGTAACACATGAATGAAAAATATGGGCTATGAGTATGGATAATGGCAATGTGTGTCTATTAGACTTCAAAGCTTGTAGATTCGTACATATGTTTGTTTTGGCCTGTAAGTACTGTCTTGCCATATTGTTTTGTTTTTTGTATTATATTATTTATATGTTTTTAATGTGTTCTGCGTTCGGGGTCCCACTGCAAAGCAGTGTTTAAAAGCTACCCTGGCTAAAGAAAATAGGAATAGATACAAATAGATAAATATATAAACTTCTTGTTTCAACTACAGGACTGCCACCTCCTACAAACGTCACCATTAGCCGTATCACCGAGAGTTCGGCCTCTGTCCAATGGTCAAAGACTGCAGGAGCCCTGGTGGTTGCCTACCGAGTGTGGGTAACAGACAAGGAAACAACACTCACAGTTTTCAAACAGTATTTGACAGACTCAGCGACTTCTGCAGCGTTCATGTCTTTAACCCCTGCTACAGAGTACGTGGTGACTGTAGCCTGTATCAGTCTATCCATCGAGGGACCCCAAGCAAGCCTAACCATCGTAACAGGTGAGAATTCAATATTAAATACTAATAGGAAAGACGCCATGTATGATTTGAAATCAATTTTAGCAAATTTGTACATTCTATATATGCGATATACATCACCGCTTCAAAACCACACTTTCATCGTTTGTCATATACATGTATTTCTTCCGTTGGTATCATGTGTAGCCATTACATATACGGTGCTTTAAATAATGAGCTGTGCATCCAATTAGTTTCTGTGAGTGCACCGATGCACCCAAATATTTTCATACGTTTACAAATATAAACATATTAAACATTGTTTATTGTTTATTGGTTTGGCTGATACAAGACAGCCAGGGCAGCCCAACTAGCTAGAAGCTATTACTAAGGGCATGCCCTGGTTAAATACATAAATTATGGTCATTAATATATACAGATATTAAACATGACATCTAAGTGTCAGAAAAATGATAAAATCTTTGTTGTTTAAGATCATTTTATATGGCGCACCCTAATCTTTTGTGCACCCGATTGTTCGGTTGGGTACAAGAGTGCATTCTATTAAAACAAAACATAATTTCGAGCCCTGTACATGTAAAACAGAAGTCTTGGCAGAGCTGCGCACGCGTTAGATGCTTTTACTTAAGGCCACAGCAAGTAATTTTTATGGATGACATTAGCGCTCTGATTTAATGTTTTGTTTATTACTTTGCATGTGATTACGATGCAGTGACATGTGATGTTGGCTGTGTATATGTAATGTTCCCACTGAATCAAAACCTTGTTTTTTTCGTCCCGTCTTGTTTTTTCGCCCGCTCGCATTAGATGTGAAGTCTGCGGAGAATGCCATTCATAAAATTTACTTGCTGTAGCCTAATTGGGTATGGCTGCTGAACCTTTATAATGTTTTCCATTCAAACGGCAGATACCGATCTTCCTCGGCAGCTGTTACTGAGCGACATCAGGTACAGCAGCCTGACTCTATCCTGGATCCCACCAGTCGCTGAACTGTTAGAATACGAACTCATGTACAGGAGCACGGAGCGTCACAGACTGCGGCGGTCACTCAGCTCCATCGCCCTTCCTGGTGACGCCGGTAACTATCGGATACAAGGACTTGTCCCTGCTACTCAATACGTCATCAGCTTGACGGCTGTCAGTCGGTTTGGGCAGAGCAGCACGGTTAATTCAACGGCTGTCACAGGTACGTTTCGGACTTTCTCAGCAAGCAGATTCTCGAATTATCCTGCTAACAAAAATAACGACCAACACAAAAGGTCAAATTTAATGACATGGGAACCCCCCACGAGGCCCATTTCCGAACTTGACCTTTGTATTCTCAACGGTAACTTGCCAACTAAAAATCATAGACAACCATGAAAGAATTTCCCGAGTTATCTTGATAACAACAAAAAACACAAAAGGTCAGCTCCAGTCAAGTAAGAACCCCCCACGATGCCCATTTTTGGCCTTGACAATGCCCATTACTAAGACGACGTGGCTACCAAAAATCGTGAACCTCGGATCATGCCTTTAAATTTTATCGTGCATAATCTGCTAAACAGTACCAAAACGATTTTATAGCCTTCTGTCGAAGGCAAATATTGCTAAATGCATGAAGCATTTGGTTATATTTTATCAAAATTCTTTTCCTTGTCGCCCAAAACTTAGCTCACATCTAAAGATGTCAATAATTTCAACTTGGCATATTTTGTTGTTGAAACAACATGTGTGTTTGAATAAAGTTAAACTTTTTACTATGATTACTACCAACACAGATGGACTTTCATGATATTATTTTCTTGTCGTTACTTGTTCTGTAAGGTTCTTTGTATTAAGGTTGTACACTACCAGTATAGTACCTGCAGCGTTATGGTGGCCGTTTGCAATACTGGCTGAGTCTGAATTATAACCGTTAAGCTAAGGTCCCAATTGAGAAAAGGGGCCCTGGCGGGTAGTTCCTGGGCTGTTTTTTACCACTTTCAGGCGGGACCCCGACGTGGCCCCGCGGGGCACTCTGTGGCTACCGGGCTATTTTTTGGCCCGTCGGGGCCCCGATAAGAATTTAATTCTGAGTTAAATTCTACCCGGGCCCCGCTGACAAAAAGACGCCGAGACCTCATCGTGAGAACACCGAGAGGTACCCCTCCGGTTGCCGGCATTCCACCGGGACACATTTCTTACGTCACAGACCAGATGAACAGAATAAAGGTGTGTACTTCGTAAACCCGGGTAAAATGTGTGACCTCACAGATCAAATGATCACAACAAATACGTGAATTCTGCATTACGTATAGGTCAATACAAGTCATCGTCAGAGAATCTGCCTGTTACCTGCCGGATACCGACCAAAGAGGGTGACAAAATTTCTAACAAAATGGTACTGAAGGAAACTTTTAATTGTGACCACGACAGCCGATGCCCGCCCGTCCTGAACCCGGCAGGGGCCAGCCGGGGCTACATCCCCGACGGGCACCGGCGTAATTGGGACCTTAGCTTTAGTAGGTATTGATACGTATCAATTGTGTACAAAGAACCATTAATACAAAGAACCATATATATAT
>NW_017804012.1:35940-56770 GCF_001625305.1 Branchiostoma belcheri | reverse complement strand
TTGATACCCATCAAAACATACCCGGTGAGACTATTCATTCACACAATTTCATTTTTCATGCTGCAATGTATAGCTACGGACCCGCCCTCCGAGTTGGAAGTTAAAGATGTTTCCTCCACCTGGCTGAACATGGCATGGACACCACCTGTAGCAGCTGTTGTCTCCTATGCTCTTACGGTGACGGACGTTACGACCCAGGAAAAGAAACATTTCAGGTGAGCAATTAATACAATGTTACTAAACGAATTGTAATTCGTATTTCTTATACATATATTCTGTACGTAGGTTGACTTGATTCATACTTGTATTTAGCTTTGTTAGATCTTTAGTTGTAGAAGACCATACGGAAGTCCCTGTACGTTTTGTTGAGTTAAAAAAGGAATCTTCATATACCAAGGCGGACTTTTCATCCACGCCCGTCTTTTCGTCTTCAGAACAGTCTCCAAGACGTACCAACATACCAAATATCATCACAATCCATAAAGGCGTTCTGAAGTTATACTGACCACAGACAGACAGACACACACACACACACACACGCCCAAAACAATACCTCCATTTTTTCATGGAGGTAACAATAAGGGATATGATAAGTCTTCGATAAAGAGTTACAATCGAGTGTGTCTAATCATGAGCTTTTTTTCTAATGACAAAGCAGTCTTTATTTACCTATTTTGGCATTATATGAGTTATTGTATTTAAACATATATTCAACTCTGTAGCATCAAGACTCTTGAATCTGTTGTGCTAGATTTGAGAAAGATGAATAGCTTGTCATTGAATTGCCTTTTGTTACAGCATACCCCCTGCTGCCACAGACTTCAACATAACGGGGCTCTTCCCATCGACGGAGTACATCCTCCGGATAGCCGCCGTCAGCATGTACGGACGTAGTGTGGAGGCTGTGAGCTTTGGAACCACCGGTACGTTGAGCTCATTTTTATTTTATTATTTTTTAAATTTCATTTCATGACGATTTACCACATTTGTGGAAGGATTGACATAACAGGTGACTATAACCTCTTCAAAGATGTCAAACCTGAGACCAGTCTGTAAGGTTTTAACCACTCACACCGGGAAGGTCCCCTACTCTTTTTGATAAGTGCGGTGGGTTCTATAACGTGAGTGGGGTGTTGCTCTCCCAAACACGGGACCTCCATTTAACGTCCTATCCGAGGGACGTCCCTAGCCGAAGCTAGGTACTCATTTAAACCTGAGTGAAGTGAGGAACGTCGTGTAAAATGCCTTTCCCAAGGGCACAAGATCGGTGGCATCGGGCAGGATTCGAACCTCGCCCTCTCGAGTCTGGGCCGAAGACACTACCGCTACGCTACACGACCCCACAAGTCAGAGCTCATGAGTCAGATAGACTGAAAACTCTTCTTTCTTACACAAGGCAATATGCCTGTACAATGAGTCTTTGCAGTAAGACTCTTAGGACTCTCTCGTCTTTACTTTAGTGCCCATGTGAGGCTTTTTGTAATCTTTTTGTTCGTGTGTCTGTATATGTATTTGCAATGTTAATTTGTATTTGCTAGACAAGTAACTGTAAAAAATCATTGTTATTCAGCATGTTTTTGTACAGGCTGAGAGGCTATTTGTTATGAATAAACTATTACAAACTGTTATAAAGATAGACAGATGTGTGCTATCACATTATTTTGATAATAGAGGTTTATGTTTTAATTTCCTTCTCGTAGAAGGGTACTAGTTCATTATTCTACTAGTACGAGTACATCGTTTTACTACAAACAGAATATCTTCTGATAAATTGATTGAAATAATGTGATATCTTAGTTATCACGTGTAGATGGAGTTATCACTGTTTGGTACTGAAATACGTTAATGTGAAGGCTACAGCTGTAAATTCCCGTTACCTTTTACAAGAGAAATGCCATTCAAAGAACTATACTAGGTTTTAGTTATCTATGTCATATTAGCTGATATAACTAATGGCAAATGACTAATTAGATTTGTTTGTTTCTTTGCTTCCTGTTGGTAAAAAAAAAGATAATGTGGTACAAGACCCAATGTCGACTGTATCAGCAACAACGTTAACAACAGACATTGCACCAAAAACGACATCCAGCCCGGAAGTATTGATCAGAACCAACACCTTTTGGCTTTGGCTCAAAGAAGATCGCAAGTCTTCCGTAACCTCCTGGGACCCATTGGATAACTTACTCAACGGTAGATACAGAATTATGCTGAGCTCACAATTCCCACACGGGGTCTGGCCAGGCAGCTTTTGGGAATGAAAAATACAATGATAAAGACAACAAAGTTTTTAATGATAATCATGGGCACTATTTCTGTATATTCCTGATATGAATTGATGATTTTTCGTTCATACAAACAGCCCGGCCAGGCCCGGTTTGGAAATGTGATCTAAGCAATAGATATGAGTGTTAACTGGCCATTCAGCGTTACGTAACTATTCAAAATTGCAAAGCTGGTGTCTTACACCTAATCGCGTTATATCGACTGACCAATCAGAATTCAGATTGAATGATACTGATACCCACATGTTGATTGGATAATGTAAGGAACATCATGATTTGCACATTTCTTACTGCATGTATTGTACCCATTCAAAGGTGATCAACTATGCTACCTAGTTTGCTAATTATCATCTATGAAATCACCCCCATTAGAGGAGCAGGTTTTCGACAGTTTGTCGTTGTTGAGAGGATATTATACAGTAAAACCATGTACGTTTTTGTTACAGATAACACAGCGAAAGCATCAACATTTAGGTTAGGCAACGTGGACACAACAACATTGACTGCAACGACAGGTAAAGCTAGTAATCATACCTACTTTATCCTTCATATCCTTTACTATCTGCAAGACAGGATTTATATAAATAATAATAATAATAATATTAGTAGTAATAATAATAATAACAAGAAGCCATAGGCGACAATTCTCCGTGAAGTATTATATATTGCAACAAAAAGAAGTAGCCATTGGCGACAATTCTCTGTGAAGTGTGATAAATCGAACAAAGAAAAATTGTTTAAACGCGCGTCGGCTCAGTCATCTTACGCAACAACCAATCAGAGATGCGAGATGCCTACACGTGACGCGGGAAGGGCGCGCGATGCCCGAAATATTTTTGCGTCAATATTCAGCGCCGTGATTCAAGAGATTAATACCCGGAAACAATTTTTTTCTTGTTTTGAACGCATTAACATGCATTTACGCTAATCTAGTATGATTCAGGGTTACTTTTTTAACCTGCCATGGCCAGATTATCTAAAGATGTGTGTATTGTGTGTACAATCTATAGAAAGAGAAATGTACATCAGGTCCGATCATCCGATTTTCACGTTTCGGTTTTTTGGACTCGGTTCATGAACGTATTTTGGTTTGGCTCCTGGAATGTGCAAAAAAATGACTCCCGGGACTGTCTACAGGGAACACTCGCACATTCGCGGTGTATCAGGACAGCGCGACTGGTCGTCATTAGCGCAGTAACAGTTGCATAAACGGACGAAACCATTTCAAAGAAATGGGGATGTTTCGAAAATAAGCATTTACTCCAATATCAAAACAGCTACGGTAAAAATAAAAAGACGTGCATCATCCCGGACATAATGCAACACCACATGCGAAATTACACAGAAATGCGACGTACGGAAGAATGCGTTTTGGCTGCGAACATCTTCCAAAAAACTTGGCATCTCTTAACCATGGGCAAAAACATCTGGAACCACTTATAAAAACCACCCCGTATCTGCATGAACTTTTTTGAACCCCACTGCTATTCCAAACAACGCGTTTTTCTGGACCATTCCAATTCGCCTCGTAATTGTAGGGGTGCGTCTGCGATATTACATTGACCGCGAAAGCAGCAACGGCAAAAATACACATTCGTGCATCAACACGGGCATGCCCGCAGACGGCGTATAAAATTGCGTGCCGATTACACAAAGAGAACCCAGTGTTTTGACTGCGAACATGAAAAATCAGCCGATTACAACACTCCGTCCGGAGGTCCTGACCTCCTTCACGGAGTAATAATGCCCTCGTATACCTCTTGGGGCAAAGTGCATTAACACGCCACATTAATAGGCGTATCTCATAAGAAGTTGTCTCAGTAGTTGAATTATATTTCTCTAATATGAACCAACGATGCAAATCATCTGTTTTTACAGGTCATAGGCCAACAACTGACGCAACGACAGTGCTGACAACATTAATCGGTATGCGCAAAGTACAAAAGAAATACCAAAAGTCCAGAAAAGTAGTCTCTCTCTGCAGTGTACTCTTGAACAAATCTTAACATCCATGAGTTTTAGGGTGTCAACCAGAGCTTTACCTGTTGTTTTTTAAACAAATTGCTTCGTTTTAATAGTGGCTTTATATTAATAATCTCTTCTTTTTCTATATACCATATGTAATCATTTTGTCACTTTTATTTTAAGACAGTGGCAATGAGGGATTGTCCACTCCTGGAAGGTCGCTTAGTCCTCTAGAAGCGGTAACAGAATTATATTTTCCAATGGCTTTGCTGTGAATTTAACGATAACTATCATATGTAACATGTTAACGGTGTGTTCCTTTGGTTTTTGTTCGCGAAATTCTTTAAGTACAGATATCGTTGGAAGTAGTACTTTTTCTCTCATTTTCTGTAGCTACATCGTCTTAGGGATGAAATGGAACAATTCAACAATGGAGGGGCGTCTTTAGTAAGCGTGGAAAGAATTGTTACTGGGATCAGAAGTATTCTGCAGCTCGACACGGCACAATTAACTCCGGCTGGGTTTTCTCCTGAACTGGTAAGAAAGTGTTAACAAATTAAAGTTCTTTTATCACAATCATTTATTTTGTACGAGCTGACGTTTCGATGACCGTCTGTCATCTTCATCAGGGCAATTCTGACTGGTTTACTGTGCACTGATTCTTGACATGTTACTTGGTGCATAGTGCACTAAAGATGTTACATGGTTCACAGTGCCCTGTTACTTGGTTCACTTGGTTCACTAGCGTTAGTGCAAAGTAAACCAGTCATAATATTACCCTAATGAAGATTACAGACGGTCATCGAAACGTCGGCTCGTAAAATGGTTGTGATCAAAGAACAATTCGTTTACCAACCTGATGAAATTATTTACGGAAGTGTAAATGATGTTCAAAAAGTTGCTACATTTACCTATTACCATTTCCTTGCAAATTTATGTTCTCCATTCTGAACGTATCTAACAGTATTACTCAAGAGGTTTTAGATGAATCTTCATGGTATTTGGTATGTGGGTATGAGTAGGCAAAACAAAGCACAAGTATGATTATGCAGCCTTAGTTATTTTCTATGGTATTGCAAACATAACATAATGTATTAGAGTGTCTATGTGCATACAGATACGCTTTCGTACAACGTCAAGTAATATTCTCACATATTAGAGCATATGAGACAAAAGGTAATTGTCTTTGATTGAATTTTCAATAGGAGGAGGGCATCTATCTGCTGAGCAAGTCTTCCGAACTCATCAGATCGACCCAAGGTGTCACAGTGTCAGCGATGGAGACACTAACTAAAGGTATTCAACTAGAACACTAACATGCATTGTGAGATACTGTATTTGTCACGTATCTCTCTATGTATACATACAGCATTCAATGTTTAATTCCGCTTAATTTCTCTCGACATCTACTGGTAGTTTTGTTACGTGTTATGTGTATGGTTATAATTATTACCAACACTTTCGTTGTTTGGTATTGATTAATATGATAAGGGTGAGACTATTTCAGCAATAGCCTGAAGTATGAATTACAACGACACAATATCATCATCTATTGTGTAATTAGATATATACTCAGAATACTTTCTTCCCGAAAAATTCCTATTTCCGTACAACCACAAAGGCCGTCGAAGTTAATGACCTGTTCCACAAGACCATCAAAATAGGGGTGTTTTCTGAAATAATAAATTACATATGTCTATGAAAACTAAAAACAAGGTGCATCATCTCGCGCATAATAGCAGACGGCAAGCCAATTTTTATACCAATGCAGTAAATGTGAACGTACAGACAAAACTGATTACAATACTCCGGAAGGTCACTAACTTCCGCCACTGAGTAATAAAAGGAAAGTGAACGGTCTTTACACTGAAAGTGAACATGGCTCTCAATGTTTCAGTCGTAACGCACACCTTGTCCAGTCTAGTTCGACTGCTGCCGGCAAGAAACTCCACTGTCCTTGATACCACACGGCCGCTCTTTGAAATGGATTTCATAGATGTCAACTCCGTGGACGTGTCTCCTAAACAACAGCTGAAGAACATAAAAGACAAGCAACGGCAATCTGACCATCAGGTCGGTTGTAAACTTTATACCTTCAGTTCATCTTACTTTTGGCACTCGAATAAGACTGGGGAAGTAGAACCAGTCAGTATTATCCTAAGGAAAGTACATGTTCATGTAGTGCCATTAGTAACCAGTTACCAACTTGTGGAAATCGTTCTTACAGCGATCTCGGGACATAAGACGATTTTTTTTGCATACTTTCATCTGGGCTATCGTAGAAATGCTAACTCGAACTTATTTCAAAATGAGGGTTCTATTTGATATGATTTTAAATAGAAAGTTGTATGTTCACAAAATAGGCGGAATATGTAAACCAATCGGAACATCTTTGCACTTATGCAATACTGTATTAGACAAATGAGTACGTTTTACAGCTGTGATAGACTGTCATATCACCAACATTGGCACATGTTAGTATGGATTGTTCCAATATCCTTGAATTTGTATTCAACGTACAGCTTCGTAACGCTGGGTTATCCTTACTAAACAACATGGAACGAACAGCAGACAGCCTTCTGAGCATATTGCCAGACACCGAAGACTACGTGAAGGCGTTTGAAAACGACGATGTCGATGTCAACATGACGGTTGCAAGGTCTACCAAAAATGATACAGTAGCACTTCAGTGTGGTCAAGTTTTTGTGTCAGCAACTATCACACATTGTGCTTTAGATGGGGTTACAGATTCTAAGGTTAGTGTATAAGCTGTCCTTCTGTTTCAGTTGCTTTTCCATTCCAATTTTATTCTCTGTATTTGTATTTTATGACCTCTTCGTTTTTTTACGACATTGAAAAGGTTGACAATGAGTGTAAAATGGCAGAAAGCTTAAATATGAACAAAGATATGAAGAAACTAGAAAGGTAACATTTGCAAAGCAAATGCATAATGTTTTCCTTTGCATATGGTCTGCTCTGTTAATTCTTACTCAAATACATTCATGGTCAGACAGGAGTATAAATCCCTCCTACTATAAAATTGCAACATTATGAAACCCAACACCAGTTACCATAGTGAGAGAAGTCAACAAATCAGGTCATTGACCAGGTCAGAGGTCAGTCGTTGGAAGTGAATAAAATGAAACGTGTCATGCAAAAACAATATGTTTTCCTTCGGTAAACAAAAGAAATAATTCATCGTTATATTTCACGGGTAGTATGTTTTATACCAATTGAAAAAGTATGATTGATAGATAGATAGATAGATAGATTGATTGATTGATTAAACGCTAATTGAAGTTGGCATCATCTATCGTTCAGTGCTGATGAGTAAATTGGAATCTATATTTAACTTCATAAGTAGTGGCGTCAAATCCATATAGACGATTTATTTTATCGCAATAAATTCCAATAATCTTGCATTTGTCGCAGATGATTGTGATGAAGAGCAATCTATTTTCCTGGAACGTATCTACCTTTGGGCAAAACGTCAGCACACCCTTGACTATGTTTTCTTGGGGACCTCGACACTTTGACAACTGCTCTACGAAGCTGAACCTTTCGAAGCCCATCTCATTTGCATCTATTGAACGACCCAGACGTCACAAACGTGATATTCAGGAACGTGGTTCTGTTGGGACACAGTCTGCGATGGGAGACGTCGCCGGCGGACAGAACAGCAGCGTGACGATGGCTCTTCACGCGTTTGACGTACCAGCTGATTCCGTTGTCGTTGTGATGCAGTTGTCGTGGTGGGATCACGCCGCTGCCTTCTGTGTGTTCTTCCGGTACGACACGCCTCCAACAGAGGAGCTGTATGACGACATGGTGATAGTTCAGGAAGAAGACGTTTTTCTGGCTTGGCATCGAGGCACAAACAGCTTGCAGACATTCACTCCAAATATCCAGAGACGGCGGGGGAGACTCTATGTTTGGATACAGAAATTAGGTAACAAACATGTCAAACAAGAATTCAGAGATCTCATACCTACATAAAACATGAAGAGCCTTTGTAATTTTTTTATTTCTCATTGGTCATGGAGACGATTATTTACATATAGCATACTTTATTCTATACATTGTTGTCTCAACCAAAATTACATATATTTCTTATGTGAAAGTCCTATACATTAGCAACGTTTTGTACCAACTTTTTAATATCAAGTGTGAATTTTTATATCATCGCAACCCATAAGCCTTCTTAAGTTATGCTGACCACAAGTATGCGGAAACACACTCACACACACACAGGCCAAAACAATAACATTTTGATTTGGTAACAAGAATTTGTGAAGGCATAGCAATTGAATTCGGTAAAGCCACTCTATTGTGACAGCAACTTTACATTTGTTTTCTTCTGACGTTCTGTGCAACTTATATCACAATGCAATTGCTTTAAACAATTCTTAAATCTTGACTTCAAAATCTCTTTAGAATCTGGCATTCTTCTGCAAACGACACCTTCGCCCGAAGATTACGTACTTCAGGCAACTACAGTCAGCTGTCTTAACTGGGATCATACACTGGAGAAGTGGCAAGACGCAGACTGTGGGGTAAGTTTTGGATTTTTAACCAAACAAAACTGCAATGCGTGTACCAATGTCGCAAATACAGTACATTTACTTGCTTTGGTCCCAACTTGCGTGAAGCGTTAATTTAGATACAGAAAAGCAACTCCTAGCTGCAAGGGAGCTGCAAATCTTGGTAGTTTTCTCTTTGATATGATGTGGCGACAATATTCATACAAATCACTTTTCTCGTCTTTTTCACTTGAACGTTTGAAGCTTCAGTGGTCTGGTGATGGAAATCTCATCTTACGTTCTGTTTTGTTGTCAGGTCCAAGTGGATCTATTTGATAGTACCATCAGATGTACCTGCAGCTTTCCCAAGCCTAAGCCAGTCGTTGGTGGATCCCTGCACGTTCTTCCAAATTCTATTGATTTCGACGACATCTTCAAAGATCCCAACATCCTCAATAACAACGACATTGTTTTCTGTATGGTTATCGGCTCGTGGGCTCTGTACATTGTAATATTGGTTATACTCCACGTAGACTTTCAGCGACTCCGAGTAAGTATATTTAGTTGTTTTTAGAGTGCAATTTGCAATTAACACTTTCTCAGCTATAGTTTTAATATTGTGGTTTGATATACATTTTTTTTACCACAAAAAGAAGACGGAAAAAACAGCGACTCCCGGCAATAAGAAGCCATTGCCCCTGCTGTCCGTCCTCCCTCCGGACAGGATGCCAGCCCCATATCTGTACCAGATCACCGTGAACACCGGCTCCATGTTTGGTGCTGGAACATCGGCACGAATCGGGTTCAGATTATTCGGATCAAACAGCAAAACAACAGTCAAAGTTATCAACCCGTGTGGAGAAGTAAGTCTAAACCAACGACGTGACATGTGCTCTTGTACCCTTGCATGCCATTACCACTTACCAGTACTTGATTTGTGTGTTCTTGATAAGCTCTTTTTCTCGGTTGTCACTAAAACAATTTGTTTTTCTGTTGGAAGCAGAAGGAACTGCTTAACGATTAATCCTGATATAAAGAAAATAATCGATCATATTTAACTTTTTAAACGCCACGTCCATGCCTTTGCAGTCCATGCTAAGAGGTGGTACTCATGACCTCATCATGCCCCAGAAGACGTCACTGGGACATCTGGAGCTGCTGCATATCTGGCACGACAACACCGGTGTGGATGAAACCTCGTGGTTTCTGAAGGAAGTCATTGTGAAGGACTTGCAAACAGAGGAAGTGTAAGATGAAACATTATTCGTTATAGCTGCTTGCGTTACAGGCTTCTAGAAGATTAATGTAAAACAAACTGTTGTCATTCATATTCAAAATCAGGAAATATGCGCACTGTGGGTTTTAATTTAAAACTTAAAGTTAAAAGTTAAAGTCTTTCAATTCCAAGCCGTAAATATCATATCAGACTTAATACATAACCCTTAATCAGTTTGTCTATTGTAATTCGGCCTTCACTTGAATCTTGGTCAAAGGAGATATATTTTTGTACTTTTGGTGAAGCGTCTTGGTTTTTCACGGGCTTTGTTATAAAGGATCTGCAAACAGAATAAGACAATATGCAAACAATAAACGCCTCATTTTTATTACTAGATCATTGGTGTATAGAAACATATCTATAGGTTTTCAGTCATAATCAAAATCAGGATACTTTTTTCCTCTCATCAACTCCATAGTTTAACGGTTGGGGCACTTCAGAATTATCTAACAAACACATTTCTTCACTATTCTTGGTTTCTGTTCTTGCTAACATTTTACTTAGTGCCGTGCCTTGACCCATCAACCTACAACTTGCTATTTTGTGTGCCTTTTGCAGTTATCAGTTTGTCTGCTATGACTGGCTGTCTGAAGACCGAGGTGACTTCCAGGTTCAGAAAGTTCTACACGTGGCGACCCAGGAACAGTTGGACTGCTTCGGTAGTCTGTTCCGTGAGAACACGGACGCAATGTTCTACGATCAGCACTTGTGGACATCTTCTTTAATGACTCCTGAAGGTATTGTTAGCACTAGTCGTTGATGATACATTGTTAATTCTAACCTGGTGCGTAGCTAAGCTGGTATCTAGTCTAATCGTGGTTGGGGCATAGTAGTTGGGGCAGGCTGTGTCTTCGGGGCTCCAATAGTTTCCCCCCGCCCAATACAACGGGCAGCCCGGTAGCAGTGTTACTCTAATAGAGATGGCAAGCCGGGGAGTTGAGCCTAATCAAACTCCTGCCGTGAAAAACCTACCAGGGGAATCTACCTTAGGCGGGCGGGGAAGAGCCCCTGCAGCCCCGAAGAAACCCCGCCCGAGCACGATATGCAGGATACCAGGTTAGTGCGTTGCTTTCTTTCCGTTTTAGTTTGCTTTTTATTAGTTACTACAGTATAGCTATACCTGACAATAAACAATTCGTCTAACATATGATAGCACATCTAGCATATTATAGTGTTTGTTTTAAATCTATTTTCAGTATCCAGTTTCACCAAGGCAGAACGCCTGTCCTGTTGCTGTGCTGTCTTCAGCAGCATGATGCTGTCTAGTGCCATGTGGTACAAGAATGACGAAGGTTTTCAGACCAAGAACACCGTGTATGATCTGGGTTTTGTACAGTTCACCCTACAAGTAAGACGACCACATAGTCCCCTTTTTCACCATTTGCTATAACCTCAAAGATCAATCGACCAGAATCTTAGTTTATAGTTTAATAAGTCAATCTTCCCTACCTTTATCTAGTTGTACCCATTTCTCATACCTAATGAACTCATATAATGCTTGTAATTCCAACCAAATATCTCCCTTCTCATTTCCTTGGGAAATTTAGGCATGGAGACCTTGTAAATTGATGAAATGTGCTCCATTGTGATAAAATTCAAAACTCACAATGTATATGAATGAATGAATGAAATTTTATATATTTCTATCAAGTTTGTATATTTATCTTTTGTTATCAATCGACATGTTGGTATGGTATGATGAGCTTTATGTTTTTTGTGTAACCCAGGAGCTGTACGTTAGTATCATGACTGTTTTAATGGTGGTACCGGTTGCCTTGGTTCCGACTCTATTGTTCCGTGTGGAGGAACCAGGGCCAATCAAAGTTCCCGGAATACAGCGTATCTCCAAATACGGTATGTTATTCTAATTATGTCTGGCGTAACGCCAAATATGGTATGGTATTTCAATTATGTCCGGCGTAACTTAAATATGGGAGTATGAAGGTACTTTTGAAGAACAATTTTTGAAGAAACGACACCCTTTCATTGTATTAAGTAGGGCAACACCAGACAGTCGGGAATGTTGCTTTATTTGCCAACTATCCATAAGCCAATCAGAGAGCGCCCCGCGCAATGACGTCATTTTCCCGCGACGCTGTGACTGCCTGCATTTCTCGAGCAGTCCAAGTGTATTTCCCCAGAATTCTCCCTTCTCATCATCATCATCATCATCATCATTCATCCTCCGTAGAGGTGGAGCATACAAAGTTAGCTCGCCACAACTGTCTGTCATACATCACTGAGAAAAGTTCATGTCCCTCCAAGCCAGTTTCAGTTTCAATAAGTTTCTTAACTGTTATGTTTGGGCGTCCAACTCTTCTCTTACAGGTATCAGGGTTCCAGAGTAGAAGCCTACTGGCTGGTTCTTCACTACGTACTACATGACCGGCCAAGCTTAGTCGTCGATATTTGACTACTGAAGTTACATTTGGTAGCGAACCGTATAACTGTTCATTAGTAGTGTGTTTCCACCATGGTGTATTGAAAACCACTCGCAACATCTTCGTGTATGTTCCGTTTAGTTTTCTAGAATGTGACATATTCATGACCCATGATTCTGACCCATACAAAAGAATTGTTTCAATACATGCCTTAAACACTTTGATCTTAGTGTAGATCTCCCTTCTACACCTACGTAAAGGCGAGTTGAAAGGTCAAAAATACGTCATATCCGTCTAAGAAACGTTCTGGAAAGCAAAGGAAGCCATTTTGTGTGTGTTTTGAACCCCCCAAAACCACGAGACACCACGCATCCTGACGGAAATGGCCGATGACTCGCCAGATAGACAAAAATGAGTCTTTGGTAACTCCGTCTCGTTTTTAGTATATTTACTACAGTTTGTCTTGTTTTGTTATATATGCAAATCAACAATAAATAAACAAATTGTGTTAGTATAGATCATCTAGCAAGTGTCCTAATATGTACGGAGAGAGAGAGAGAGAGAGAGAGTTGATATCAAACTTACACCTTCTTTTTACCTATTCTTACTTGCAGGGTTATGCAGGAAGCGACTAAGACGCTGGTCTAAGTACGTGGCGTGGTTGCTAGTGGTAACGGTTTCCATCGTCTCGTCATTCTTTGTCATCCTGTACAGTCTAACCTGGAGTGGAGAGAAGAGTGCGGCTTGGCTAAAAGCCTTCTTATTTTCATTCGGTTTATCAAGTCTTATCGCCGATACTGGCCAGGTAAACTTTGTTTACGTATTAGTATTTGTCCTTTTTTATCTGTGCAATACCAAGTCTCTGCTTAGCAGCTGTCACAAAGACGATGTCCAATACCACTGAGTTGGCGGTTTGTTGTTTGTTTGTGTGTTTCATCAATATCTTTCATCAAGATATATAGCCAAAATGTCGTTTTTCATTGTTCCCAGGGGGAAACCCCAAACACAAATCGTGAACATCAAACCATGAAAAACAAATGATAACAAAAGGTTCATACTTATCATAACTCGATACAAAAGCAAAGCAACTTAGAGATGGGATACTATACCTTTTTTTATTTATCTATTAAATATTAAGACAACTGAGTGGCCCATTCGATTTGGTCGAATTGATTTTCAATGGGGCTCAAACTACAGAAACAATCATCAAAAGAAATCATCATTATAACTAAGAAAATAAATAAAAATTTAACATAAATAACAAAGGGTTGTGAGCCATAAGTAACACAAGTACCCAAAGGTATACGTAAACAAATACACGTGTTACATGAAATCATATAGTCCTACTCCTATTAAGTATAGGAGTAGGAGAATATGATTTCATGTAACACGTGTATTCGTAATAAACAAACAAACAGAAAGCCATGCTTGCAAAATAAGTAAAATAATAACATATTGCAACGTCAAGTATAATGCATGCTACTCTAACGTCTTGCATAATGCAGCTAATGACTATCTTATTGATGATGTACCGACAGATATTGGTCCTGGCAGTCCTTTTTGCCTTGGTTTGTAACCATAGGCTGTCTGACAAGCAAACGACATACAATATCAAGAAAGAAGAACTCCACATGCATCTTTATGATCAGAAAGGTAAACAACAGTACCATAACTATATTTTACGAGTTTCTTTAGGTAAGTTTTAAATTACACCAACGGTGGCTGAAGCTATTAGAATCTTAATTAATATGTTGTGTCCGTTATTGTTTATCAAAACACGAATAAAGAAAACACTCAGACAAGATGACGGCGCACTTAAGTTGATCGACCTTATGTTAGTGTCACCATCAAACATAATCAATTAAATATAAATATAATGATACATGATCTAACAAATAATATACACACTCAAAACAAACATATGGGGTTTTAATGTTTACTTCTATAAGCGCAGGTCCTAACCGGTTATCTCCCTCAATCGGTGTAACAAGTAATAAAATCATTATGAATTATTAAGCTGTAACGTTAGGCTTTGATAATAAAATGTCTGTTCTAATCACCGTTTATGATGTCCAAACTTTCAGCTCCTAAGAAGGTGTATCCTCCCGGGGCTGCATCTTCAAAAAGGATGAAAGTAAAAAATGAACAGCGGCGGAAGTCTGTCTTGGTCGTAGTGGAGTACGTTCTCCTGTTCCTGTTTGTTGTGATTCTGTTCTACATCAGCCATCACGATAAAGACCCGTTTGCTTTCCACGCATCGCAGACGTTGTCCGACAAGCTTCTAGAACAACACGACTCGGTAGGAAACTTTCGAAACACTAGTCTCTACCAGATTACCTACGCTGGTTATATGTAGGAGAATATTTGCAAGGGGAGTTTGGCTGCCTTGGGGTTTTTGGCGACGCCTCAGGGGCGGAGCCGTTAGTATAGTACTGCGATCGAGTTGAAAATATTCTAAAAATTCCGTCAATGCATTCCCTAGGGAATTACTTGTTTGAATGACTGTGTTTGTACACAGCAAGTAGGGATATCTAAAGTGATGGTTGATCTTTTGCAGAAGTCTTTTGTGTATAGTTTAATGGCTTAGTTGTCAGTCGATAACTGGATACTTTATAAGTAGGAAAGGCCTATGTTACCATGCATGCAAAAGACACCTTTTCCGACCAACTGTGGCTTTTTGCACACAGAATATTAATGATTGTCTTTATTGATATTTCAAATATGTTCTCTTCTATCAAGAGAGAAAAATAGAATAAAATAAAACAGAATAATTTTGTTGCTCATAAGAAAGAACAAGGAGCAGCATATTCAAGCTTAAAAGAATAATGTTTTAAGTAAGTTTTTAGCTTCAACCATATGATGCTGGGCTTTTATTTATAACTTAACTGTGTGCTAATGATGATGTTTTGTGTGTTTTCCACCATGCGTGTTTGTGTCAGTCTTGCTTTTTTTATTCATATTTTTTCTTTGCTTTCACGATGCTGCTGCATTCAATGCTTGTTTTTTCAATCTTCTTGCGTGCAAAACATGAATGCACACCCCGATCCTTCCTTGACTGGGCTTCGTGCTTGCCAGTGAATCCCTGCTGTAGTCTGCATCTCAGGGTGAGACATGGCGAAATTTACCTGTGGACACAAAAAGAGAAAAGCAAATGAGGTCCATATTTGAATAAGTTATGTGATTTAATGATGTTTACCTTCACCTAACTTTCAAATGCCCTAGGTATGAAATTCCAGGCAGTTACCATTGCTGAATTACAACATTGCTGAATTTCTCATTAATTATGCAAATTAAATCTTAATTTACATGATATCTGCCTGTGTTTCTCTCGTTCGCAATTACATATGCCACATGCTTTAATAGTCCTATCATGTAATTTAACTGAATCATGGCACGGGGGCCTGGCATCCAGGCTACATTGTTTTCCCAGCAATCATATTAATCATAGAAAGCATGGTACTTTTCAAAACTCACACAGCTTATCCTGAAAGAAGTACTATAGAGATGCGAACATTGCCTAACTATGGTGATTATTTACAATATTGCGTATAATAAGGATGGTTAGGCACTTACCTGGTATTTTGTTCCACTTCTTCTGTCTTGTATTCTTGAGTAACTTTTGTGTTTGTCGTCATGTAGAGCTGAAAGAAACAGTGTAGAACAAGTTAACGAAGTTTGTTATATTCTAGGGTTGCGTTATTCTGCATAGTTCGACAGCGTTCTGCATAGTTCGACAGCGTTCAGCGTGACCGCGGAGGAGAACATGCGTACATAGCAGCAAAGTGTAGGTGCATCAATCATCAAGGGTTAGATTTAGGATGTACCGGATTGTCAATAAACATAAAATACATCCACGTCGGGTGTGTCAATAAGAAAATAATTTTTTTATATCCACACCAAGTGAATCGATAAAGAGAAAAAATTCCTATCCACACCGGGTGTGTCAAT
The DNA here is from genome assembly GCF_001625305.1 of Branchiostoma belcheri. Lineage (NCBI taxonomy): Eukaryota > Metazoa > Chordata > Leptocardii > Amphioxiformes > Branchiostomatidae > Branchiostoma > Branchiostoma belcheri. The sequence goes on along the minus strand of NW_017804012.1, from coordinate 40,398 downwards.
AAGGAAAGAGAAATATTTTATATCCACAACGGGTGTGTCAATAGCCACGTACTTTCTTAATATCGTACGATGATGTAACCAACAGACCCGTATGGTTTACCGCTTACTGGTCATCGAATCCGCATTATGCATTTCTAATTATAGCGAACTCACCTTTCCTATAACCGCTGATATTATAAGCCGACAAAAAGCAAAAGTAGGGAAAGTTCCAAAAGATTTAATGAGCAAGTACCCTATTCTAGTATATAATTATTGTACAGACAAAGGGCGAATTTTCTTCTATACTCTCACCCCGTCCAATCAACCCCGCCGAGACAGCAGATTCGAATCGCTTCCTTGTTTACTCAAACCACAACATCAGTCAAAGTTTTTAAAATGATCGTTTTAAAGTTGATAGTTGTGGCTGTTGGGAAATGAAATGATCCACGCGATGTACCATGGTGATAGCAGGGCATAGCAGGGAATGTGACGGTCCAAGGCGCGGATTTTTCTGAAAACGATGAACTGTCAGTCTCAAAACGTATGAAGCAGAGTCAAGGAACTGATAGTAAATACAACGGAACGATTATTCGCCCTAGCACCGTATATACGTAGCCTCCCCGATATATCTACGGTCATGGACGCCCGCCTGCGCTTCTTCTTGTATAACCAGTTCTACATCCTCAACAAATGTAAAGGCGAATGTTTTCATCTTTACTCTGTGACCCAATTTCCCCCAAACCACTAGAACTTTTCACGTTGACATTGTCGGGAACTGTGCGGAAAATCACTGTTGTCAGAAGCTGGGGGCAACACTTACATGTACTTTAAGCCAGAGCAACAGGCTACGTTTAGTGGGTACGTCATTTAGAATAGTATAAAGGGTTATCATAGTGTAGAAACGAAATTAATGAGTTATTTACGCAAGCTTTACAACAAAGATTGACAGCGAAGGAAAACATTTGGACGAAACGGTATCAGAACCGTCAGGACGCCGGTGAGAACAACGATTCTTTAAATTTCAAAATAAGAGACGGTACCCGAGCAGAACGTGGGGCCGCTCAGAGACAATGTCACCTAGCCTGAACAACTGCATAGAAAAACGGACTGATCGATATGGAACAACTTACATGTTACATGCACACAAAAAAATCATAACATTACCCAAAAAAACTTTAAACCAAAATAATACACCGTTTGATGGTACACGTAAGAAGGCAACATGAACCAAGACCGTGGACACAAATACACACTACATATGGCATGGTTCCAATATTAAAAGAACAGTCTCAACCTACTCAAGTTTGGGCTTACCTCCGTGCCTGTACGACTAAAATCCGGGGGCCTTCCAAGTGTGCGTGCTGCTCCGGCGAGGGTGAGGGTTGACCGGGCCGCGGGACACCCGCTTTCCACGCCCGCGCGCTGTTGGCCGGGGCTGCCTGCATTCTACGCCCGTGCGCTGCTCCAGATTGGCCGGGCTACCCGCGCTCCACGTCCCGCGGCCTGGTCGTGAGGTCACGCCGCCGATGGACTTGGTTTTTTTTTTCCGTGCGTAATGAGTCTGCGAGTAGGTCGCGGTGATATTTATACGAGGACACATCCTTATTAACATGTTTTGCCAGCTCTGTCCATTTTTGGAATATATGGGAGGGATTAAATATTGCTAATTGTAAGACAATTACGCCTGATTGGCCAAGACAATGAATACGATTATCTAACTACATTTCTGCTGACCACAACAACTTGTGCGAGGCAACCTCCGGCCATCTGGCCAGGGTCACTGTATGGGATGGTGCGAAAGGGGTCAAGCTTGTTGTTGTAGCGGCGGTGTAAACAAACAGAAACCTTCCCCGAAACCTGAAAACGTAAAGCCCCTTATATTACCAACATGAGCACATGTCCACAGCGCAAGCCTTTTCAAATTCCAAAACGCTGCCGAAAAGAAATGACGGGTTCCATTTATTTACTATAACGATGAAACCCATGGAAGATTATAAAAATAATGTGTGTCTTTATTCTTCTTCTGACTCTGTTGTGTTTCCTTTTACTGTTTGTCCTAAAACCGCTACAAAGAAAAATATGTGCCAACAAAAACGGACAAAAGTGCATCCAACGTTACATTGTGACGCGGCGATTTGAGGCATATAAAAACTAGCATCCACCAGGCCTTTCTACGGGAATACGGATCGTAGAATTCGGGGAAAAAAGAGATTAAAATTGGCCAAGGGAGTCCGGCCGCGAGGAGGTAGTTAAATGACCCCCTTATAAATCTTTCCCTCCGAAGGCCAGTCAAACCTACAAGGTCCTACAAGGCGGTCAAACTCCCCTGGCAAATATTCTACCATAAATAGCCAGCGTTGTGAGTCTGGTAAAGGCTATGTAAAGACATAGTCACTGAAAAAGTCAATTGTGAACGACAGGCCAGATCAAGTGTATAGCAAATATTAGTATCTGGACATACATTTCTGCATTCGGAATCGGAAACAACGAATGTCACCAAGGAGATCTTATCTACGCACCGCAACACGTTCAATTCGACAGAACAACAACAGATGACACTTGTGGAACCGCCTGATCTTCGCGGATCAACTTTACCTCTATAAGGTCGTTCTGTACGTTTCTGGCGAGTGTATCTGTGGTCACTCTATTTATTTATTTATCAACCTTGGATGCATGTTGGTGTCCCTGCAAACGTGTGTGGCGGACAACACATCTATAAACCAGACCTCGCGGGCGTGGCCTGTTTGCGAACCAGCACACGGACAGCATCCACAAGCACGCCAGGCCTATATCTGTAGCATTGGGGTTCATAACGGCTTTCATAAACATTTTTCTGACAATCCCGTACCTGCGAAAAGGTTTGGGTTTGATAGCCTATTCCTACCCTTACAGAATATACACACAGCGACAGACCATGCTATGTTATGCACATAATGATAATGTATATGATATACATATGGTTTTTGCGTATCGATCCAGAGTCCAGAGCGCACGTAAACTATATTGTCCTGCTTTCTATTATATAAGGTCAACGACCGCTTGACCGGGCATGTAAAATTTGCAGCAGTGGAAGAAAAGGATCGCTTCGGTAGACTAGATAATGATCACCGTACCGGTATCCAGTGATCTTTGTTCCTACTGACTTTATACAAGGAGCTTTCATCACAAGTAGTATGTCCTTTTATGTCTTACAACTTTTGATAGATTTTATCTGGATTCATGTGCTGTACGTGCGCTCTTATAGAGTCCATTCCAAGTCACCGAGTGTTTTTAAAATAGTACCTTTAATATTTTCTCAATGTTTTTATTTTTGAAAATATTATAAATATTCTGAAATTATTATAAAAATGTACGTACTTGAGTAGCATGTTTTCGGAAATGTCATAATTTGCAAAAATTTCGAAAGTGGCAATCAACTGAGATCTTAATTTTAATTTCTTTTTTTACCAGCCAAACTTCGTATTTACTTGATGTGCAGTTTCACCCGCGGCATCTGGGTTTACGCTCTCTGGCGGCGTCCTTTGTAGTCCGTGTAGTCAAAAGGCAGACGCCTGCATACAAATGAGCCCGATCATGACGTCACACGCGCCGATGCAGGCCGAAGATCGCGATCGCCCGAGCTGCCAGCGGTTTCCGCGGACTTCCTTATTTGGAAGCACACATGACTTGCACGGACGGCGTTTTTGACGAGAGGGAAGACGGAGTGTATTTTGACATGTTTCGGCGCCGTGTAATAGATCTACGTAATACTGTGCGAGAAAGATCCTTGTATTTACAAGCGTTTTTGTGAATGGGTACCTATTTTTTTATCTCAAGAAATATGGATGCACTGTACAACCATGGTACAACAGAAAGGATTTGATGTTTCACTAGAGTTTGAGATTTATTAAAAGCAGCGTACGGTTTGGCACTGTTTTTCTGTATCAATGGCTGGCCGCTATCGTGTCGAGTGCTCGCCGACGGCAGGATCGCCGCAGGGTTCATCAACGATACCTACTAGTATTTTTGGCTCACAGAACGCTTCGTGTTGATGTGCAAATTACTTCGTCACGGGTAATTTACAAAAATTAAAAAAAATGGTAGAACCGAGTTGCCTTTCTTTAGAAATCGTTGGAAATATCGTACGCGGACTCAAAAATATTTCGAAAGTTTTGAATTTACGGAAATTTCTTAAGAAGTTAAGAACAAGTTTGAAATGTTTGTAAAACATAAGATATCCCTTTAAAAATATTTATAAAAGATTGGAATTAAATCTAAACAATAGCAACAAACACCGAGCTAAGAATGGGGACCCGATATTGGTCGATTGCCGACATGTAAATAACCAGGCACATATATGTACATGTAGCTTATGAAGTGAATATTCCAATTCGTACATATAATAAAAATAAATTAAATTGATAATACCCTAATTTACATAATATACAATTCGTCGCCTAGGTGTATTTTTACACCTTTCTTGTTCAACCTGACGTCGGT
>NW_017804012.1:29971-35920 GCF_001625305.1 Branchiostoma belcheri | reverse complement strand
TGCTGCTTTGACAATCGGCACTGTGTTTTCACATTCTCTTTTTTCTTCTGGATTTTTATTGTTTCAGAACAAAATATATGCATAGAAAGCAACATAGAATATTGTAATTATACGTCACATGCATATATCATCGCGTAAGGCTATGAGAACTGGCAAGAAGCAGTATCTACAATGTATTTCACTGCTATACCATTCACAAAGTTTAACAGTGGTGTTCACAAGATAAACATTTCTAGACTCCAGCCATGATAAGATTTCTCCATCTTCGTTGTTCCATCCCTATTCCTTCCGTATGCAAGAACAAATGTGTTTTTACATTCTAGTTGAGGCGTGATATTATTAAGTACATCTTACAAATTCTGTGCTTGGTTTTGCCACAGATCACCACTGCTGACGAGTTTTGGACATGGAGTGAGGAGATCCTCCTGCCTGTTTTGTACCCGTCGTTCTGGTACAATGGGTGGAAGATGAAGTACCTGGACCGACAGTTTCCACTTTATACTGAAGCATTCAGAATCGGTCCGCCACTCCTAAACTCAAGTCCAGGGAGGCACCAGGTGGGCATTTTGACATTCCTTGCCTATTTTCCTGGCTGTTTCATTGTTACAATAGATAATTTCTCTCTGATAAAAACCAATCAGCCCCAAGTGTTAAAGCGTTATTGCCTTCAATATCGACTATAGATTCAATGTTTTTATTACTGTACTATCCGCGTTGGATCAAGTGCAATAATGACCGAGAAAATTGTACATGAATCTATCAACTCTTTCTTGCCTCAGAAGTAGAAATGATTGGCTCTTTTACTTGAAAATATTCTATATAGGTTCAGTTCTATAGATGGCATTAAATTGTGATATATATGGTTCTGCGGGGAAGAGTTTAATGCCGCAGGTGTTAAAATATTTCGCATTTTGCACAGATGTCACGGCAGCAGAACTCTCTTACAATGGATGGATGGTTGCAACTGGCAGTGGTTCGTCTGCATGTTGGCAGTTTAATGTCACCGGCATAATGTCACAAAATTCAGGCTGCGCCTCCTCAAAATACTCCCTGGAACTTCCAACTCTCCTAGGTCCGGCAACAACACTATTCTCCGACCTTCGAGATAGCGAGTGGATCGACAAATACACAGACTATCTGGTTCTGGACCTGTCTCTATACTTCCCGGCCCAAAAACTGTTCAGTGTCCTGAGACTGACCGTACAACAGGAAGATATCGGCCATCTGTCTACATCTGCAACTGTGGAAACACACAGGCTGTTCCAGTATGAAAATGGCTCGGATGACGTCAAGTTGTTTTCCTATATCATCTTTTTGTCATTATTTGTGATTCATCTCGTCAAAGAAATGATCACCATGAAGAAGGAGGGAAGGATGTTCTTCAGGTCCATGTGGAACTTCTTAACCCTGGCGAGTATGATTGGATCTGCAGCTGCCATATGTGTCTTTGGGATAAGGTACCACTTAGCATCTGCAGCACTTTCAGAATTGGCCAATGCAACAGGTAAATTGTTGCTGAGTACTGCATTTTATGACAAGGTTTTCCATTACGTGAGACAGCTACCATTGAATCAGCACCAAGGACAGATAGTGACAAATATGTTGGAAAGCAGTAGTATTTCTTGGTAAATAAAACACTTGGTGACAGGCGTATAGTTTCTATTCTCGTCTGGTACGGTAATGAAAAAGACATTATTAAGTAAATTGTGCATCGTCACTTCCATCTTGCGTGTATTGCATCTAACAAATTATCAATGTTTCACCTTTGCCTTAACTTTGCAGGCGAACTTGGAATAGACCATCTTGTTGACTTAAGCACTACGTTCTGGTGGGATAATGTTTTCAAGCACGTACTGGCCATGGTTGTCTTCATCAACACACTCACGTTACTCCGAGTCGTCCGCTTCAGCAAGACCATCGCCAGGTTCATCGCCCTGCCGGGGGCCATGAAAAACGAGTTGATCGGCTTCTCAATTATCGGCACTATAGCCCTTATGGCTTTCAGCTGCTCAGGTAAGGGTTTCTGCCGCATTAATGAAGTCTAGAGATCTATATTTCATTGCCTGTGCATAGCAGTAGTCTTTGCCTAATTGAGTAAATTTGCCCATAGAATAACTTTGTCCCCCCTGGATCTTAACCACACCATACCTTAATTAAAATGGTCAGAAAACATCAAGGTATGATATTATGGTAATACCCAAAGTATGTACAGCATTTTCTAGGCCTCTTCTGAGAATCTCCGAGGAAGACTCTAAGATGGGTAAATGTTCTCTTTGGGATGCAAATGGTCTAGATCTCCCCTTGGCAATCTACAAATACCTTGAATTAATGACTTTTTAGTTCTGATGATATTTAGAGAGTTTAAAATGGTTGAAAAGGACGTTGATGAAGGTTGAAAATCGAAGGACTTTCTTTTCAAAACTATATCCAGTTGATTAAGCGGATTGAAAAGCCCCCTTGGATGTGTAATCTTTGTATGTTACGTTACGATTTTGCTATTATTGAAGTATTCAAAGTATGACAAATTGACGTTTAATTTTAACTACAGGGACACTGCTGTTTGGGACTCACATGAAGGCCTACACCAACGTGTTGCACACCAACTTCGCCTTATTTGAGATGGTGCTGGGCAGGTATGTGCACCTATTGCCTTTTACTAAATGACAGCTAGTTTTCAGTCACTCGTCTTGTTCTACAGGTCATTGTTTATCCAGGAACATAACGTTGTTGCATGAAAACAAAAATGTCAGTAGCATTTTAACTTAATTTTGGTGAAACCGTTTTCAGATTTATTGCTCAGGAAATCTTGGAATCAAACGAATACTTGGGTCCGGTGTACTTCACCGTTTTCATGATACTCATCTTTATACTACTCATCCACTTCCTGGTAACCATCATCTGTGATGCCATTGCTACCGGTGCCTACATTTCCGATGATTTTAACGAAGAGTTGGCTGACTATATTTGGAAAAGTTTCCAGGGAATATTCGGGGTTTATGTTCCTCCACCGAAAGATGTGACAACAGGTACATGATCTCGTCTGTGTTAATAGAAGTCATTATGAAACTAATTCTTAACTTTACACGCATGAATTTGTATTATCCCTAAATTTCAACTGTGTAAGTGCAAGTCTTTATCACTAGGAATGAGTGAATACAAATCTGTTGCTTGGGTCTCTAATTTGCATAGAGGCATCTGCCTCGTATGCAAGTTAAGGACACGTGACTTGCACATGATAACGATGACTTGAACAGTTGATTTGATCCATAGATTAAGTCACGTGATCTGAGTAGAGTAAGAGCGAAACAAGAAAAGAAACGGACACAGAGCACAAAAAAAGACGTCCGTACACAAAGACTTCAACTCAAAAACTTCATGTTTATTCTACGAATGTGATCGAACGTCGTCGATCTTAACGTATACGTACGGATCCTAACGTAGAAAACATTGCATTGGTAAATAAGCTTTTTTTAAATATTTGTTAGCTTTATAGTTATCGCAATTATGATTTTATCATTTACAGATGAAGTGAAAGAAACCGAGCTAAATAGAACCTTACAAATGGTTGAAGAATCTTTGAATGAAACCCTGGACGTTACAAACTGTCTTTGGGGACACAAAACAACGGATGAGTCCTCTTCAACCACACACGATCATGAAATCGCCCAACAGCAGTTCTCTATTGAGCCATTCCAACGACAGTCCGCTACTGAGCCATCCCAAGGTAAATGTGTATTAAAAGACTTGCCTTCAACTTCATCTGGTGTCAAGGAGCAAGTTGAGAATCTCCTGAAAGCTCACGAAAAAGACACGGCTAAGTATGAAGAAGCACAGAACGAAAACAAACGGCGTGCTGAGGCCATGCTGAGGGGAAAACTGTCCGAAAGACGGATGAAAACACAGAAGAAACCAGACAATGAGAGGCAGGCCATGGCCCAGTGTGCACAAGAGCTGATGGAACAACATGCTGCGGACGAGGACCGGTTGGAACAGCAACAAAGGAGGAACAGACGCCTGTCCCAGAGCAAACTTCGAAAGAAGATGGCACTTCGTGGCATGCAAAAAACAGATAATCTAAAATAGTAAGGTTTCATAGGCCTATGATATGCATTCTTACACCTACCAGGCACATCATTAGTGATTATACATCATAAGTCATAACATAAGACTAAACCTGTCATTTTTTTAAATAGCTAGCGGATGTTAAATATGGCACAGTAAGTTTAACATAGAAACAAACCCAATCATTAAATTGTAGCAATATTTGAAATATTGAGCGGCTAAATTGCTGAAAGCGGACCATTAATTGAGATACTATTTCTTACCAATACTATTCTGCCTGCAATTGATTTATTAATTATATATCAAGAACCGTGGCATCTATTTATCGGGATACTACCGTATCATTACTATTGTTGTTGAAGATTGGTACCGATTGCATGTCTGTTTGCTTCTTTAATCTCCAAGCAGATGTAAAGATCCGGTTCATTATGTGCATTTAATTCAAGGACGTTTTGCAACATTCAGGCCGCCTCTCTAGAAGTCCACATTTCTAAAGATTCTCCCTCTCATTTTTATTTTCCCCTTTGTAATGATAAAGAGTATACTAAATTTTCCAAAAGCATGCTTAAAACAATTAAAACAATGAGATTTAGCAAGATCCTTACATTTTCTTGGATATCATTTGCTTGTGGGCACATTGCATATACGTGTCTTGCATATTTCAGTTAATGATTGTATTTTTTGTATTTTAATATTAGCATTTACATTTTTTTACTTACATCACAATACATTAATCAATAGATTATTGTTATTAACCTGTTTCAGCAATTTACAACTGTTTGAATATTTAAAAAATAGAAAGACTGAATAAAGTGTTACAGTAATGATTTAAGAAAGAAAACGTTTTATCGACATCTGTGTGTAGTGGATTGAATTTGTAGGGGTGGGAGTGGGGATTTAAAACCTGCAATAGAGAACAAAATGTTCCACTATCTTTTCACATAGAGGTAAGGCCACACCAAGTAAATTTTATGGATGACGTCCACGCGCGCATTGATTTTGGCCTGTTCCTAGAAAAAAAACACAAGAAACTCCACTTCCTGTAACTATGACCAAAGAGTCACGACAGTGCCGCAAATCGTCAGATTGACTTGAAACCCATAAGGCGAAAACAGGACAGGAAGACAACTGCTGTTCCGCCTGATTTATTGCTGTTTTGATGATGAACAAAAGACTTCTTGCTTGTTACACTGTGTCACCTCATTCAATTTGTGTCCTAACATTTGCCATCTCTTAGTATATTTCTGATCTAGGCCTCTTGTTTTTTAGGGCCCTTCTTGTTTTTTTTCGCCCTCTCGCATTAGATTTAGGGTCTCCAAAGGACGTCATCCATAAAATTCACTCGGTGTGGCCTAAAATACAATTGCATAGTACATGTATTGATACTGTTATTTCTATTATATTAAGCTTGTAAGACCACATTGCCATTGGCACATTGACTACAATAATACTGACTACATGGTCTATGGTACTAGCTGTGTTGTCTTTGGTACTGACTGAATTGTCCATGGTACTGGTTACACATGGTAGAGGCTACATTTTCCTTGGTACCGACTACGCTGTTCATGGTAGTGGCTGTGAAAATAAGTTGTCTTGCTATTATACTAGCGTGTCTTTAAGAAGTCTCGGGGCAATGGATGAGGACCTTTCTCTCAACGCCATACCAATGGTCGTCAGAAACGACATCTTGAGTGAAAGTTTGGCAGAAAAGGTGTCACCAAACTTGAAGCAAGCTGACGAAGATGCTGAGAGTAACATCTCTGGTAAATGTGAGGAGAGTGAACACGGTGAGGACGATGAACAGCAGTCTATCAAAAACGATGCTGCTTTTGAGATCGAAACCAGACAGACAATCAGTCCTGGCGATTTTGATACATACGCCATTGC
>NW_017804012.1:22974-29950 GCF_001625305.1 Branchiostoma belcheri | reverse complement strand
CGTCCACGCGCGCATTGATTTTGGCCTAGTTCCTAGAAAAAAACACAAGAAACTCCACTTCCTGTAACTATGACCAAAGAGTCACGACAGTGCCGCAAATCGTCAGATTGACTTGAAACCCATAAGGCGAAAACAGGACAGGAAGACAACTGCTGTTCCGCCTGATTTATTGCTGTTTTGATGATGAACAAAAGACTTCTTGCTTGTTACACTGTGTCACCTCATTCAATTTGTGTCCTAACATTTGCCATCTCTTAGTATATTTCTGATCTAGGCCTCTTGTTTTTTAGGGCCCTTCTTGTTTTTTTTCGCCCTCTCGCATTAGATTTAGGGTCTCCAAAGGACGTCATCCATAAAATTCACTCGGTGTGGCCTAAAATACAATTGCATAGTACATGTATTGATACTGTTATTTCTATTATATTAAGCTTGTAAGACCACATTGCCATTGGCACATTGACTACAATAATACTGACTACATGGTCTATGGTACTAGCTGTGTTGTCTTTGGTACTGACTGAATTGTCCATGGTACTGGTTACACATGGTAGAGGCTACATTTTCCTTGGTACCGACTACGCTGTTCATGGTAGTGGCTGTGAAAATAAGTTGTCTTGCTATTATACTAGCGTGTCTTTAAGAAGTCTCGGGGCAATGGATGAGGACCTTTCTCTCAACGCCATACCAATGGTCGTCAGAAACGACATCTTGAGTGAAAGTTTGGCAGAAAAGGTGTCACCAAACTTGAAGCAAGCTGACGAAGATGCTGAGAGTAACATCTCTGGTAAATGTGAGGAAAGTGAACACGGTGAGGACGATGAACAGCAGTCTATCAAAAACGATGCTGCTTTTGAGATCGAAACCAGACAGACAATCAGTCCTGGCGATTTTGATACATACGCCATTGCATACATATGCAAGGACCATTACATCTGTGCGGAGAGAAGTGTAGAAAAGGCGAATGGTAAACCCTGTCAGGGAACAAACAGCCAATTGGCAACCTGTGTCTCCGACAACAATGAAACTGATACTTCAGCTTTCAAGGGAAGCGATAGCAGCATGCACACACAAGCCAGGGATCCAAATCCGACGTACACACATAACAACATGAACCCTTATCCGATGGACGCCAAAAACGATGTTAACCCCAATCCGATGTACCTACAAAGCACCATTGAGTCAAATGCAAGCTTCGGACCAACCAGGGATCCAAATCCGATTTACCCACATAACACCATCAACCCTTATCCGATGGACGTCAGAAACGACGTTAACCCCAATCCGATGTATCTGCAAACCCCCGTGGAACCTCCCAACGCCAGCCCTGAGTCCACCATCAGGCCATATGAGAATGATGACCTTCCCTGTACCCAGGCATCAGCTGATGTACACCAGCAAGGTGATGGAGCGAACTTTAGGCCCGCTAACAACGATGACAACCATTGCCTTCAGCCATATGCTGTAACACACCTGCAAGATGGTGAAGCAAACTCTAGTCCAGCTAACAACGATGACAACCATGGCCTTCAGCCATATGCTGTAACTCACCTGCAAGATGGTGAAGCAAACTCTAGTCCAGCTAACAACGATGGCAACCATTGCCTTCAGCCATATGCTGTAACAGACCTGCAAGATGAAGAGGCAGCCGCAAAAGCCAGTATCACCTCTGATGATGAAAGCATTAAACCAGATGCCACCGCATACATGTGCCAGGATGACATGGTATGCAGCACAGCTTCCGGGGACGATCGGACGACACCGCCTTTGCAGAATCAACCATCAGCGGCCTCAAACAACATCCATGATATCCTGAATGGCCTTAATCCGAATCCGATGTACTTGCCAAACGTCCAGCATTGTCCAACTTGCGGTAAGAACTTTATAAACGTCATAATCCCAATTGCTGGGCAGTTATGCTATGAAGTCAATCAATCCTACAATAACAACTGCAAAATATTATCAAAAACTGTTCTATGAGTTGTCTATCCGCATTTATTTGGTATGGTACAAAGATATACATGTACTAGCTATAGATGGATATAGAAGAACCAGGCCTTTTAATAACAGTGTATGGGAAATCTAGGTCTATGTGGCATTTCTGTATCATTTCCGTATCTCTTCACCGTATCGTGTCTAAAAGAGTACTTGTTGCGACGATTCACCTACTCCATTTTTAAAATAATAATAATAATGATAATGATAATGATAATGATAATGATAATGATAATGATAATGATAATGATAATAATAATAATAATAATAATAGGACCTGTATCATCTCCACAGTGCCAACGCTCATACTCATACATAAACAGTCTATCCGGCCATCAATTCAGTGGTTTGAATTGAATGTTTGATTTACAAACTTCCTTTTTTTCAGTACAACCTCGCCGACTATCGTTAGCTTTACTGTATGCGGCTGTGGTCCTTGGGTCATGTATCAGCTGTGGAGTCTTTCTCTGGTTACGTTTTGACGCCAGCCCACCACCGGTATGCCTCTGCCTTATACAGCCTTGCCTGTCACTTCACTGTTTCGTGAGGTTTTTTGTCCATATGTGACAGTTGCCAATAACTGACGCCACTAACTCACTCATTCCAATGGGTCCTGGACCTTTTGGCTCGGCAATTACAAAATGGCGTTGGGGTCGTAATCTAGAGGCCCGGGTTCGAATCCCAGGAGCCACCTTTGTGTTTCTATGTGTTTCAAATGTACTGCTTGCCCCACTTTGCCAGTTGCTTGATTTTGGTTTGTTGGTCACGCTACCCATTTACTTAGAAGGTCATGTTGTGCTCACGTGGTAAGCCTGTCATGTAAACCGCCATATTATTTGGTGCTGTCAGCATATATTTTTACCATAAACTCTCTAAGATCCAAAGTGTGCACCTTGCTCTGTTGGTTGCATTGAGTCGTCAATCGCGTCCATAACTAGCGAAGCAGCATTATTCTATTTAAGCTACTTCATGCTTTAGTATGACAAAATATCACAATACATTATAATACAACTTCAGAACACATAAGGCTGTACCCTCCTGTGTTGTGGCTTTCAGTTTATATGTGACGTTTCAGGATCCTTTTGAGAAAAAAAAATTACTAACTGCTTCTTCTGATACAGTTGAACACAACGTACGGTGGCATCGTGACCCCTGTTCCAACGATGGTGGGCACTATGTATACCCTTACCTCTATTCCAACGATTGCGGTTGCTACTACTACTACAACTACAACTACTACTGCTACTACTACCACCACTACTACTACTGAAACTGCTGCTGCTATTACGACTACTACTACTACTACTACTGCTGCTGCTGCTACTACTACTACTACTACTACTACTACTTCTTCTTCCTCTTCTCCTTCTGCGAAAGCCCTCACCTCTATACCAGCTGGATGCAGCAGGTCTGTCCCCACGGTCATCAACCCTCGTCCATGCAAAGGTTAGACTAGTACGAAAATTCATCTGCGTGTGCTGATAGGTGTGTGTGTGTGTGCGTGTGTGTGTTGATAGTTGTGTATGTGTGTGTGTGTGTGTGTTGATAGGTATGTGTGTGAGTTGATGTGTATGTGTGTGTGTGTGTATGTGTGTGTGTTGATAGGTGTGTGTGTGCGTGCGTTGATAGTTGTGTATGTGTATGTGTGTGTGTGTGTATTGATATATTATGGCACGCCGAATGGGGTCAAAAAGGAGAGAGAGAGGCGCGAAGAAAGAAAAAAACACGGAGAGAGGAAATATCTTGGGCGCGTAGAAAGAAAAACATGTAGAGAGGAAATAAATATCTTGGGCGCGTAGAAAGAAAAACATGGAGAGAGGAAATAAATATCTTGGGCGCGTAGAAAGAAAAATGTAGAGAGGAAATAAATATCTTGGGCGCGTAGAAAGAAAAACATGGGGAAGGGAAAAACATCTTGGGCGTAAAGAAAGAAAAGCCTGAAGAGAGGAAATATCTTGGGCGCAAAGAAAAAAGAAAGAGAAACATGGAGAGAGGAAGTATCTTAAATAAGATAAATACCTTCAGTGGAAAGAAAGAAAACTGGGGGGGGGGATATGAAATTATAGCGACGAAATGAGATTTAGAAAAAACGATTCTTATCGTTATTTGCATCTGCTTGCTGAATGAAACAAACATTCACGTAGTTCATGCAAGCGGTTCCCTTACTTCTCAGGTCAAAATCAAGGTCAAGTCCAACTTATGACCTCACATCTCTGTGTAAGCGCGGCGTCATTGGAAGGAATTGTAATATCAAGGCGGATACCTACATCATGTAACGTTAAATTGTCAGTCAAAACATGCCAATGCGATATTGACCGTTGCAAATTTGTTGACAACATCGACCCCAGTACAAACAGATACACCTACAAAAGCAGGATAATGAATGGTATAGTCTTGAAATGTCCGGACCCCTGGGTACTGACTGGGTGTGATATTTGTCACCCGGATCTGACAGCCGAATGTGTATTCATTCCAACAACGTAGACGAGTCCGGCGCAACTGACAATAGTAACAGTATTGATTAAAAAACGGTGACCACCAATATTATTATCATCAAAGGTTAGTACCGTAGAAAGACCTCTTTTATGGATTTCGTAATAACGTAGCATGCTAGCAGGTATTTATTTTTCCACCGTGTCATTTTGTTGCAATGTCAAACTTAAAGAGTCCCTCCCCCTCAACTGTTGATTTTTTTAAGAAATACGTTTTGTTTGTATAAAAAACCTGGCCGGCCTGCCTATACTTGTTGTTTAGCACTTCTCGCAATTGCATGCGGTTTATTCTTCTCTCTCCGCGCGGTTTATTCTTCTCTCTCCGCGCGGTTTATTCTTCTCTCTCCGCGCGGTTTATTCTTCTCTCTCCGCGCTCACGACGTGCGCGGAGAGAAGAGAAACCCGCATGCAAACGCAAAAGAAATGTGCCGCGGAAGCGAAAATAAATCCAAACGGGGAAGGATGAAAATCCGGTGAAACTAAAGAAAGAAAGAAATTAAATTAACGTCAGTTGGGAAAGAAAACGTTTAATGTGTAGGATGAAACGTCGATGAGAGGGCATATTTTTAAGTGTTCCTACTCGGTTTGCATGCGGTTTTTTTCCTCTCTCTCCGCGCTCGCGACGTGCGCGCGTGGAGAGAAGAGAAACTCGCATGCAAACGTAAAAGAAATAAATGTGCGGCGGAAGCGAATTTCGAAAATATATCCAAACAGGGAAGGATGCATATTTCCTATCCCCCCGTATTTCTGTCCTCTCTGCCTGCATATTTCCTATCCCTCCGTCTTTCTTTCCTCTCTCTGCCTGCATATTTCCTATCCCTCCGTCTTTCTTTCCTCTCTCTGCCTGCATATTTCCTATCCCTCCGTCTTTCTTTCCTCTCTGCCTGCATATTTCCTATCCCTCCGTCTTTCTTTCCTCTCTGCCTGCATATTTCCTATCCCTCCGTCTTTCTTTCCTCTCTCCCTGCATATTTCCTATCCCCCCGTATTTCTGTCCTCTCTGCCTGCATATTTCCTATCCCTCCGTCTTTCTTTCCTCTCTGCCTGCATATTTCCTATCCCTCCGTATTTCTGTCCTCTCTGCCTGCATATTTCCTATCCCTCCTACTTTCTTTCCTCTCTCCATGCATATTTCCTATCCCTCCGTCTTTCTTTCCTCTCTGCCTGCAAAGTCGATCGATGAGAGGGCATGTTTTTAAGCGTTCCTACTCGCATTACTCATGCGTTTGCATGCGGTTTTTTTCCTCTCTCTCCGCGCTCGCGACGTGCGCGCGTGGAGAGAAGAGAAACTCGCATGCAAACGTAAAAGAAATGAGCCGCGGAAGCGAAAATTAATCCAAACGGGGAAGGATGAAAATCCAGTGAAACTAAAGAAAGAAAATAAAAGAACGCCAGTTGTTGGGTAACGGTGTATATACATGTATATATATATGAACCTCAGTCGGGAAATAGTTTCACACGTAGGGAGAAAAGAAATGATAAAATCAAACATATCATACATTAAAAGAAAAGAAAGTTAGGGCAATTTATGAAACATGAAAGTTACTTTCTCGTCGCGAGCGCGGAGAGAGAAGAATAAACCGCGCGGAGAGAGAAGAATAAACCGCGCGGAGAGAGAAGAATAAAAAATATCTTGGGCGCATAGAAAGAGAAACTTGGAGAGAGAAAATATCTTGGGTGCGAAGAAAGAAAGAAATGGAGAGAGGAAAAATCTTGGGCGCGAAGAAAGAAAAACATGGAGAGAGGAAATAAATAAATATCTTTGGCGCGTAGAAAGAAAAACATGGAGAGAGGAAATATCTTGGGCGCGAAGAGAGAAAAACATGGAGAGAGGAAATAAATAAATATCTTGGGCGCGAAGAAAGAAAAACATGGAGAGAGGAAATAAATAAATATCTTGGGCGCGAAGAAAGAAAAACATGGAGAGAGGAAATAAGTAAATATCTTTGGCGCGAAGAAAGAAAAACATGGTGAGAGGAAATATCTTGGGCGCGAAGAAAGAAAAACATGGAGAGAGGAAATTAATAAATATCTTGGGCGCGAAGAAAGAAAAACATGGAGAGAGGAAATATCTTGGGCGCGTAGAAAGAAAAACATTGGAGAGAGGAAATAAATACCTTCAGTGGGAAGAAAGAAATCTCGGGGGATATAAAATTAAAGCGACGAAATGAGATTCTTCTCATTTGTCTTTACTTTATTTGCATCTGCTTGCTGAATGAAACAAACATTCAAGTAGTTCATGCAAGAGGTTCCCTTACTTACTTCTCAGGTCAAAATCAAGGTCAAATCCAACTTATGACATCTCTGTGTGAGCCCGGCGTCATTGGAAGGAATTGTATTATCAAGGCGGATACATCATATAATGTTAAATTGTCAGTCAAAACATGAACTTACAATGAACTTACAATGTATGCCAATGCGACATTGGCCGTTGCAATTGTGTTGACAACATCGATCCCAGTACAAACAGAGACACCTACAAAAGCAGTATA
>NW_017804012.1:0-22954 GCF_001625305.1 Branchiostoma belcheri | reverse complement strand
TGCGTTTGCATGCGGTTTATTTCCTCTCTCTCCGCGCTCGCGACGTGCGCGCGTGGAGAGAAGAGAAACTCGCATGCAAACGTGAAAGAAATAAATGTGCGGCGGAAGTGAAAATATATCCAAACAGGGAAGGATGAAAAAATCCAGTGAAACTAAAAGAATGAAAGTATATACATGTATATATATATGAACCTCAGTCGGGAAATAGTTTCACACGTAGGGAGAAAAGAAATGATCAAATCAAACATATCATACATTAAAAGAAAAGAAAGTTAGGGCAATTTATGAAACATGAAAGTTACTTTCTCGTCGCGAGCGCGCAGAGAGAAGAATAAACCGCGCGGAGAGAGAAGAATAAACCGCGCGGAGAGAGAAGAATTAACCGCGCGGAGAGAGAAGAATAAACCGCGCGGAGAGAGAAGAATAAACCGCACAGAGAGAGAAGAATAAAAAATATCTTTGGCGCGAAGAAAGAAAAACATGGAGAGAGGAAATAAATAAATATCTTGGGCGCGAAGAAAGAAAAACATGGAGAGAGGAAATATCTTGGGCGCGTAGAAAGAAAAACATGGAGAGAGGAAATAAATACCTTCAGTGGGAAGAAAGAAATCTGGGGGATATAAAATTAAAGCGACGAAATGAGATTCTTTCTCATTTGTCTTTCTTTATTTGCATCTGCTTGCTGAATGAAACAAACATTCAAGTAGTTCATGCAAGAGGTTCCCTTACTTACTTCTCAGGTCAAAATCAAGGTCAAATCCAACTTATGACATCTCTGTGTGAGCCCGGCGTCATTGGAAGGAATTGTATTATCAAGGCGGATACATCATATAATGTTAAATTGTCAGTCAAAACATGAACTTACAATGAACTTACAATGTATGCCAATGCGACATTGGCCGTTGCAAATTTGTTGACAACATCGATCCCAGTACAAACAGAGACACCTACAAAAGCAGTACAATGAATGAATGAATGAATGAATGAATGAATGAAGACCTTTATTGTACATTTTGCCCCACTGGGCTAAAGACAGGTCACATATTGACAAAGTACATCATCAATGTTGATAATAAAACGTACACAAGTACTTTCAACTTCCTCTCGCTTTCTGGTAATCTTATAAATGTAGTTGGCAGTATGAGTAGTTAGAGCTGGTTTGTTAAAGACTACAAGGAATATAAATTTCTCTATACTATTCAAATACTTAAATTGGGAGTATTTGCTTGACACAAAATCGAAAAGAACGTTTCTTTCGCTGTCATACATGGAACACTTCACAACAGTCCCTGGGTTACCCCTGGGTTACTGACTGGGTGGGGTGTGATATTTGTCACCCGGAGCTGACAGCCGAATGTGTATTCATTCCAACAACGTAGACGGCGCAACTGACAATAGTAACAAATTAGAAAAACGGTGACCACCAGTATTATTATATATATTATCAAAGGCAAGTATCGTAGAAGACCGATTTTAGGGATTTCGTAATAACGTAGCATATGCATGCTAGCAGGTATTTATTTTCCATCGGGTCACTTTGTTGCAATGTTAAACTTTAAGAGTCCCCCCTCCACTGTTGATTTTTTTTTTAAGAAATACGTTTTGTTTGTTGTATTTAACCAGGCCGGTCTCTATAATTGTTGTTAAGCACTTCTTCTCGCGTTTGCATGCGGTTTATTTCTTCTCTCTCCGCGCTCCCGACGCGCGTGGAGAGAAGAGAAAGTCGCATGCAAACGCAAAAGAAGTGTGCATCGGAAGAGAAAATAAATCCAAATGGGGAAGGATAAAAATCCAATGGAATGAAATGAACGCAAGTTGGAAAAACGTTTGATGTGTTTTATAGGAAGAAAAGTCGATGGGAAGTTACATTTTTAAGCGTTACCACTCGCAATTTCTTTTGCGTTTGCATGCGATTTATTTCTTCTGGCTCACAAAAACTTAGGACCAATGAGGGCGTGGAATTAGCATCATGTGTTCGGTCACGTGACTCATGAAGTAGCCAGCGGCAAGCGGGGGGTCTTCTTCTCTGGCAAACAACCGGCGTGCACGCACCAGTTCTACGAAGCCAAGTTTTCATTGTATCGTCTTTTCAAACTGTCTTTTACCAAGCGTCTTCAGGAGCCACGTTTTTTTATCAAGCGCTTTCGGAAGCCACCTTTTCCTCAAGCGCCATCCACCAATCGGTAAGTTCCCAAACTTTGCAAACCGCACTTTTCGTCACTTATTTGTATATGTACACTGTAACAGGCAGCTGTGCGTAATCAGTGCCTCGGCCTTTTGAGTCTTCAAATCGAGAGTGCGCGCCGTTTTGACGTGCTCTCCTAGAAACACACCCAGCATCACGAGTCACCAAATGTTAATACCTAGAGAGAAAACGGACTCTGAACTGAACCAAGCGATCGAGTTAACGTTCATGATAATAGAAGATGGCAAACTCTTATTTCAAAGAAAAAAAACAAGGGTTATTATTCCTAGGTCATTTTTCCATTGGGAAGATGTGTTTTATGGCCTTGTTGTTTTCCTACGGCTACAAAGACCACCATCGCACCAGGCCTAGCACCTACGTGTAAGGCCATATTGACACCATATGGTCATCCTTGTTCATTGTTCAAACGTGTTTGGGGAATGTGGAAAAATTTTCAAACCCATGTTTTTAATTGTCTGTTTTCAAATTATCACTTGTCACACTGGTCACATACAAAGTCTATTGTTAGTGCTATGTATAATGGAAAGACGAAAAAAAGTATGTATGGAAGGCCCCATTGGACTCTCTACTGGTGCTGGGAGGGGGTCTGTATGAAAGCCGTGCTGTCGACCTCAGTGTAGGCCCAACATTTATAGCTGAGCATTGATCGTGCTATCAGACTGGATATAAACTGGTCTCTGTCCCGTAAGATCTATTTGGATTAAAAAAATCTAGTGCAAAAGAGAAACCCCGAAAAAAGCCCAAAAACACGCCCAGCTCTCCCTGGAACGCTATGTAGGGTTGCCAGCCGGAGCTTCTATAGCGTGCGATCTACGTTTGATCAGGAAATACCCCCCCCCTAAAAAACGACCAATCCCGGAACGCCTGAAAAGAAGGCTAGACCTCTGCTTGGAGTCCTGTTTGGAGAGTATATCGACCGTAGAGTAACACTCCGACGGGACGTCAGATTATCTGACGTCCCGTCGGAGTGTTACTCTACGTCCTCTACTACTAAATTGATGAATGATATATAGTACAAAGTCAGTAAGTCAGTGCTTCAGGCTGTGATAACCACTTCCGATCATGTCACGAGCGTTCGGCTCATCGACATCGGCTCGGTTCTTTCCGGACCTTTCCGCCGTCCCTTCCGTTCCTTTTCGTCTCTTTTCGTTTTCGTTTCGGCTCTTTCCGGTTTGGATTCGGAACTTTCCGTTTCTTTTTGGTAGTTACAGGGGAGACACCATTGAAACCCAGGCCTGATTGAAACCATTCTCCATTGAAACATATGCTAAATCAGACATAAAAACGGGCATCAAATCTCTAGTTTACGAAGTTTTTGTCACACAAACTCACCTTCACGTGTTAGCCAAGTTTCGGGAAAAAGTGGACGGCGCGTGCCCATATTCTACATGTAGGTCGATACCAAGGCTTCAGGAAGGAGGGGTGTATGGCAACAGATAAGCCAATAACAAGGCAACTTCATGAAGAAACTTCTTTTTTCACAAACATTCACTCAAAACCCTACACTGTACAACCCAGCACAAAAATGCCAAGGATTCAACAAAATTTCCACCCAAGAAAGGGTTTTAAAGTTCTTTAGCTCATTTTAATCGCGTCACCCCTACAGTTACTTTGGCATTGCCAGACATTCTCGCATCCGGGTCGGTGACCCGGATGTATTCCTCCATCGGCCTGGGGAAATCCATGTCATGGACGAGTCTTTTGTTCAAGGATCTGATGATGACACTGATTATTTGTCGAATCGAGTATCACTATCGACTCATGGATCTGGAGTTTTCGTCAGGATGTTTAAGTAAGGATGTCCAATAATAAAAAAAACGCCCGTTTCTTTTTAAAAATGGTGGTTTACTATGTCGTGAAAAATATTCGTTACGTCGATTTTTGTACGTTATATTTGTAAATTTGCGTTTGTTGACACTTGACAGACACTTAGCAGGACAAGAAAGTAACACAGCTAACAGTAACTTTTTTCTGTTCTATATTATAGGTGCGGAACATGGTGTTCTGCACGTCCTGTGGGACCCCCATCCGTCCCCATGTCAAGTTTTGCGGCAACTGTGGCACCAAGACAGACGCTGGAGGTATTCATTAACAAAAGCCATCTGCAGTACCACGTTAGCATTGTACTAGTAACATAGTATCTAATATAATCTCAAACATACATACATGATAATAATAATAATACATACATATTATATGATCTTATATTATGTAACCGCTAGTCACATAATATTATGTAGTTGTAGTATTAAATGTTGGTTAGTTAAGTACTAGTAACAAACTGGTTGACATTATATTTTAGGGTTGCCACGAACTTGAGGTTGGTTTTCTAGAAGCAAAAATATTACTATAATAGTACTTCTGTGTTAACTAAAAACTTCCACTGCTTTTTTCAGGGGAGGCAGGTGATGTGTTCTCATCAGGAATGTCCTCAGGTAAGACAATAAACTGATGTACATACATACAAATTAAGTTGCATTGAAATTAGTTGTAGAAACCATCCACCAGACTCCTTTTCAGGCTGAAATTAGCCTGAAAGGTAAATGTACATGTTACATGTACAAGCTGGGCAGGGAAGTTGGCCGGCCATAAAGTGAATATAAATAAATAAAAAGGTCCATTTTGTTGGATTTATTCCACCTGTGAAGGAGTCTGGTGGAGACCTAATTGTACATCCCCTCCAACAAACTTATTTTATAATTGCTTACAAACAGGACATTTGTCATTATTAATATAATCCTCTTTTATTTCGTACTCAGTCAGGTTTGTCCTGGTGTCCTGCAATAACATTCATGTCTCAGATAAGGTCATTAAGGTACATGACACCAAAACTCTCTGAAAGATAAAATGGCTCACTACATAACATTCTTCAATTCACACTTAATTTCTATAACTTATGCAGCATTTTCCCCCAATAGATAAATCAAATCATAAGTATATAGTATATGTCCTACATATTGCTCCTTTTTGTTAATGCAAGTAGTGGGAACTATTACATGATACCCCACGTACGGCGTACATTGTGCACCACTTGACAATAATGCACACATCATTTTGTCACAGGAGGCCGAGGTGGAACTTCCACTGGAATACCAACGGACATGTTCGCAGTACCTGGCACGAGTATGCAAGGTAAATACAATTTTACAAACTACATCCTCTGAATGTTTTAATATGAGAGAATGTTGTCATTGTTATCATTGATCAAATAAAAAGTTAGAAGAATATGAGTTAAATAGGATATCATTGTATGTATATGCATCGTATGTATATGTTAGCACATTGTAGTATTTACTGGTTTAATAAAAATTTTGATATTCCACACATGATGTGTCAGTAACAGTCATGTTTATGTAATATGTCTACAGGTACAGGATTGAACCATCTGTCAGCAAAGAGAAGCACAATGAACCTACAACAGGCTTGTCAGAGTCTATTCAAGCCGAACAGCCAAGTACCGGTACCTGGAGCTGGTAAACCCAACTACACCTACAAGCCAGTACACAAGAAGAAACAACCAAAGATCGATTTAAGCAAACGTAAGTTAGTTTAGTGAATTATGATTATAATTTATAGCTCTATCAACACTTTGTCTTTATTTAGGGATCAAACTGAATTTCTTGAGATTGCTTAACCATAACAAATTTTTAAAGACAGTTTTAGACTCTAGATTAGAGTTAGTGATATTACTGCAGACTGAGAAATTGTCCATGTGACTTGCCCTTGAACTTTTCTTTTTGGCTTTGTTTGGTAGAAGTTAAAAAAAAGTATTACTGCACTGAGGACACAACATGGTTCTTAGTGAATGCCTGGCATGGCTGTCATGTGTGGCTCAAAGCCAGGGGTTAGAGATGGCATATGAGGATCTGCAAGCTGTCAATGACCATTTGACAGCTGCAGCTTTTTGAAAAATATTTTGGGCGTTGAGCCATCAACCATCTTAAAACTATGGCTGGTTAAAGCTCCTGCCAGATTGACATAAACTGATTCATTTCATTTGTTAAACATTTTTTTAGTTTCATTTTTTAGTGTTTGCATGAAAACAATGTCATCTTAGCTTACTCGTAAGACACATGGGGACATGTTTGCACTTGAAAAGTAGGCAGTATTTAGTTAGTTTTTGTATCTTGGACCATGGGAGAAATTTCTGTAATGATTGTGTCTATGTATATGTCTTTTTGCAGGTTTTTGATGTTTCAAAGCTTGTTAACTGTACTATATTACATGTATCTCTGTTGTACCTTACCCATATACCTTGTATAAGTTGTATGGGCTAAGAGACCAACATCTGACCTATATTTGTGTGTCAATCCGACCATTCTCAACCGATTCTTCACCTTCAAATATTGCTGGGCCTACATGCAAGCTTTGCACAATACTCTGAGGCTCCCCTATGTACATACCCAGACTGCAATGTTGAGGAGTCTTGTGCAAAGTTTCTTCATATGGTTTCTTACATGCCATGCTTTAACTTTAAGGTGTTTTGAGCCTCTGTCCAGCTCCTGTCAAGCCACCACGGGATATGGACAGCATATTATTTATATTCAGGCTTCAGGCTGTGAAATGTAAATGTAAAATCCATATTATCATATGAAAAAATATAGACAGCATTTATATGTACGACTAGGTATATGCAAATTGCATACATTGTATATTGTATGGAGAATTTCTGGTTCAAGTTGGGAATGTGTCAAAACTTCTAAATGAACGAATGAATTAAGTCACTGATTTGTGTCCACTGGTAATTATTTATAAGTTGACTCAAAATACACATGTGACTGGCTGAGTGCCTGGGTTATATGTGGTGAAAGTTTGTAGTACAGCTTTGGGTTTGACTTGATTTTGATGTAGATCTATGGAGGTGGTCACTTTTAAAGATTTGACTATATAAATACAGGTTTGAATATTGCAATGACATTCCATTCATTTCTATCAACAGGATGGCTTGCGAAAACTTACATGCTGCCAACATCCGCCACACATCCAGACGTCACTGCCGAGCATCGCTTCATCGAATTCTTACCGCAAGAAAATCCTCTTCGACAGATTTACAATGAGTTCTCAGGCTCAAGGTGATTTGTTTAGCCCTGTTATTGGTGTGCACCTTAGTGTGCGGACGGGGAGGGGCTGGGACATGGCGGTAACATGACAATTTTGGCCTGCAAACAAATGTGTACTTGATGATCACATCATTTTTGTATGTTGAAGACGACAACAAGTTCATTTCCTTTTCATTGTTTCAGTTCTTCCTTGAAGTTGAAGCCATTCAGAGAGTGGCAGTTTGGGAGGAGAGAGGGCAAAGGCTACGCAAATGACCTTGTCATGATTCCTGCAAATGACCTCGACTTCGTGACTTTCAAGCAGTTTTATAAGGGGAAGACAGAGGTCTACTGTCTTGGTACGCTTCTCTTTTACCTTGTTCACAAGATAGTACATACCATCCATATTTTTTAAACTGCTTTACTCATGTACTTCCTAAATGAAAAAGCCTAGCTAGTTGACACATCCTACTGAATGTGGTATTATGTGGCCATTTTTTCAACTGTTATCCCATGAATGAGATTTACTGTATCGGCATGTACATATGCAATTGCAATTTGGCACATCAGATCTATACCCAAACATGCACGTTTTTAAAAAATTACTTAAGCTCAGTGTTTTTATGGTTATTGGAATATTTTGGAAGCACCCCAAACTATATTGATTAGACTTTTGGAATTGGCCATAGTATTAACAATTAGGCGGTTTGCCGGTTAACTTCAAGCAGATGTGTGGAATGTTAATGACAAACGCTGTAGTCTCACTTTCCTTGTGAGATCGGCATTGGGTGGCCAGCCCTTGCATTTAAATTGAAACATTTTTTTCCCATGTAACAGGTGCAGAAGATGAAGTGGATGATGATGATGATGATGATGACCTGAAGGGCTCTGAAGATGAGCTTCCTGACCCAAATGGCAGTAGATACAGCATCAAGAACCTATCAGCTTCTACAGACCATGCATGGACAAAAGGTACATAGTACATTTAGATATGCATCAATGGGCTGTATATATAGCAGTTGTTGTGGCTTTATTCCTTATCTGTTTCTACATTTAAGTCATATTAAGCTACATGCCTCCCTCAACAATTGTGCAGTTCTGTGGTACACTGGTAGTTCAGAGAATCAGGTATGCAATCCAGGCCATAATTGCAAAAGTAAAATGTAAATATATGCATTACAGTCGCTGCTTATAGAACTATATTAGAAACAACCTCAGCAAAAAGGGCCACCTATACAATAAAACCATGCTTTTGGCACTTCTCATTGTATCCAACCTCACAATCAGCGGGGTAATACTGTCCAGGGTCAATGGCTATAAGCAGAAAATGTGCCTGATCATTTCAATGGGATGGAAAATATAATATTGTTCCTTTTCACTGACAATTTCAGTGGTCAAAGTGAACAGAGTTTTTAAAAACCAAGGTTTGTATGTACAAGAAATGCCACAAAGACTAATCTATCACAGCAAATTAAATGCATTTATTTCTTACAGATCAGCCTGAGCATGAACGTCGTGAATCTGACAACCAGTCTGTCACTGCTATAAGCGATGACGATGAGTACAACACTGAAGGTAAACTAGATTCCCTTTGCATAACATAGAGCTGTGACTTAAATTTTTAATTGTGATGATGATTGGCATAAGAATATTCTGGAAATCTTTTATACCTTCAGCGTCTCCTACATCTGCCAAGTGTGGACATTGTGAAAATGAATTTTCTTTTCCTGTCATTTGCTGTATAGTGTACAAGAAATAAGACGACCGTACAACCATGCTTGCTCCATCAAAATCTCAAGTCTTAATGGCCCGCAAGAAAAAATTAGTGCATAACAAAGACTTGTTCTTTCTTTCAGAACTTCAATCACCGCCTCATCAGGTGAAAACGCGCAGCTACAAAAGGAAAAAGGACCAGCCTCCACCCAAAGGTCAGTTGGCACAGGAACTCTATAATTCAATTACCATTACTCAATGTAATTTCTAATAGCAGGACCTGATCATACAACCCTTTTGTAAGGTAACATGGTCCTTGTTTGACATCCTTTTTTTAATTCTTTTATGCCAGCAGCTTTACATACTGGCCATTTTAATGTGCATGCACAATAGATGAACATCAACCCGACAATTATGTATCAGTTCTTAATTCAAATCCAATTTTAACGTAGGTCTTTTTGAAATTGAAGGAAGATTTTTTTCACTACAGGTTGCCCTTTCTGATGCCAACTCAAACCCTAGTAGGGGCTATGATCCCTCTAAGCTGTTGATAAAAAAAATGGTTGGAAGACTCAATGACTGACTTTGTTTCTGGTATTGATCAAGGTGCAGGACAGAAAGACGGGAAGTTGCCAAAATCAAGCAAGTCCACACGAGCAGCAAAAGGTAATGTTGACCATTAAACATACCACTAAATAACAAAGTTGTCTAAGTAACCCTAAGAAGTTAGGAATTTATGCACAAATCTCCGTGTGCCTAGAAGTTATTCCTGATGACTACATGTACATGGAAACAACTCTGACCACCAACCTGGCCACAAACATAAAGGCTCAGATTGTACTAGTACCCAGGGTTGGACAAGTTTTCAAAAATCCACTTGTCTTACCTGGTCATTTCCACTTGCCTGAACCAATTTTTCACTTGCCCCAAGTATGCATTTTACTAGTAGAAAGGAAATTATTATACTAATATATATATAGAGAGTTTGTGTAATGTTGGATGTACTACATGATTTCATCAAACTTTGAAACTTGGTCAAAATACTGCAGGGGATATACTTTGCATTAATTATCGTTCACCCAGCTCTATCCTAAAGTTACTTATACCCAGTACATACAAACACAAACATGACAACACACACTTCTTTGTGGCAGAAATCGGGGGCAAGGTGCCAGGTCTTCAGTGCTACCCATTTCCATCTCTCTTTGACATGCTTACATTTGTGAGATGGGGGGCTTTGTGCTCACTTCCAGCACAAATTTCGCCCCACACACCTCACAATCCAAACCAATCCAACCATTCCATATCTATAACTAGACCTAGGGCATTTCCCATCCTAGGTCCGACCTAAGGCATTTCCCATCTTAGGTCCAAGGCTTGTAACCGCCCATCACACAGGGTTATGGGTACGCCCCAGATCAGCCCTGCCGCGGGCGACCCTCATAGCAAGCTAGTCGGGCACCATAGGAAGTCCCTTCTCATTCAAGAGAATATCCCGACATTAGGTATGCGACACTGATCCGGGACCCTTGTGAACATGTGGAGCTCTCTGTCTCCTCTACTTATGGAAAGGTTTCTTTCAAACCAAAGGCTGGTAGCACTGAATGGCCCATACAACCATTCCCAGTTTTATTGAAAAAATGGTTGGACCTTGCTTCTAATTCCTGAGTACATAATTCAAAATATATCCAAACTACTGGTGTGCTTGACATGCCAGTTGGAAAAGTTCTGTGTACAAGACGCCACACCAGTGACGCTTATGCTTATACATTCAGTCTAGATCTAATAGCAAGGTCCTTCTTACTTCCTACACGAGTCTTACTGCGAGCAGGCGACCTGTTTTACCCTGGTTGCCAATGGTTTTAGCCAATAACGGGCTGGTCGGTTAAACCAATGCTCTGTCCAGTGGGTGTTTAACGCACCTTGACTCGTCACTTACTATCTCAACTCACTACACCTAGGATATAACATAACTTGATACTAATATTATGAATACAGTACATGCCAGTAAACAATTCCTATTGACAAGTATTAGGGTGGGCGGGACTGGGGAAATCTCTGACCACTGATACTCTGTTACAGTGTCGGTGGCCTCAGGCTCAGGACAAGTGATTCACTTTCACTCTTCTTCCCCTTATATCTCTTTCCTTGATCATGGAGGCGTACCTGGTACCGCCTCCCTTGACAATACTGAACTGCCCATTCTATGAGTCGCATCCTGTCATCAGTATTACTTTCATTCCTTCTACTTTCTGGGAAAGCTGACCCCTCGACTCACTGACCATTTCCTGTTACCCATGCACATTCCCTCATGGCTGGACATTGGGTTGCTGGGTTTCAGACAATTAACCCAGCTTAATAACTGTATGAGTTACTAAGCTTCCATTAAAAAAATTTGCTTGCCCAATTGGGCAAGTACAGGGGGATATTCACTTGCCCGAACAGTACTTTTACTTGCCCTGGGCAAGTGGGCAACCTGCTGGTTAATATAGGTTACATTAGCCTTGGTATTACATGTACCTAGGCCACAATCTAATTTGTTGGTTCACAAATTTGCCCACTTCTTTTCCAAATGCTCATATTTTGGCCCCAGCTGTTAAGTCTGTTCTCTAGATCTTCAGAGTTGTTACATTGTTTGAATTACAAACCTGCCCGGTATGTTGACTTCATGGTTCCTTATAGCATTTTTCATGGTTTTTTTTTTTTTTTTCAAAAATTAAATCAGAGAACCAACAAGTCAAATTGGTGTGGCCTTACTGGAATAATTTATAATAATACTAATTAATAAGGCTAAAATACATAGAATGCAACACAGTGTATTCCGTATCGCCCGAAGTTCCAGCCCGACCGTGCGTCGGATCCGGATCGCCCAAAGGCTAGCGCTGCTGGAGGGAGATCCGATCCGCGGGAGAGCTGGGACCGAGGTTGATGCGGAATACACCGTGTTGTATTTTATTTATGTCATGCCCACCCAAGAAAACACGCCTTTCAATGCAAAATGAGCGAAAACTTGGTGTCCCTAAACCAAAAAAAATGCAACGACATCAATTCCAATGTCTGAATTTTGTATTCAAATTTTCAAAAGCGGTGCACGCAGTACTAGTTAGGGCGAAACGCATTCAAATCATTCTATGGAACAGTTGGAAGGCCCGGGCCGTCACGTTAAGAACATTCGGGCCGTACGGATAGTTATCACACGGGCCGGAACACCTGTATCGAATGTAATCGCGTCCCAGGTAGGACATAAATCGTATAACTGGGTAGGAAAATTTTTGGTATGTATATGATTATTCCATTATTCAAAAATACGAGTCAGTATTTTCCCTCTACCGGCTATGGAGACCTGCTAGAGTATGGCGCCATATGGGTCATTGAGTCTCAAAACAAAATCTTTTCTCCCTTCTGTCAACAAAGCCTGCATATGTGCTGAACAACTAATCTACAAAAGGCCTTTTTAGAATTACTAAAAATCGTTGGGGGCATGTCCAATTTGTTTTTAAGGTTTAGTGTTAGATGTGATGAATTAACATGGACTTAAGAGATCTTAAGACCTTCAAGCAAAACATGTATTGAAGTAGCCATCAATCCCCATGTTGCATGCTCATTAACACATTTGTTGCTTTCTGTTATAGAGCCAGAGCACCTGACGAAAGACGACACTGTTGCTGTTGATGGTCAGTACTATACTACAGATTTTGCTCTCAACATGTATTTCACTCACTCACTCACTGCATGTACATATGTAGCTCACTCACACTTTCACTCACTATCCAGGTTTTGATTATACTGCTGTTGGTTTTACATATAGTATGTTGTTATAATTAATACATTGACATTGGTAAGCACCCAACACCTGCAGATTGTTCCCTTTACCATATGTCAGATAAGGCCACAGCAAGTAAATTTTATGGATGACATCCGCGCGCGCATTAATTTTCGCCTGATTTTGGAGAAAAAAAAAGAAATTTTGTTGCCTTCTGACAGTGGTCACCATGCCGAAAATGGGCAAAGGTGTCTGTTGCCATGCCGGAACGTGGATGGCAGATAACTAGGAAGAGAGGAGACAAGAAAAGACTCTGATTTAATGTTTGGTTTCTGACTTTGATGCAGTGATATGTGATGTTGGCTGTGTATATGTGATGTTACCACTGAATCAAAACCATTTGTACAATGATTGAGTCAAAATTTTACATTGTGGGAACCTTGTTTTTTTCGGCCCGCCTTGTTTTTTTTTCGCCCGCTAGCATTAGATTTGGAGTCTGCGGAGGATGTCATCCATAAAATTTACTTGCTGTGGCCTAATGCATTGTTTAAGGTCTACAAAATTTATAAGATTGCCACTATTTCCCTGATCAGTCGTGTACGTGAAGTCTGCCTGGCTCTCAAAATCATGTTTTGGTGGCTCATATCCTTTTTCTCTGCAGTCATTAATGTACTAATTTTTATATCTTTTGCATCTGATTCTGAATTGCAACTTGGCACAAGTGCTTTGGGCCATGTTAAACTTATATTAGGCACACTTGATCATCCATTCACTTGCTGGTTAACTCAGATATACATGGTTATTGTAAACACCTACATGCAACTTGCAGTAAAAATGTTCTCTTTATCTGTTTATTTATTTCAGAACTCATGGAAAGCTTGTCAAAATTTGTTGGCCTAACGACCCTCAAGGCCGAGCTGGAGACATTCGCCAAGTCTATATACATGAAGCGGCTGTGCGGTCGCCAGGTGGGGCAGCAGGGGCTCCACATGATGTTCATTGGGAACCCAGGCACTGGGAAAACAACAGTGGCAACAGCTGTGACAGGTAGGCCAACTATTTTACCCATTACACTGAAAACCAAAAAAGTACACTGCATGTATGTATTCAGGATAGGCTCGTTCTTTTTAAGTTATGGCCTGATAACCCATGGGAAAGGGAGCCTTCTGATTGATCGACAGCTGCATATGTCATATATATGATAAAATCGAATAATCACCTTAATATTGACAAAAATCACCGGTCAGTATGGAGAAATATCCAATACATGGAGTGCTCTTATTGCTCAAAGACATTTGGCTATATTTTATCTTGTGATTTGCACATTTTTGTTACCATTATTGCACTTGATCCCTCAATAAGATAATCTGTTAGTAAAACACCTGCACTAGACCATTTGTGATGTGTCTTCAAGACTATACAGTACAGTGGTGCTTGTCATGATCAGTTTCTCATGTCATTTATCTTTATCATTTTTTCAATACAGGATTCCTTCACAAGCTACAGGTCATTTCCAAGCCTGTGCCAACAATCGTACAGAGGGGGGACCTCGTGTCCAAATACATCGGGCAAACAACAGAGGTCACCCGGAACAAGATTGACCAGAGCCGGGGTGGCGTAATGGTGGTAGATGAAGCGTACCGACTAGCACAGGCAGACACCAGCTCCTCCAAGGATGTTGGCAAAGAAGCCTTGGAGGAGCTGATGAGTGTGATGGAGGATGGTGACCCCATCATGATATTTGCAGGCTACCCGGAGGAGATGGCTTCATTCCTGGAAGTCAATCCAGGGATGAAGTCCCGGGTAGCCTACAGATTCCACTTCCATGACTTCAGTGTTGGGGAGCTGGCTGAGATCATGAGGTTTGAAATCGCCAACATGGGACTGAGGCTGTCCCCCAAGGCAGACCAGGACCTACCCGAAACAATCAAAAAGACAACCACAAAAAAACAGCGTTCGGAGATGAATGGCAGATTGGCCAGACAGGCAGTCGTGGGGGCAGAGAAGAACATGTATGCTCGCTGCTACCCCAATGATGTTGATGGGTGTAAAACTATCACTCAGGAAGATCTGGATGAATCCCTCCGGACCTTCCTGAGTGGTAGATAGATCACCCTCACATCATTGGGGGAGCAGCAGATACATCTCTGCTCCCATGAGTGCGTCATTCCCAAAATCACATTCCACTTTATATTTTAGGGTTTTTTTTGCTGGTCACACTCCCCAACATTGAAGTCATGTTTTTAACGTGCTGATCTACACAGGGTAGAAAATATCGTTTGGCCTTTGTCGCACGCATGGCGCATGTTGTGCTACAACTTTTTAGCATGTAGACAAACCTGCAACTGCGTGTGGCGCCGCGCTGTGATTTTCCTGTGGCACATCCAAGGTGCACCCCAATGAAAATCGATGCACGGTGACACGCGCAATGGCTGGCATGCCTAGACGCTAAAAAAATCTGTAGCACAATAGGCACCATGTCTGCGACACAGGCCAAACGATATTTTCTACCCTGTGAAGATCAGGCAATAATGGGATCACCATTCTCCATCATCTGACTAGGTGCCATGGACACTTCGTGGTGCCCATAATGCAAGACAATGCTGACAGGCTTTAGTATAAGCTAAAATAGTATAGTATTTCTATCAGGTCTTAGTGCCTTCACATTTTTGGACAAGTGTTAGGATTTCAATAAGTATAATACAAAAACTTATGTTTCAGTGTTGGTCCAAGTGGACCTGTTTATACATGACATTGTACTTGCGGTACAACTTACAAGTGATACAATAACATTGTACAAAGAATCTGCATTACAAGTTTGTAGAATAGAGGCTTGCTGTTCAATGAATATCAGGAGTAAAGAAGACATAGAAATTGAGTTTTCCAGGCTGAAAGGTATGCAAGTAAAGTTTTGTTTAATCTCTCATTTAATAGAGCTGTAGAATATATGAAGTATATACTGAGACAGTTATGCTTGAATGTGCATTTTATCGAATGTCACATGTTCCAGGTTGGCAAGATACAATGTATGTCAATAAACAACAATGATTTTCCCGAAAGACACTTCAAGAATGCGGACTGAGCTTTGATTTGAGACAAAAACGCTTTGAAGTTTGATTTACAAATGTAGACAAGAATACCGGTAATCTGGAAGTTCTATAACAATCATATACATGTGTACCTCGCTTTAAATTATATACAGATTATATACAACTTTTTAGTGACATGAAATCATGATTGGATCACAACAACCTGTTTTCAACCACCGATGTACTTACTCACAAATTCCCCCCGTTAGACAACAACAGGTTCAGCCTTGTTGGATAGGAAGAAAAACAACCTTTTTGCCTTTTGCATCCGATAGAAATTTTGTACCTGTTATTTGTTGTCCTAGCTAAACACTCCCCATTTGAGTAGATTTTAGCATTTCAGAGTTTTGTAACTTTGTACAGGGAGGGAAACAGAATGGCATATGTGACTGTACAGATACATGCATGTAGACCTTGTGCCAGGCACACCATCAATGATGTTTGAATAGTTGCTTCCTCCCACCCATGTAAACTCCCTCTGCCTCCTTTTGTACAGAACTGCGCTTTCCTGTGCAGACATGATTATAAATGGTATTAAAGAGAATTTACAGGCTTAAAAAAACAAACAACTCGGAGTAATTCTTTAACTGTCTGCAGAGCCTGGACACATTTAATTACAAGAGTCACCATCCAAGCAGAGGTTGGATTCAGCTTGCCTTTGATATCATTTTAGGTTTGTTTGTTTGTTGCAATTTGGCTTTCTATTTAGTTGAGCTTTCTTCCATACAGTCAAAAACCTCTGTAACACTGCTTAATGGGCTCTGATTAATGTGCCATCAGCTGCTTTTTCGTGTGGCAATAATTACTTGTCACATTTCAAACACACAAAACAAATTCAAAAAATTGATATTTGAAATCAACTCTGTATGTTTGAGAAGGAAATTTATCTTTTAGGAAAACAGGAAGCTTCTTCCTTCACTTGAAAAGACTTTTCAAACATCAAAACCCCTTTGGTGGCAGGATAAATCTTTTTGCCTGGCCATAACTATGCAGTACCTTAATGATGTAAAACGACAAAGTATAATGTACCCCAAGCCATTTATTCAAGAAACAAGTAAGGACAGACAGATAACTACTACTGGGACGACCCCTATGTTATTAGAAAGTTGCACATACGAAAAGTTTTCAATTTGCCTCTGAAGTGTCATATAATGCAAAGCTCACAAACACTGTTCTTTATGATTCATGTTTATAGAGCTGGCTTTTATGTTTTAAGACGAATACTGTATATAGTGGAAAAGGCGGGCAATGGCATGATTATCATATAGGCCTATCAAGCTGAATGAAAAACTGACAACACAATCCTGTTGTATACTGATTAGGCCACACCGATTTAATTTGTTGGTTCTCGGATTCGCCTCTTCATTTTTTCCTGATTTGCAAAAAAAAAAAATTCACAATCAACTGCAAAATGCTCATATTTTGCCCTGAACAGTTGAAAACAGTCCTTTTCTTCCTAGTCGTTACAGTTATTCCATCTCTCAATGCAGTGGTATCATTAGAAGTTCAAAATTCATTTTTTTAATTTTGAACCAGCCTTTCTTGTTGAATTCATACCTCCTATCGTAGCATTTGGGGCTATAATAGGATGCCTAGATCTGTTTTTATTTTTTTTTCGCCCTGTCGCTTCATATTTTTCCTGAAAAAATCCGAGAACCAACAAATTAAATTGGTGTGGCCTTAATAGTACATGTATTGTACCATTAAAATTGCCGCAAAGATCTCTATTTGCTTCCTGGCTAGGTCACAATAAGGCACTTTGTATCAAATTAAAGTAAATATTTACAAAGGAAAAAACATGACTAGCTGTACAATAAACATTAAAAATGAAGAGGGTTAGATGGACCCCCGAAACATCTGTTTATAATAAATTATCCAGAGGTAAAGATTCAACTCTTTTTATATCAATGAAGTCCCTGGATGTCTAATATACACAAAAGTATGGGAAAAAAACAGATATTCAGCCATGCTTCATAATACAAATAAGTCATTGTGACAACTGTCTTAAGTTACAAAACATGCAGCACTGCTAGTCCCCCCTAAAACAGCACACAAACTGTCTTTATCTTCCTTGGAGGTAAATACTAGTTTGCACTTTGGCCTAAAATGTTTATAAGACATAAGCCAGGTTCATGGTATTCAAAATAATCATATATCTATATACACTTAAATTAAATTATCTTGTAATGTTCAGAACTGTTCATTCAGACAGTCATTCATTTCAAGTACTAAGTTGCCCCCCCCCCTCATATTGAAGCACCTGGTGCCAATCATCCTTGCATCATATGGGCCATGATGCGTAGAGCCTGTACATATTGTAAGGTATCATAAATGTCAACAAAGTCCAAAGGATTAATGTGTGCTTGCAGGATTCTTTGTTGCTCTTCAGACACATCCAGACCGCTTGGGACATCAATGTTGTTGTCCTGCAGTTCCGGAACAGGCCCCTCCCAGTCAACGCCGTAGGTCTGGGGATCAACTGGCGCCTCAAGAATGTTCTTTATGGCTGATCTACCTGAGTTCCACAGTTTCAACGTACCTTCCACCCACAATTGCTGTGGCGACAAGTTGTTGGCTGTTCTGAGTTTGTGGGCATTGAAGCCTTCGACAAATGCATTGACTGTCATGTTTATTCTTGGACAGAACACAAAGTGCAGACAGAACAAGTGTAGGGGATTGGAGGGGTCAAGCATTCCCTCGAATTCCATGTAGTGGAAAAATGAGCGCCAGACCTCTACTATGCAGCGGTGCACTTCTCGCCACAGACGCTCGATTCTCTGGTTGTGGGTTGATTTTCCCGTCAAGAAGGGATTCTTTTCCACGCCTCGCTTTATCAGCATGTACAGTGCCACTTTGGTGTTTTCCATGCCATAGTCTGACCGTACCCGAGCTGGCACACCCCACTTGGCAACTGCCGCACGAAACGCGTTGTAAACTGTGGCAGACTTGTTGTTGTTGCTGCATTCCAGATACACAATTGTTCTTGAGTAACCATCAATGCCTCCATGAAAGACAAACCCCCATCTTATGAGTTTCATGTGGCTGTCGATGTGCCATAGGGCATTCGGAGAGGGCACATAATATGATCTGCGACATGTGGTTAAAAACCAGCGCAGGGCAGTGTTTATGGGGTCCACTCGATGAATTGAGTCGCGAAGCCTTTGCCTGGGTACAAATATTCCCAGAGACTTTAGTAGACCCCAAAGGTAATTTTCGCCATGATTTGGCAAAACTCTTTTCAGACCAATAATTGTTCTGTCCAGGTCCTCATCCGTGACATCTGAATACTTGCTTCTTTCTCTACATGAAAACTCTTGCTGTCGCCTCTTTATGGTACTAAAGGAGACGCCTAATAGCTCAGCTATTTTCAACCAAGTGAATCCAAGTTCACGGAGATATTCAATCTGTTGTACCGTGATATGCTTTCTTGGTCTGCCCCCGCTGTACTCCTCTGAAACTCTGTATCGATAGGAGTCCACCTCCTCTCCTTTCTTAGAGTAAAATACATACATTTGCTCTAAATCATTTTGCAGAAGCTCACAGGCTGCAAATACTTGTTCCAAATGTGGACTCCAAGTATCACGCATGGCAGCAGATACACTGGAAGCGATCACAGCAACATTTCTAATTGCAGATTCAAGTCTGCTTTGGATGTAGGCGATTTCATGACTGCTCTGCGTAGATTGCTTTGCGGTACATTCTGTAATGAGGTCGTTTATGACATCTAAAAAGGCCGTCATCTCTCCCCTGCTTGGCAAAGTTGTTCTTGCAGTTGTTCCTGCAGTTGTTCCTGTCTGATCTCTTAACGCCATGAGTGGACCTGTAGGGAGCGATCGCGGATATGTAGTACACGTCATATAGCATTTGTTATTGACAGACGTCCTGTATTTGCATTTTCACCAGCATAAGGTGATGAAGGAAAACAAAAAGTGAACCTACTCACATCCTGGCACTGACAAACATCATACCTCCAAGAAATATTTAAAGCTTTGTTAGGTTTTGTTGTTAATTTTGTCTCATTATGTAAATTATGCAAGCTATACAACAGTGGTGGGCAACAGGAACTGTCTCTGTGAAATGTGCTTTCCAATGTCGTTCTCTAGTTAATTTATATTGTTATAATTTGTAATGGCCTAGTTTTATTCACCTGCCATCAGTTTTGGTTATATACCCGCAAAGGCGGCGAGAGCGCACCAATCCAAACAAACTTGCAAGCTGAATAACTAACTTGAAAAACAAAAAACAGGTAAATACATAAAACTTACTGCTTGTTTTCTATTATTAATATTATGTAATCCAAACATCGCACAAGTACTCATGAGCATACACTGCATGTTGTTGTTGTTGTCCCTGTTTTACGTCTATTTTTCCGGTTGTGGTCGGCTGTAGTGGGAGGGGGGCGAGGGTTAGCATCCCTTTGTTTATTTTGCGCCAACAAACAGTGAGCTTTGAACAAAAATTCATTCAGCTTAATTAGAGCTCAAGACGTCTCGTAGAACAGTCGCCCGTACGGTTATGTGGCACATGTAAATAGGAAACTCTTACCTGAACCCCTGCGATCGGTAAGGAAGACTCAGTGACAGTGACACGTGGCGTTTCCGGTTAGAGTATAGCTATAGAGTCAAATTCCACTGTGAGCCGCTCCGAGCACTTGTGGACGTGAAGGTCAGGCGAAGGCCAGGTAGGCCAAGCAGTCAGTCCCGACTCAAGTCAGTCACACCGCAACGTACGCATGGATGTCGAATGAAAATACCTCTGATGCTGTACATGTAGTTCTATTGACCTCTGACCCCGAATCGGCCTGTTCCATTCCATCCCCAGGTGTCACAGTAATTTGCACTGTACCGTTATTTGCATACACGTTATATAGCACATTCAACACAAGATGATTTCTTTTGACAGACAACAACAATGATGCCGCGATTATCCGGTTGTCACTTACTGTAAAGGGGGAGGGGGCTTTCGTTTCTTGCGTTTGCATGCAAATAAATCTTGCGTTTGCATGCAAATCATTTATTTTCTCTTGCGCGTCGGCTTACATATTCTCTCGCGTTTGCATGCGGTTTATTTTCTCCCTCGCCCAGGATTTTCTCTCGCCCCCACCCAGCCAGCCAGCGGGAGAGGAAATAAATCGCAAACCGCGAAATATAAAACAAAAGCAACGGGAGAAAATAAAGATGGGAGATATAAAATATGTATTGAGAGAGAAAATAAAGATAGGAGATATAAAATATGTAATGAGAGAGAAAATAAAGATGGGAGATATGAAATATGTAATGAGAAAGAAAATATGAAAGTTTATTGCAAATACTTGCCCGAGGGCTAATTGCAGTTACAAACAACATAGAAAGAAAATACAGTGGTATGTGAGACTATATAAAGATGGGAGATATAAAATATGTAATGAGAGAGAAAATAATGAGGGAAGATTAAAAGAACGAACGGCACCGCCAAAAATAATACCATTCAAAAATATTATGCAACGAGGGACTATGGACTGAATCACGTTACTGAATAGCTATGTTTTGTCAAGATCATAGTCCTGACCTTCTCTCACCTAGAACTCTTGAAAAATGAGGAATATAAAGTTTCAAGATTAAATAAAGGTTTGCAGGAAACCCTACTTCTTGTATGGCTACATATAAAAGAGCACGCAGATTTCGTTCCTCAGACGCAGTAAAACAAGGAGGAACAAGGAAAATCTGAGATTTTATACCTCCGGGTAGTTTAGTGTATTTCTTATATTTATGTTATTTCTTATGTGTAGTTGATTGTATTAAATGTAATGTGTTAGATTTAGCATTCCAGACCTGGATCTAGACCTATTAGCCGAGCGATTTGAGCGTCGGAATTTTAAGCTGGTGCTCGACAAGTCGTGGGTTCGAACCCCGGCCCGGGACCAGGGGTTTCTTTTTGTTTCTACTACTCGCGTCTGTCTTTTACACAAGGGTTTACAAGTTGTGTGGGTTTAATGTTAGTAATGTGTGCACATTTTTTCATATATGCATAAATCTTGCATATATCTCTGAAGTATATTTGCATATATGGGAAGATCATGACCACACTCCCGTAACAGCGCGCACGGAAACTAACTTTTCTTTGTTTGCACGCTGTTTTGCACGGTTGCAAAGGCAACAGTACCAAAGTAACGGGTTCCTTTCTCAGCACTCGGTGAACAGAAGTTTGCATAGCCACACACACGTCCACATTTATTTAGTGAAAATATGCACAATTAAAAGAACTTTTTACGTTCGTTCAACCCGGAAGTGTGTACACCCTAGTAGACGCTCGGGGCGACCGCTAGCATACAAAAAGCGATACGAGACACCCCTAAAATATTACGTGGACGTTACTATACGCCCTAGAAAAGGTTCGCGGCCATTCTGACCATTACAGGGGTGTCCATCGCCGGTCTAAACACATCATTTTCGCGGCCCGAAACTACAAATACTACAAATACTATAAAAGCAAAAAAACGTGCACCATCTACAAACTAACAGCACAACTTATACCGAATCTGAATATAAACCGACCTCCCGCACGCGAGAAACAGCTGCGTACATAAAATAGCCGCTGATAACATAACCTCTACGCGGAAGGATATCTCCTTCCCCGAGGTAATAACGTGTCTGTCCCGTCTCAAAGCAAATTTATGTGGTCATTTTCCTCTCTCCATGTTTTTCTTTCTTCGCGCCAAAGATATTTATTTATTTCCTCTCTCCATGTTTTTCTTTCTTCGCGCCCAAGATTTTTCCTCTCTCCATTTCTTTCTTTCTTCGCGCCCAAGATATTTCCTCTCTCCAAGTTTTTCTTTACTACGCGCCCAAGATATTTTTTATTCTTCTCTCTCCGCGCGGTTTATTCTTCTCTCTCCGCGCGGTTTATTATTCTTCTCTCTCCGCGCTCGCGACGAGAAAGTAACTTTCATGTTTCATGAATTGCCCTAACTTTCTTGTCTTTTAATGTATGATATGTTTGATTTTATCATTTGAAAAAACATGTGAAACTATTTCCCGATTGAGGTTCATATATATATATACATGTATATACTTTCATTCTTTTAGTTTCACTGGATTTTTTCATCCTTCCCTGTTTGGATATATTTTCGCTTCCGCCGCACATTTATTTCTTTTACGTTTGCATG
>NW_017804011.1:81439-86905 GCF_001625305.1 Branchiostoma belcheri | reverse complement strand
GTTGCCGCAGATCAGCAGCAAGACTGTTCAACAGTGTAGGCCCTTGGTACTGCAGGTTTCCCTTTAAGGATTCCACACGTGTTTAGAAGTGTCAAGCAATGTTAAATAATTTCTTTCTTTGCCAAGTATATTAAGATTATACTTGTATAATAAGTATATTAAGATTATACTAAGTATATTAAGATTATACTTGTTTCGTATTATGTTTTATTTTTTTTGTTGAGCCTGTCTGAATAGGGTTGAAGTTACATTAAAAAAAAAAAAAACTTTTGTTTACATATTTTAAACACACCCATAAGGCGTCATAGTTTCGTAGCTGTACTTTCTGAATGTCGCTTATTTGCTTTGAGTAGGGTTGATTTTAACTAGTAAAGCTATGTAAAGAATTTGCATCGTCCTAATTATCCAAAATGCATATGTAAAGCATAACTTACCAGTTCGACCTGTACCCCGAAGCTTTGCTGAAAGTACAGGGGCAGGAGAGTTGGCTCCCAAACGTAGGATGCTGCTAGAATCATAACGTAGGCCCAGACGGCAGGAGACGTGAAGATGTGACAGAATGGAACACCTTTCTACAGAGAAAACATAGATTTGATACATTATAACACAACCAACCCTGAAACACGAAGCACACACACGCACACACACACACAGACACACATTCACACACACACACACACACACACACACACACACACACACACACACACACACACACACACACACTCACACACACACACACACACACGTTCACACACACACACACAGATACATACACAAACACACACACACACACGCGATAATTGGGAAGCAATTAGATATTTTGTTTACAACTACATTTTTAACATTAGTCGACGTTTTGATGACCGTATTCCACCAGCATGTAAATTCATGCTACAACAATACCATGTAAGTCCAAATTTTGAACAAGCTTATGACGTAATCTAGTGTTAAAATTGCGTTGTAAAAAGGAAATATGAAGGATCTCATTAGTCTTGATATACTTATCCTGGATCAAATGCATTTGTAACACCAACATCTTTATAATTGATCAAATATGATTAAAAAATAGATATAAAATAAATGAAATGCTGATAAAATGTTTGGTCATTGACATATAAGGCAACCTTTTCTGCATACATCTGTACTATTATATTACATAGTGAAGTTCGTCTTATTTCTTACCGTTTTGAAACCCTCTTTGTCCTGACTTTGTGTATCCAGTGCATCTTGCCTCTCACCCAAGCCTGTAAGTGCAAATCCAACCGAAACGGCTGCCCACGTTATCCCCAGGCCCCCTGCATATTTATGAAAATCAATAAGTTGTTCATAGCACTCCTTTATAAAATACAGCTTACTTGTGTATTTCACTTACCTGCAATTAGTGACTTTACACCACTCTTACATACATTTGAAATACAAACATCATAACAAATGTTTACATTTGCTATGTAATAACAATACTAATAATACTATAAGCGTCATTACGTTCTGCACACAGAACATTAATCAATAGAGAAAATACGAGCCTGAATTATCCTTTGCTAGGTTTTGGTGAGTAACATGAATATTTAGCATTAATTAATAACATCAATTAAGAGCAATATTACATTATACAAATTTGCCCAGACATTTTCAATTGCTGAAGAACACAAAAAATTAATTGCTAAAGCACAAACATAGTTACAAATGTACATCTAAACAGACGCTACAAAAAGTATATTAATTAAGCTTTTATAATTACAATATATGATTAAAACTATGATCACGTGAACTTTTTGCCTTACATTTTGAAAGTCTTTTTCAAAGTTTAAATGGTTAACTTACCAAACACGTAGAATGCTGTCTGCCAGGCCAGTCTTTGCGTCAAAAAGCCTGTTGAGATTTTTCCAAGAGACTGGCCAAAGTAGTATGCTAAAACATTGAAGAAAAAATGCATTGTCAACCAGGTTTAAATGTACTCATATTTTCCAGTAAACACCTTGTTTATGCAAATGTTTCTTCACATTGCATTTTTAATCATTGCATCTACCATAAAAACGCCGATTTTCAACGCATTTTAATTCAATCTTTAGCTTAAACACATAACAAAAATAGACGATTATGAATTCATAAAATTGGACATTATTACCTAAAATGTGTTTTAGTATTTACTGAAATGGTCAAATGTTTTTATTTATTTGATGATTTTAATTAGCTTAAGTCAAGACAACCTTTTGATATATTACCTGCAAAGATATAGGGGGAAACTCTTGCACTTTGCCTTGGTGTTAAGGTTTGGCTTAGCACGCCAAATGCGGCGGGTTCGCATAGTCCCTGATATTAAAAAAAAAAGAAAACAATAAATTAACAGTACTGGCAATGGCACCAATCATAACTTTGGAAGTGCATTGACATGTGCATGATAACCAATAAAAAATTGAATTTTGAACTGGATATGGAAACAACCCCAACAACAAAGTATGCATATAATACTAAATAACCCAACTTTGAAACTGACAATGTTAAATCTAAATACCTGAAGACTCGTAATATCAACTGCAAAATACTAACTGTTAACGTATAATTGATGTCATCAGCCTGACATAATATTAAAACCTGTTCTGTCTAATTTTTGGATCTCAAGCCTTTATCTTCAAAAATGGTGAGCATTGCGTTATATTATTAGTATTTCTTATTATTGTTGTTTGAAAACTACAAGTCTTACCTCTACCAGGCCTGCCAAGACACGGTGGATCACTGCAGTTCTAAAGTTGCCAAACATGACAGGACCAAGGACATGGACAATGGAGCCGGCACCAAATGACGCCAGGAAAATCCTGAATATTTTGGGGGAATATGGTTACAAAAATAGCCATGTAGATAATTCATAAAATAAACGTTTCTTTTTCAACAAAATGTGTTTCCAAAATTTTGATAGAAACCAATGATTATGATTGTATTAAAGTCAACAGATCCTTTTTTTCTATCAAATTAACCAATCAATTTTAGAAAGAAATCAGCAAATTTACACAATCTGAAAAATTTAATGTGCATATTTATCATCAACAGTATAGACTCACCTAATAGCTGAATATCGATAGGCCAGATAACCCCCGATGAAACTTGAAGGCAGCTGACCGATGTAGATTGAACTCAGTATCGCGTTTACTTGGAACTGACTGTACTGTATGTGCGACTGTTTTGAAAAAAAAAATATAGACACAAAGGGCTTAAGTTAATTCTTTTTTTTTCACAAAACGTCTGTAAAAAATGTAAATGTGTTCCTAAAACGTTTATAATAACCAAACTTACGGTTCGATGATAAAGTTAGACATCTAGGAAAACAATATTCACCGACAAATCGAACTCTACTACTAGAGAATTTCTTCTATATGTTTAGAGTGGTTTGTTTTTGTATCGTTTGTATTTGTATCGGATGTCACTTAAAATATTCAGAAGTGATTTCTGCAATTTATTCCGTGTGATCTGTGTTTCAAAATTACGGTTGTTTGCGTTTACTTTCATATTTTAAGTATAAAGATTTCGAGTATTTTTTAAACATATAAACATGTTGGTTGTATGTACGTGGTTCTACGTTAAACAAGTTTAGTTTTTTTCTGACTACGAAGTAAAAAAATGCTGTGTCAATGAACTGCAAGGTCTTTACCATAGCTTACCTTGGAGATATTTGTGTTTGTATCATTAACTGGTGGTAACTGTAATTCAACCAGCACAACTGCGACGCTGGTTCTTCCTGCGTACTGAATTAGAGTCGCCCCGAAGAGTAGAAAACACAGCAGTTTGTCGGACGTAGCTATGGCGTCTGCCTTTTTGGCTTCTACCATGATGCACTCTTCAGTCTTCTGAAAAAAAAGAGACTAGAGGGGTACCACTCTCGTCGTTAAAAACCGTAACTTTTATGTAAATTTAGTAAAGCAATTTAAAATCCTTGCCCCGAGGAGCTCAACAATTGTTGTTCTGCACACACAGTACCATCTATATAACATCATGTATAGGTACGATTTGGGGGTATTTCTCGTGCAACGCATCACACCGCAGCAAAACGCAATGGATTTGGAAGTAACTATGCCACTAGAGAGCAAAAAAAAAAGTTTGAGGGTCTATGATCTAATTACGACATGAAATTATTGAAAAACATTGTGCCAGGAATGTCAGCAGGACAAGGGTTAAAGAAATGTGAAGCTATGTGGGTACACATTGAATACATAAGTGGGAGAATTTGAGGGCAAATGTGAATTGTGAAATGGATAAAAACCGACAGTCTGTTACGCATGGGACAAAAAAGTCTGTTATGCATGGGACATGGTGTGACATTATTGCAAGGATTTATATACTTCCTTCAGATTCAATACATTAAATGGATTGAATAACCCTGGTTTAATATCAGCCCATTGACTCAAGAGAAATTCCGGAATTGTATAGAATCTGTAGCTAATAGAATGTGCTTACCTTCTGTCCACATCTGACTTATATATGTGCTGAATACGCTTCGTGCCAAATTTTAGATCATTTGGCTGAAAACAGCAGAATTGAATCCATTTAACAGAATGGCGGGAGAAGAAGAAGACACACGTGGGAAAACAATATGTTTCGTGGTGTGATTCAAAAGAATTTTCGAAACTGTACAGAATTTATAGCCGAAA
This sequence comes from Branchiostoma belcheri, assembly GCF_001625305.1. NCBI lineage: Eukaryota > Metazoa > Chordata > Leptocardii > Amphioxiformes > Branchiostomatidae > Branchiostoma > Branchiostoma belcheri. The sequence continues at coordinate 82,259 of NW_017804011.1, read as the reverse complement.
GAATGTGGTTACCTTCTGATGAAATCACTTGAAGTGGTCTGCCCACATCTGACCTGCTGAATGAGCTTTTCCGCCACACCACAGTTCACAAGAGCTGTGTGTATTCATCCGCATAATTTTATCAGAGAAAAATTCCAATAGTTAACTAGCCAGAAAAAAGGAGACCAAACAAACGTCCGATCCATATTGCGAGGAATGACTTCTCCTTTAAGCTCATTAATAAGTGATATTCTATAAAAAAAACTGATTGGCACTATTTCTGGTAAACGTCGTGATCTGTTCCCGTGGGAGGTAAGAGATAGGTTTGTCAGACAATTTGCCTTAAGGGCAACATGTCATATTAAGTGAGTAGCACCTTTTGGCAGTAACGCCCCCAAAAGTGCAGCATCCTGTCATTAACAGCTGACAGCTCAGCTGCTAAGGAGTGGCTTTTAGCTCAAAATGGAACAATTACGATGGTCAAATTGGGGTCCAAAAGTCCCACTCTGCTGCTATAGAGATCGAAACGGCGAATCATGTTCGATAGAACGTAATTCTAACCCAACGGTTTTCATATAGTCTATCAGATGGTTTAGTCTTGGGGTCACTGTCGTCCGCCCCATGAAGAACCCAAGGATATTTTCTGATATGATGTGTACAAAGATCTTTGCATTGGATTTCATTTTTAATTAGAAATGCTCATCCCTGGTCCTGCTATGGTTTTTACAAATAATTTTTCAATCATTTCATTACTTAATCAAGACAAAGACCTTTGACTTAATTTTGTTGTTGTGGTGGAAATACTTCCGCATTCAGTGCGTTTTGCTGCGGTGTGATGCGT
>NW_017804011.1:70359-81419 GCF_001625305.1 Branchiostoma belcheri | reverse complement strand
TCTTATAGGTGGGAGGGGGGCGGCACTTACCTTCAATCTGTTTGGTTTCATGCTTTTTCTGTTGCAAAGTTGGTTCTTCAGCAAGCTGACCACGATCACCATTGCTTCACATGTACACAAGGTCCTTTTTGATTTGATTTTGACTTCAAATCTGACATGAGTCAGTAACTGACAAAAATAAGTAGCAGCACGGCTCTTACATCTGACTTATGTTCAAAACCCCCTAACTGCATTCTGGGATTTGAATCAACCAATCAGGGGTTTAGAAAAGGTCACATGACAAGAAAAAACTAGAAAAAAGTTCTTACATCATCTTGAACATCACCAGGCAAAATAAGAATCATCTTTCTTAACCTTTCTGGTATTTTCTTAAATGTTGCTAAGAAAAACAAGAATGGCCTTTCTTAAACTTTCTAGGGAAGAAAATCAAGAATGTTTAAGAATATAATACTAGCCATATCTTCAGCCTAATCAAAGATCAATTTTATATCAGACTTTCTTTTTTTTCTTATCAGTATTTGTCAAGAAAGATAAGAACTTAATTCTTGTATTTTCTTAAATGTTGCCAAGAAAAACAAGAATGATCTTTCTTAAGCTTTCTAGTCAAGAAAAACAAGAAACATTAAGAAAGAAACACTAAGCAGAGCTTTATTCTAATAATAGATTTAGATAATTAAATTTCTTGCTTTTCCAATCAGTGTTTCCCAAGAAAGACAAGAACCAAATTCTTGTATTTTCTTAAACATTGCTAACAAAAACAAGAATGGCCTTTTTCAATCTTTCTCGGTAACACGAACTAGAAATTTTTTGACATACACAAGAAAAAAAATCTTAAATCTGACCATTGTGATGTCAGGTAAGAAAGAAATCTTCCATGGAGATTAGATAAGAAAATTTAACTAAGTCTGAGGGAATTTTAAGATTAAAAGAATTTTAATCTTGTAACTTAGAATCTTCCCTAGAAATATTGTCTTTACTAAAGAAATTTCAAGATTACTAGAATTCTAATCTTGTAAGTTAGAATCTCCTCTAGAAATATTTCTTCACCAAAGAAAAATCAAGATTTAAAGAAGCCTATTTTAGAAAAATTATCTCCACTCAAGAAAAATGAGAAAATTGTTCTTGGTGCAAGAACGTAGGTATACAGAAAATTTATTTTTTTTGTTATTTTTTTCTTATTATTCTCCCCCAAAGAAAAATTTTCTTCCCATGAGAAAATAAGAAAAACAAGAAAAAGCATTTTTGGTAGTGTGTGTATTAGGTTAGCCTCATGAAAATGTAGTTGATATGTACTTGCTTATGTTTGAAGATGCTATACTTTGTACATTGTACAACTGTTGCGCAATAAAGTTATTATTAAAACTTATTTCAAAACCAATGTACAATGTCTGCACCAAGGCGCCATCGAGGGAACTCTCATAAACATGTTTTATCCATGCGGATATAGTCCATTCAAAGTCACCGTGCGGGTTTTTTAATCGTATTTCTAAAATTTTCTAATTAGTTTCAAATAATTCGAAAATTTTAGAAATATTCTGAAGTTATTATAAAAATATAAGTACCTGAGTAGCATGTTTTCGAAAATGTTAGAATCATTTGCAAAAATTCTGAAAGTGGCAATCAAATGGGATCTTAATTTCAAAATGTTTACAAACACAATTTGAAATTCGAAAAGTTTCGAAATTTTCCAAAAAGAAGATTGCCTGTTATCAATCAAGCGCTAATCGCCGCTTCACAGGCGGCTGTTTATGTTTAGACCTCGCGCGGCGGTTTTTCCCAGAGCCAGCCCCGTCGGACTTTTTTGACACATTTCCTACGGCGCTTTCTTCGTATTTTCGTCGGTTTCAAGAAGCTTCAGCTTCGTTATCGGGCTTGATTTCTAGCGTTGTTTTGTGTTTTACCGTCCAATGTTAGCACGGTGCGCATATATATGGAAATGGCCCATGGGAATCCAGCTCGGCACACTGACTTCCGGGTACCGCGGGTTATTTTATTAGAATTCTTTCGAAACATCGTGCATGGCTTTTAGAATGTTTCGAATGTTTTATGATTAGGGAAAACTGTTTACAAAGTTAAAATCAAGTTCGAAATGTTTAAAAACTATGAAATTCTTCTAGAAAACATTTAAAAAAAGTCGAAACAATGGGAGCAAGCACCCGCGCGGTGACGTGGATTGGACTCTATGCAATAGACAAAAATATTATTTTACGAAACATCTCCGTAAAATTCGCATGTAAGACACTAAATATGTCACATCCATTCTTGGTTGATAACTCTGATATTTGAAGGCAAGGCTGTTTCTCGTTCTTTTCTGGGCTGGTATCATATGCTTAGTGGTTGATACGTCCAGCAGTCTATTAGTCATTTTGTACATCATGCACAGTCTGGACATTCTACGTCTGTCTTCCAGCGACCCCCACGGTAGGTTTCCTTTCATTTCCTTTACAGTACCCACTACCCTAAAGATTCCCGGCCTATTTACATACTGCATATATTTATATTTATTTATATAACCATTAGCTAACGTTACGAGGTAAAACGTTTCCGTAAATGTACATGGACGACAAGTCGTTTATCTTTTGCTACTAGGAGACAATGTTAAAAACAATGAGACTTATGAGAAAATTCCTGTTCCAACATACATGCAGACAGAAATAAACAAGATTGTGTCACACTACTAAGAATGACAACATTACAAACTAGGAGAAATACGACATAAATCTGCTACATATCAATACAAAAGCGCAGAAGCTAAACAATACAATTAAAATATAAGCATAATCTGTAAAGTGAATTATCTGTAAATTTAATTATCTGCAAACTGGATGATCTGTAAATTTAATTATCTGCAAACTGGATTATCTGTAAAGTGCATTATCTGTAAAGTGACACAAAGAAAAGTGGAATGGACTGTATAAGAACATTAAAGACTCACACTGATTTGTTGTACCGATCCGGCGCTGCCTTAGGGCATATCCGTATATTTGTGCCTGAGAACAGTCATTATTATTTATCATCTGTAAGATAAACTGAAAACTGTCACTCAACCAAAGCGTAGTCAAATAAGAGTCACGACAACTGCGTCACACTTTTAATGTTTCCAATAAACTGTGTATCAGACTTGATATTACAGAAAAAAATAAAACGAGAAACTAATGTTATTTTTCTATATTCGTATACGTGGCCACAGTTGGTGTTTTTGACAGAATATAAGAATGTATAAAGTCTTATGTTGCCCATAGCAGCAACGATGACGTCATAAAAAGACGTCATGCATATTTTAGAAATCCGCCATCTTGGACCATAAATCTTGAATTTTCAAAAAAAAAGTTTTGTTTTTTCGAGATAAACCCTAAAATATATTGTAAATAGACTAAAGACTTTTAAATGAACCTTTTTTTGTAAAAAGTAATGGAGGTATTGATTGAATTTTAAGGAAAATAACCTGTATATTCCTGTTCTAATGATATAGTCCGCCATCTTGGATTTCGGCCAATGACGTAATCAAATTAGATAAATTATGCACTTTTAATGATAAAATTTACATAAAATCATATGGGATGTTATTAATATCAGAAACCTGGTGTAACTTGACATAAAGCCCGTAAAATTCTATTATTGAAACGAAAATTACTAAATCTAGCAATAAATGCCTGTCAGAAACCCATTGCCATGGCAACACAAAAATTATTGTTTGATGCCTTTTTATGCCTTTTGCCTATTTAAAGATAATTAGCAGGCTTTTTTAAAGAAATAACAACTCTTTTTGCTTTTTTGAAACGCATTTGTCTCTCTTTAGAATTAAACCCAAACGTTTTGAAATGTGTCAATTTAGGTTCTATTGATAATGTTCCTTAAGCTATATAGAAGAGAACAAATCTTGAAACACAATTCTTCCTTGTTCTTTCTAGTAAATGTCCGTTATGTCATTCATCAGGATCAAACTGAAGTGTTTGGAGAAATTCAACTCTTCGTTCCTTCTGACGTTCCTTCCGCCATGTTTGGGCGCTAACGAACACTATTCCAAACATGATTAAGACCACGCCTGCTAAATGGAAGGAATTTGGTACTTTCTGCAGAAAGAAGTAGTCCAGCATCAGAGTGCTAGGAATAGCAAACATGCGTACTGTAGTTGAGATGTACGCCTTCACAAATTTCAAGGCTGCAAGAAGCAAAAAGGTGCCAAGACTCTTCGTCACCCCTAGTCCTACTACATATAACACTGTACGCAATGGCATTGTCCAGATTGGGGTCTCTGTCGCATATGTTATTCCTAGTAATGCCACTGTACCTACCAAATCTTGATAGAGCAAAGTTGTGAATATCGGAACCTCTAGTGTTCCTGTCAGGTACCGCATAAAGACCATATCGGGTGCTAAGGCCAACGACGCTGTAAGCGGAATTACGATTGACAAGACGAGTAGTTTGGTGGACATCCCATCTACTTGTGTGTTCCCTACCGCCACTAGAACAACTCCTATCATGCTAATGAAAATCCCACAAACATCTGCAAGAAACAGAGATTCCTTCAAGAACACAAACCCGACACAGGATACGAAGAAAGGCATCAAACCCTGAATGATACCAAACGCGATTCCAGGAACTGTGTAGACAAAAGAAAGCATGTACGCAATCATAACGGCATTTGTAAAAATTGAAAATAGGAACAGCATGATATTCTGGCGTCTATTTTCACCCGTTAACCTCGGCCGACAGAATGCTAAGATAGGAATAAGTGTGAGAAGCTCAAATAAATCGCTTTAAAGAAAAGCAATTTGGATATTTGGAAGGCCTTCCTTGCTTAGTATTGCTGTGAACTCCCCAGCAAAAGACATAGCAATGGCTGACATGACCGTTAGCAAAATGCCTTTCGCTGATTTGAATGAAGGCGATACTTCTCCATATGTACCTGAAACGTTTTCGCCTTCGGTGGTGTTATCGGTGGATGGCATTTCTCCTGTCTTTTCAAATGTAGTTCTTCTGAGCGTTGCCAGATAGCGTTACAAGATACATGTATCTATAAACATTGGCGTTTACACGTATTGTCAATGGTTTAGCCTAATGATGCAACTTTGGAGGCATGTGGTGTAAAATCTGATGGGTATGCTGAATTCTCATCGATACCCTCGATCAAGGAGTAATAATTTTACAGCGATATCTGCAACATTGATAATACTCTCTCTGAGTCAGATGCAACCTCGCCGTTGTCCTCTCTTACGAAGATGCAACCTCGCTTCTGCAATTTCCCATGAAGCTAAAACCTCTCTGGTGCATCCTTTCATAAAGCCGCAACCTCGCTGGAGTATTCTCTCATGAAGTCGCAACCTCGCTGCCGCACTCTCTCTTGAAGCTCAAACCTTGCTGATACACTCTAATTATGAAGCTGAAACCTGGTGTACTCTCTCAGGTAGCGGCAACATCACTTATCTGAGAGAGGTCTTTCTTCGGAACCTGGTAGCTCAATGATGGGCGAGCACTCTCTCAGAAGCTGAAACAAAATATTTACAAAATATTTTCTAAAATGCCTTTGTTTCTACCTAAGGCCACTCCAATTTAATTTCTTGATTAACGGATTCACCATAGCAATGGTTTTATGTAATAGTACTTTTATACATGTAATCTGTTTAATTTGTTCCAGGCAAAACATCAGCATATACCAGTTATGCAAATAATAACCTTATTTACATAATCGATGTGACAGTTATGTGACTCCTTATTGGTGAATAATGGGAATCTTAAATCTTGTGACATGTGTAAGTTACTTAAAAGTTAACACCACTATGCGTATATTATGTTAATGTAGAGTCCAATTAGATTGGTCAAGAAAACAAAGAGAAGGAGATCGCGCGACTTTTACTTTTTGCCCCAAAAGCAAGCGTTGATTTGTCTCTATTGTATCTGGTTGTGTCATGGCAAATGCCAGAAATACGAACATGCCCAACGGGTCCTAACTGAGACCCCGCATGCACAAGTATAGTGTAACTAAGGATTAATGACCCGCACCGAGGTGAATATGGTGTGAGTCTCTATATAACCACCGAATATATATAACCACCGAATAAAGCCACCAAGTGAGCGCAGCCTATCCAAACTGATGCAGTGAAAAGTGACACAATGTACAATATACCCGTTGCACATGCTGAATAGAACATAAAATATTGGTTCCACCTGGAGTCACCGGAGGTCACTTGACTGGGTTCACGTTCTATCTGGGTCACAAAAAGGGAACAGGTGTTCTTGTGGGAGTCACCCGAGGTCATTAAAACACAACTCGTGTTATTTTTGTTTTTTTACAAGACAATCGTGTTCTATATCAGCCGTCACGCCACGTACTAAATCGAACGCGTTTCGAACCGTTTTTATTTGCAGTTCGAATCGATCCGCGATCCCTAGAAACGCCGTTGCTAAGGAAACTCTTTTCGCGCGGCAGTTGGATGAAATTTCATCCGACTTTCACAGCTGCGTTGAGCCTGGTTGGCTGCATTATTACTTACGTTGCGTTACATGTACCAGACGGGAATGCCATGTACTCTTGACATGAACAATTTTTGGAGGGTTTTACAACGTATTTTGTTAGATAAATGGTCATATTTGCTAAACAGTGAAATCGTCAAAATGGCGGTGCCGAACTGAGCTAAATTTTCGACGAAATTCACATTGGGGGCATTTGCATGTTGCCCTTCTTATATGACTATTGAGTAAGATTTGTTGAATCGTCGACTAAGTCTCTTGTGAAAATCTTGTTGGATCAAAATCTGGAAATGCTTGCATATTCATATATACCGGGGCCACGTCCTCGGCCGTTTTACGTCAAAAGTTCTAAAACGTTGGTTTAGTTGATTCTAGTGCAACCGGCGTTTTAGCACAAGTTGCGGTACACATGTACCTTCTTAATATTGTCAACGGATGCCTGCAGACACAGACTACGTAAGTACGAACTGAATCAGCAAATTCTTTCTTACTCTTGCGGGTATTATTACTAAAATCCAACGGTGCGGGTCTGGCGTCTGGTCTGTGGAACGCGCTTGAAGCCCGCGCTGTTTTTGGAACGAAAACGATGCCTCTGATGAGGTGGCCTTGCGCGATTACGAAGGAAGCTCATTACGCCCTCAAAATTGATAACAAATTATATACGGACAGAAAGTAGAGACTTGAGGCTATTTTACGCACTAGATTATTTTTTTGAAAACAGAAATAAGATAAAAACACCGGAGGAATTTCCACCAAAATCGAGTGGCTTCAGGTCATATTATCAAATGAGTAGAGGTTAATAACCGTTTTAAAAAGTCACTAGGAGTAAGATAGGAAGCTTAATATTCACAGATACAATGAAATAATGAAGATACATAGTTATAAACTCAAGCAACAAGCTTTGTAGTAAGACGTCCCGACTCCCGGGGGTTATAGAACGTAAAATTGTCTCAAAATGGCGCGCTGTTCGCCGTGAGAGTCAATCATAAATCTTACGGTCAGATTTATATCACTTCGGATCTGTGAATTGACTTGAAACTCGGAATCCATACACGGGAGACCATTGTTAACATAATTCCACATGGAAATTTACGTTCTACGGAGCGAGGACCTGTCCAGAGTAGGTGATAACTAAAAATGTCAAACCGGGCGCGTTCTATTTTGGAATCAACATTATGACATGACCTCGCGCGTTTGGGGGGCATCTGCATGTCGCCCTCGAAACCGATAATGAGTTATATATCAACACAAAGTAGAATATTTGCTCTTTCATACACACTAGATTTCCTGTTGGATCAGAATCTACAACAAGTTAGAAATGAGAAGGGGAATTACACGAAAATTACCTGCTTTGAGGTCAATTTTTTAAAGGATCACGGTGTGCCATTGCTTCAAAAATGTATAGGAGTAACAAATGAGGCTTACATATTACCAATAAGTTAAAGTTAGGAAGATAAATGATTGCAGACCTCAGCTACAAGCTTTCAGGTAAGGCGTGTCGGCCTCCGAAATCATGGAACGGACTACTTTCTCTCGCGGAAGGAAAATAAAACTGCCGACGTGGCGTGGCGGCTGATATGGGTCACCCGAGGTCATATGCGAATGATTATCAGGTTGTTTATTGTATGGATTGTGATGAATAAATACCCGGTTTTGACTCTATTTGTGACATTACGACGTCATAAGGAATGTTGAATGGAGCCTTCTGATTGGTCAACGTCACCCGGCTATATCATAAAATGTCTTTATGTTGGAAACTGTTGCTTTTTCGGAGCTGGATTTGGTTATAGGTAATTTTTTTTTTTTTAAATTAAATTACGTAAAATGAGTTTGTGCCATGTTTGGGGTGTCCAGGCCAGAAAATAAGTGCTGATAAATGCTCTCATCAGCTGGCGATAGAGGCCAAATGTCACTTCTGAAAGTTTGTGCGAGCGTTTAGATGCCTTTAGCACTATAGGGTTTTTTATATCAACAAAATGGACAATTTAGAGGCCAAGTGACCCTATGCCTGTGTGTTTTGATGTGGTTTCACTCAGGCAGGTGCCTTTTCACACCTTCTTTCTTACATGTTTTCCATGCAGTTGAAAGGGACAGTCCATTACCGGTCTTTGCCCTACATTGACCTGGTATGATGCTGTCGTCTGAAACAATGCCCCCTTTTCTGTCAATCGGTTCATAATAAACGTGTTTTTGATGTTGTTAAGATCCTTTTATATCGTTATAGAAACATGTACAGGCTACATGTAAGCTTAAGTAGACACTAAGCACGTCTGTAAAATAGGTCAAGGCAACTTGCTATGTGCCTCTTCATTTTTTGTAACTACTCTTTTTTTCAAAACATAAGATAAAGTGCTTAAGACAGGAATCGTTTAACGACTAGTTTCTGATGATGATGATGATAAAGAATTCTTCCAGTTCACTTGGACAGTGTAAGAATAAGAAGACAGAAGTCATGATTGTACTTACCTGTTTGTCACAAGAACCCTCAAGATATTTGCCAGCAATGATGTCTGGAAAGGTTTCCTTCAATTCTTGATTTTCCTTATAACCGTCACTATAGATGTCTTTGGGTGCAAGTCTATTACTGTTTGGTCCACCACAGTAAAACTTGAAATGGTTCTACCTGCTTGATCTGAAATGGCCTTCTGGTTTCTGAGACGCTTGGGGAAGAGAGTAATTGCGTATGTCCACCAGAAGAACTGGTTTTAGTTTTTATCACTGTCTCCAGCAATGTAGGGCAGATATCACAGCAATGTAGGGCAGTTATGGTTGGCCATAGAAACCTATGCTTAATTACACTAAATGAGTCCTCATTAAAGAACTTCATCACATTTCAATCAAGAACATTCTTCTGCACTAGATAGCTACAAAGGTCTGTTTCCCAAAAAACCAGGGGGTTGTCCAGCTGAAACTCTGACAACAGTTAACAATGTCTAATTTTGACCTAATTCCCTAGACAAGAAGGCTTTGCTATAGTGTGGGAAACTATGCGGCATAACTATTGAAAGCATTGTTACATCCATGAACTAGAAAGGCCGACATATGCTTGAGAGCAAATGCAGCAGATGGCTTCACCACATCCCCCATACCGAAAATGGATCTATCCTACGATGGCTGCCAATAGTCTACACCCCCGTGCAGCAATGGAACCTTCCAATGCCGGAAATAGCAAAAAAGCCCTATTTTACATAACTTTAAAGTGGTGTATGTCAAAATCGAGAATGACATTCTTTGGACATGTGTCCAAGGTATCCCCATACCAAATTTCAGGTCATTCAGATTTAATATTAGGGCACAGGAGCCAAAAATGTACATTTTTGGTCCGAAAATAGCAAAAAAGCCTTATTTTTCCCAATTATAAAGTGGTGTATGTCAAAAGCTCGAATGAATTTTTGTAGACATATGTCCAAGGTATCCCCATACCAAATTTCAGGTCATTTGGTTTTAGTACCTGGGAACCAGATCTCAAAATGTATATTTTTTGCCTGAAAATGGCCAAAAAACCCAAATAAAACAATTTTTCAAAAAAATGAAAAAAACGCGTCAGGGTATTTGCCCACTCTACCTTCATGCCAAATTTCGTGTTATTTGGCCAGAAAATGGCAGAGATGAATCCATTTAAAGAAATGGCAGGAGGAGAAGGAGGAGAAGGAGAAGAAGAAACATGAGGGAACACAATATGTCTTCACCACTTTGTGGTGAAGCCATAAAAATAGGAGGTATTGTTTTAGGTGCGTCCGTGTGTCTGTGTTTCCGGACATTTGCGGCCAGCATAACTTTTGAACCCTTGGGTGGATTGTAATGATATTTGGTATGTGGGTATACATGCCATAGTCTTAATTTTTGAGTAGTGATTATCTTTTCCTGCCAGTAATTTTCTTTGGAAATGCTGGACAGTGGTGTTGACCTTGCTTTTCACGGCTTGGTTTTCTACAAAACAAACACTCAGAGACCAACATTTGTACTGTTTTGCAAAGCTTTATTTTTTGTGTATGTGGCAATTGTGTCAAATCTTGATACAGGTCGTTTATATCTGGGCACGAGCCGCTGCAATGCAGTGACCCTATTTCTAGCGCCATTGTTATGATTGGTGAAAATGACCTATATTCTCTTTTTTACAAAACTATGAATAAATATGTAGAACTATACATTGCAAATGTATATGCAAATAGGAGCTTGATGCATTGACTGTGTTTATTTGTCTTGTTAATTAGCGAAGTTAACACGGAGTACTTTTGCATAGTAAGGGACCAAATACGATATTTAGCGTCTAAGGGTCGGGTTAAAAAATTGTTCCTTGACCCTCCCCCCTGACGTCCATAATATACATTGAAAGAAAAAATGACTTTTTTTTTCTAATCAGTGCAGAGTGAACCTGATCTTAACATCGTATAACGATGATCTTCGGTTTAATATGTCACATCACTTCCCCTCGCTTGATTACACATACATACCCTTATCAAATACATTATACATAATACATAATTACAAGGTACATTATTGTACAAAAAGTAAAAAAAATCTCTAGGAGGAATTCAACAAGAATCTGTTTACTGCAGTCTTGAACTTAGTCATGTTAGGACTGTCAG
>NW_017804011.1:51976-68115 GCF_001625305.1 Branchiostoma belcheri | reverse complement strand
CCCAATAGCTTTCCCCACCGAAAGTAGGTCGCCATTTACACCTAGGTGGAGTGAGAAAAGCTGTGTAACGTGCCTTTTCCAAGGAAACAACGTTGGGGGCGCAGGTTTAGACATGTCCCGGGTACAACTCGGGATCGAACCCCGGTCTCCACGGTTCACAGTCGAATGATCTACCACTTCGCCACCCGACGCCATTAAACGCCATAAGAAACCAACGCCACCCGATGCCATTAGAAACAAAAGATGTGTCTTCTTCTCGCTCATCGATCATCCCATCATTTCCTTGTAACTTGTACTCTTCAAGCAGAGGTTGTGGGGGAATGGTCATTAGCTTTTTGTATATGGCCTTTTTTGTCGCTACCCGCACCGTCGGTGGCCGGCGACCCTGGTTAATGGATACTGCCTGGACATTTTGATACTTTTATTTATTTATGTATTTTCCGTCATTCTTATACAGGGTAACCCAATTCAGTGATGGCACTGCTTTTCAACGGGGCCCTGTATTACACAGCACAATACAACAATGAGTATACGAGTACTGTCTTTTTGCGACCGGAAGGGATCTGCTTGGAGATTATTTCACTTGTATCTTGACTCTTGCTTTAGCCACCGCAATACATGTTGCATTGTGTTTTTTCTAGGTTTGGCCTGTGGCAGCAAAATATGTACCCTTTCACACGTTGACAGCAGAATTCATTATTCTCTCGTTCTTTTTATGTTTATCGCCACTCTAGCCTGAGGCAGATCAGGTGCACCATGATACATCTTTGATCCCCCAACCACCAACCCACCCTGCTTCGCTCCTGCTGGAGCATAGCCTCTGGGCTGTCCATCTGCGACCTACTCCTAAACACGGCCTTTTTCCGTGATGAGCAACCAGCCGCTTCTGTGACGTTGCACCATGGTCGTTGCATTTGATACGGCATTTTCGGCGTAATTCTCCCCAAAATCAACGGCTTGTTAACCTGTATCCAGTGCAGCAAACGCATGGTGATCCGACCGTCTTACAGTGCCTCAAGGCAATAGTTTTTTTTAACTTCAACAAATAAAGTATATAAGGTAGAAGTGTACAGGATACAATGCTTGCCGCTCGAATGCCTCATTTTTTCACAGTTCTTATCCAAAAATAAACAGTTTGTGACCGTCAAGACACCCCAGCAAGTCTGTGATTGATCTGCGGAAATAAAGGACTAAAGAATGTCAATCCATTAGAATATCCCTTCTGAAAACCTTTTCTTACAATTAGATCCAGCAGTTTCCAGTTAAACCAACACGCGGTCTCACAGCTCCACCTAGCAGTATTAATCAGAACTGCAACACGTACTTAGTATACAAGGCAGGATTGTAGCCTCTCAGTGCAAGCTTCCCCATTATGAGACATGGGCGGTGTGGCTCTTTGGGTTAATTAAGCACACTGGCGTTAAGATGAGAGTCCGACATAACAGTACGGGCACTGTGGAGTTAAGAAAAGTCCTATTCCAAAAGTCTTTCTCCTTGAAAATAGCCAGCATTTTAGCCCCTCGTGTTTCTTATTATATCCCGTTCATACCAGACTTTTAAAAACCGGTTGAAACCGCTAAATAATTAGCGTAGGAAAACCCGTCTAAAACCCTTAGCGTTCATACCAGACTTTTCATAACCGGTTTTGTAAAAAATTCTGTCCGGTGAATATCCAATTAATCCGCCATGACTACAGTTTGAAAAGCCGTTACTCCCGCTCTTCCAATTGTTGTCGCCCTCTTGTATTCAGTCTTCAGGTTCTTTACCTTTAGTATACTGCGGCACTAGCTGATCCTTTATCTTTTTTGAGAAACCAGGTTCCTCCAACATGTTTGTTTCGGTAGAGCCCCCCCCCCCCAGCTTTTCGAATTCGGCGACTCCTGCTCTCCAAAAAGGAGCGTCCCGTCCGCCGACCAGGTTGCGCATGCTGATTCCATCGCAAAATAAAGAGAAACCGTGGAAAAACAGTGGAAACGAACTCAAATTGGTCAAAACAACACGATCAAAAAAGCTTGGAGGTCGCAAACGGCCAGGATGCTGACCCCGTGACACCGGAATTATGACGCAAAAACCGGTTCAATAAACCCTTAGCGTTCAGACCAAGTTTTTCGGTGGAAAAACCCTTCAAAAACCCCTCAAATACCACCTTTTGAAAATCGGATTTAAACCCCTAAAAACGGTTAATTTTTGTTCACACCAGGTTAAATAAAAACCTGTTCTTGAAAAACCAGTTGAAACCGCTAAATATAAGTCTGGTATGAACAAGGTATTAAGGCCGTGGCTCTTTCGGATAATCAAGGGCATTGGCTTAAACCCAGACTTATTAAGAATGTCTTGACGTTAACAAGCCGTAAAAACCAGCCGTTTGGGAAGAAATAAGCCCAAAAGGCTGCATAAGAGCGGCAAGCACTGTTCAATTAAGTTCTACCATAAATACTTAGTAGGAACGGCATGCTTTGTATTCTAAATACTTCTACCTTATAGAAAGAAAGAAAAAAAAATAGAAAAAATAGAAAAAACTAGAAAGGCCAACATTTGCTTCGGAGCAAATGTAATATTTCACTCCATCTCCCTCCCCATACAAAAATAGAAGATTCTGAATAAATCATACTGCAATTATACAAGGACAAGCTTTTTGAATCTCGACAGATATTTACAAAAATGGCACTTGGCCATTATCTCCCTTATTTTTTACAAAGATACAACGACAAGCACGTTAAATCTCGACAGCTTTACTTTACACTTATCTCAATCTCAAAGTTATATATTGCAGGTATCTAAATACTACTAATGACGAAATTGCAACTACTACTAACAGTAGCAAAATTTTCACGGTCTGAGAAACATGGACATGTTCACGGAACTATATATTCACGGTGGTGACAGTTGCAGGAAAAAGAAAGTCCAGGAATTATTTCCTAACTGTAATGATAAGTTCACGGTACAGAGGTGACAGTGAAACCGTGAACATAGACCTCCCGCTTGCGTTACGTTGCGGTACAGTGAAAAAAATTGGGAATTACAGTAATCAATTTACAGAGTATGTTTGCTTAGTTTCCAGATGTTTTGTATCATTGTCGTAAACTTAGCTTTAAATTAACGAAAACCGATGCGCCATCCATACAATCAAATCAACATGGCCTTATTAACAATCACATAAACTATGAAGCCATACATTGAATAAGCTATACATATAATATGATTATCAGAACCTTTATTATTAAAATCATGCCAGTGAGCTAATTGCATGTACAGAGTGAAAGAAAGTAAAGTAAAGCAGTAGAATTTCTGTACTAGCTATGATAGTACTTCATATGATTCGTCCTCATCGTCATCATTCAATGTGGTCTATCTCTTGCTACTAGTGACTGGTAATACCTCTGTAGATTCTTCACACTGGCAGAGTACCGTACTCCTTCTCTCTTGTCAGCTCAATACTTTTGTGACAACATCAAAGTGATTTTAGTTTGTATGGAAAAATACAAAAGACTAACATTCTAAGTTATTGACATTCTTGAGTAAGAACAATCAGTTTTTGAATGTTACAAGCAAAACAACGAAAATAAAAAAAATGTTGAAATTGTTAAAATGCAGAATTGTTAAAATTGTTAAAACTGATAAAATTGTTGAAAATGATAAAATTGTTAAAAATGTTAAATTGTTAAAAATATTAATGTCCGATGCACTGGGGTTCGAACTTGCAATGCCTGGGATTGCCGCCTTGGGCGTTTCCAACCGAGCTAACTCGGTGCGATACACATCACTCACTGCATTGTATGTCATAAAAAGTAAACAGCATGGCGGTATCGATCGCTTCAAGGCACCAAGACTTTCAACTATTAACTACGGGGTTTCCTTCTTTATCAGGTTTGCTTTTGAACCACCTTGATGTTACTTAACTATCAACCCGGCTAGCAGAAGCCGCCGGCTCCTTTAATATTACAGCCGCTCCCTGTCCAATCTTCGAAAACTGTCGGGTATGCAAGCCCTCGACGCTCGCCAGGAAGCCGTCTCGCGATGTTCTCAGCAACAACAAACGAACGCCTGTCCACTCTACAATTTTGGTGATTCTTCGGAGATCGATAACAGAACCTAGATAATACTAGTTGGTAAAGATTGCGGAAAATTGTTGATACCGTGGCGCGCGCGCCGACGATACACATTACTTACCGCGTAACTTTTTTGTTTACACGCCGGGCGCAGGTCATTGACCTCCAACTTGCGTTGTTCCAACAGAGAAGAGCAAAATGTCTGGCTCCCGCAGAACGTACCGCACTCTCCCGCTGGACGTGCCGCACTCTCCCGCAGAACGTATCGCACTCTCCCGGAGGACGTCCCGCACTCTCCCGAGGGAAGTCCCGCACAGCGTCCTGCACTCTCCCGCAGAACGTCCCTCGAAAATCGATGCGTATTTCGTGGCCTGTGCTGTACCTACCAAAACACTTGAGTTCATTCTGTCAAAATGGAATGGCTTTGAACAGGTGTTAATTGAGTTAATCCAATCAAATCCAACAGCCAATTAGCAAGAAGAATAGATTGGTCTGCGTCAGGTTCATGCTTGCATGCCCATATATGGGCATACCGCCGAATTCCTTTCTTATTACGTCACGCGCGTACGCCCCCACAGTACTTTCCTATGGGGACCGCTAAAAAAGCAAATAAAACGATTGTAAAAGCTTGTATCAAAAAAATTCAAAAAACGCCTAGGGGTATTTACCCACTCTACCTCTATACGAAATTCCAGGTAATTTCGCCCAAAAATGAAGGAGTTGAATCAATTTAAAGATGTGGCAGGAGGAGAAGGAAAAGAAGAAGAAGAAGAATCATCAGTAAAAACAGTATTTCACTCCATACTGAAGTATGGAGTAAAATAAATAGAAAAATTCCTCATAAGAGGAGTTAACACCTTACACTTGTATACTAAGGCCACAGCAAGTAAATTTTATGGATGATATTCTCCGCAGACTCCAAATCTAATGCGAGCGGGCGAAAAAAAAGGCAGGCCGAAAAAAAAACAAGGTTCTTACAAAAAAAAATTTTGACTCAATCATTGTACAAATGGTTTTCATTCCGTGTGAACATCACATATATACAGCCAGCATCACATATCACTGCATCAAAGTAAGAAACAAAACATTAAATCAGAGCCGTTTGCTGTTTCCTCTCTTTATAGTTATCTGCCATCCACCTTCCGGCATGGCAACAGACATCTTTGCGCATTTTCGGCATGTTGACCACTGTCAGAAGGCAGAAAAGGTCTTGTTTCTTTTCCAAAATCAGGCAAAAATTAATGCGAGCCATGATGTCACCGATAGAAATTACTTGCTTTGGCCTAAGTACGTGTAGAAATTCTGATTAATATTGCTAAAGTAGCGGTAGACAATGTTTTGAGAAGGGTATCCGCTACCTACAGCCTTACTACTCAATTACATTTCCCTACTACCTAACAACATTCCTATGGTTTATAATCCTTTTGAAGTAACAGTGGACATCGTTTGAAGACATTGGCTTTAACCTTACAGGCTTACTACTAGACTTCATTCCAATCGTTTTTACCAAAAAGTATCTATATAGTCGGTATAACCGGCCTGTATCGATATAGTCGGTATAACCGACCTTCGGCGTGACACCAGAAGTAGCGGTAGACAATCCGGTACCTACAGCCTTACATGTATGGAGTAGAGGAAAGTAAAGCAGGAATATTAAAGACACAATTCATGCTGAACTATTCAGAGATCGATCTCAACAACTAGGACTATAGCTACATTCTTACTGTTTTGAAAGACTAAGTACACTCAAGATTGTTAAAACAGTTAATAGACAGAAATATTATCAATTCGAGGATTTTATTTAGCTAGGAAATGCAAATCGCACTCTTTTTGTCCATTAGTTCATTAAAGTAGAGTTAAACAAACGGACTTTACCAGGAGAACGAGTTACCATACCTCGCATACTTTCCGATCACACGTGTGTAGTATACATATAGTGTGGAAATTCTCAGATTCCCTGTTGCATAGTTAAACTAGTAGTACTCAGACAGGTCACACATTAAAATACAAAACAAAACCTTGTTATATTACAATGTAAAAAAAATAACATATATCAAATAGATATAAAAACCTCTTAAACTCCAATCATTGTTTTTCTTGTAAATTTTATCGAACAAGCTATATTCTAGGCACACAATTATATCATAAGGTAGTACTGATTTTTAACCATATCGAATTATATGCAATGTAGAATTTTTCAAAACTGAATCCGTACAATATATAACTCAACAGAAGGTGTACGTAAAAACAGTATCAAACGTATTACTAAGCACATCAAAATTCGGTCTAACATGTAAGCCACTAAACTATAATATAAAGCCTAATCACGCCTTGCATAAAACAAAAAATTAAAAAAGCCATGTTAGTCAAACCTGAAACGTAATGCAAAGTAAACCTTCTATTGTAGTAATGTGCTTAAGTAAATGCTGTTACACGGAATTATGTGACAGACACAGGTGGTGGTCTCATGGGTAGCAGATGAGTTTCCCCAGGGTGTGGTAGCCTTGTTCGTGACCACTCCCAGTATCCCCAAACCTGAGCTGGGTGACCGGCAGGTCAGTCTTGTGGGTCAGGTACCCAGAATCTGCACGCCATCTGTTATACCAAATGAAATTAAGTAAATGAGAAACCACACAAAAATTTAATTGTTGACTGACGCACAGTAATAAGGCAGTGCTAAGGAGCCTTTTCTTGGTGCATCAAAGGAAATAATGAAATTTACTACTAAAGTAGTTATCATTGACGTGATTACATTGACTTACAATAATGCTTGGCAACGCATATGAACTTCAAGGTTGGTTCACAAATCAAATCAAATCACCAAAACTTTAATCTTGAACGGACGCACGGTAAATAGGCAGGGCTAAGGAATCTTCTTTCAGGCGACCAAAAGTTATAATCAAATTTTGGCTCTTGGGGAGGGGTAATTAATCCCCGAATAAACACTGGCTAATAATATAACCTGGCTTTTCAATTTTAATTAACGTATTCAAAAGACGTACTTTAAAAGCCTTTAAGCGATGCATTGGAAGGCCTTATTGTATTACCAACAGATACAGTTTCTTTGTGATTTATTTTGCTAACATTAGCCTCTGCTTATAATTGCAAAGCGCTGGTTCTTTGTCCTGTCGTAATTCTAGCTGGGAAACGCTTAAAGAAGACATCTATGTTAAGGGAAGGCAATCTACTAGTGTTTAGGTTCTGCTATAGCTATACCTACTCTCCCTGCACTGACGCTGTGAAAAATGGGGTGATTACCGGACGTTTTTATAGTTGCATACGTCCGGGTTGGGACCGTTTCATTCTTGTTAGAATTTACCAATGGGTTGTTCTTTTTTTTTTTCAATTGTTCGTAATGGGGGTGTAAATATATCGTTTATCAACAACATAATTTTTTTTAATACCAACCGTAGTTCTTTAAAAAAAAGGACTGCCATATGACATAAGCCATTTCGTTTGGATATTTAACGATAATCCTTAAGCCTTGGGTTAACATTTATTGACGAAGGTATCATATGCTGCAAACAGTGGGTAATACCACTCAGGCAATGACGGCTAGGAACCCTTCATTTCATCTACACTGTTTAGTCTAGCATTTGCACAAAATAATAACATAAAGAAACAAAAGCGGTGCTTGATTTGTAAACCAAATACATATTAATTAATATGTCAGGTCGTTATACTAGACGGCCTTGAATAATGAAAAAAAATAATAAAAGCTCGTACTGTTTTAGCCTGTAACCGCCAGGCGTTTGCACAGTAAAGATGTACGAACAAGCAGAGCCTGTCAGGACTCTGAAAACGGGGTCCGACAGGGAAGAAAACAGTTGACCTTAGCCTCCCTGCCAAGATCCCCCCCCCCCAGTTAACACGCGGGCATGTCGGCCGTGGAAAACCTGCTTCTCACGGGTATGGAGGGCAGGAGACGTCTTCGAACGTGTATGAAGAAGCTGAGGCGGTGAAACTGGAGAATATCTCTGGAGACGTGCTAATAATAATAATAATAAACAGCTCAATGTCACGTGAAGCTGTGGAACAGTACATCCTGCAGACCTAGCTTCCTGACGAGAGCGGTGTATGACGTGCTACCTAGTTCACTGAACCTGGATTAATAAAGAGGAGTCCTGTCAGCTATGCGACCGGGAGGACACTGACCTGAAGCACATCCTGTCAGCATGCAGCATGACCAAAAATATCAGCTAACTTAAGATAAAATAAGGTTAGCAAAAGAAATTACAAACAAAAAACATTTGCCGGTAATTCAATGATGACTTTTAGTACATTAACACAGGCTCTATTTTTGGACACTGTCACCAGATGTTTTAATAACTGCAGCGTTCCTTCAACAATCAGGCCTTCTGAAGAACCAACAAAAGCTACATTATCACTCGCTAATTGCCGTATGCCAGTTTAAATTTGAGGTTTTGTTGATTTTCGACACTAAGGACTTTTTAATTGCTTTAGCTTAAAATGTGTTAAACATGTTTTTGTCACTGCCTAATTGAAGTAGGTCAGTTCAAATGGAAGTTTTGTGGTTGTCTCCACTCAAGTCTGTGGGCTTTATTTTAATAATGCAATTAACATGTCATTGTCGCTCTCTAATTACAGTATGTAAGTTTGAAATTAAAGTTTTGTTGGGGATTCCCACCGGTTTTAATTTAATTTGCAAACGTCTTTGCGTTGTCAAGCATGGTAATGAAGTAATCAACACCTAATAATCAGGGGTTAACACATAACTATTTACTCTGTTTATTTGCGAACGACCTTTCAGACAAATGGTTGTTGTCATGCTAGACAAGTATTCATGTCCATGGTAACCAGTTGTAAGAAAATTATCTGTGGGCTGTATATATATATATCTATATGTCGCAAACACACACACTAGCCGGCCGAGTGGACGCTGACACACTGCTCAGTTGGTACACCTGCAAACTTTACCAGCCCGCCGCAAGGTTTGTCTATTTTTGCTAAATTTAAACCTACGATGTCTAAAGAAAAAGAGGGAGGAAGGCACATTAGGTATATTGTAATTTTGTACCGGGGCCTCAGTTGAAAGCAAATCGAGAGGTTCGTTTGAATTGTCTTTTAGATGGCGGCCATTTATACTTAGCAATAGCGATATGTCTAGTCGAGGCAGATGATCTAAAAGAAAAGAAGTATAAAAATACGCTGTAAATTTGTACAGGGCTTGATTTGAAAGCAGCCGTGTGAATAAATGCTTATGAGCCAACCTGGCGAATATTATTACATGAGTGACTCTTCCACACTTTCGTATTTAATCTCTATCGATTTAAATAAAAGAGCGAAATGGAAATACAGCATGTGTAATGCAATGGCCAATGGGAAATATTCCTCTTTTATTCTTTCATTTGATGTAGAATGGCGGGAAAGTGTGCCGTAACCATGCCCATGGTGATGATGGCGATACTTGCTGGTCTTCTGACAGACCAGACCGGCGTGTTGTCTGCACCAGTGAAACCTGAATCAGACGGTAATTACAGCTTTGCTTGACAGTTTTGAAATTGGCGGACTACAGGACATTTCTGTAATACTTTGGTTCAGATAACATTTCGAAAGGATCATTTTCGGCATGTTCATTAAATAGCTTAATCTGGAACCTGAATCAGACGGTAATAACAGATTCTTTAGGCAGTATTTAATATTGAATTTGCATAAGTGCCGTATATATTCGTTGAAGACATTACAAACGGTTAGACCATTTATATAATTAATTGATAAATTTTAATAGCGTCTTAGATGATATAGAAATGCCATGCGTATGACAGTATCAAATTGGAATAAGACGTTTATTAACAAAAGTGATTTATGCAGATGACGACCTTTTTTGAATGTCTAATTCTATTATAAATCTATATTTAATGCATTTGTAGTTAATAATGGGATTTGTAACATATTTATCTGTGGTGCAGATTATAGCATTGTTATGTATGAATTAGCCGATTAAAACCATTGTTTTTAGAGAGCAGCATGGTTTATAAAGTTTGCAATTTGTGAGAATCCAGATGTACATTTGTATAAAGGAACAATCGGAAACTTTAAACCTTAAAATAACATTACGTATCAAATTTATTTGCCTTAATCTGAACTATAGGCAACCGTAGTCGATCATAAACAGCAAAACAACCTCTTTACATGACCTTAGATTGTACAAAGGTCCTACCATCTTCATCTTAGAATATGGCCACTACCCCTCAGCCAATGAGAGCCCTTAATGTTCTGTTTTTTTATATCTCGGTAGTGCAAAAAAGTGTGGTACTATGAACTCATTTGCATAAAAACTACCACACTGTTTTCACAGTTCAACACTTGTTATCGTTTGATTTAAACCATGCCTCCCCTCTTTGCAAGCTAATCACCAAAGGTACAAGAGGATTGAAACACAAACAGACCAGCTTTCCCAAAGACAGATGCTGCATTGAATCTGGTATTGAACAAGAAAAACTTTTTGAACAAGTTTGAAAGAAATCTTCGGGGAGATGGCCATGTTCTAATTTAGATAGACCATTGGCGTGGGCTCGTTTTGTATGATTATCTATTACTTAAAGAATCCTGCATCTGAATTTTAACAGTGTTTATGTCACATCGATCTTGTAGAAAAATCCCAGATGGCTGAACAGATCGAGATACTCGGGACCAACCAGAAGAGAATCCTTGAGACGGTGACTGCTTTTAAAGGTATGGCGGCTAAACTTTCATTACAGAAAATTTCGTTCATCTTTGTAGTTTTCTCTCTCATTTTTTTTTTTATTATACTTAGAGCTAGACTGAGTTTTTTAGTTTACGTCACTTGAATGCACCGGCTGATTCTATGGTACAAACATGGTCTTTATCTTCGCGTTCATTTTGTCGTAATTCCTGACGTTTCCGTTGTACTTTCTCGAATACCCAATCAATGCAAGGAATAGCGACGCCTTTTGGATCTCCGTAATTTATTCATGTATAGTAGTATAGAGTTTAAATTGTCTTAGGACACTGTGTCCTTGGTTTTTAAACTTTTAGCAATCGTCTGTAGTTCAAGATGTTCACTTTGTAATGTTTTTGTAAGTTTGTAATACATGTGTGTATATATGAATGTGTAGACCACAGGAAGAATAGCCTCTAATTAGGCTAATTGTGGATCTGAAGAAACTCAAACTCAAGATGGTTCAAAAATGTTTTTTTATGATAACGTGCATGTATTCTTAAAAATTGCAGACAAAACTATTGCAAAGTGTATATATTTATATATATCTTCCCGTTTTGCATTTTTTTCTTACAGACGTGTTGGCTGACTTTGAGAAGCGATTCCTAAACCTAGACAGTCGAGTCCTCAGCATTGAAAGTAGGTACAAGGACAGCCAGGGGAATTACTTGCAGGAGAAAAATGACATTCTGGAACGGCTTGGCAATATCGAAACTTCCTCGCAAAACATTACGAGGGACATGAAAGTCATAAATAGGGTGGACGATAAGATTCTGTCTCTAGATGAAAGGCAAAACGAATTTGCGGATGGTCTCGCCACAGCCAACAAAAATATAGTGGCGGTCCTCAATACTAAGAACGAGAGTTCAGATGTGCGAGAAATGCTGGATTCGGTCTTTTTTAGAGTGGAAAGCTTGGAAAACAAGACCGCCAGTGGAGCCGAACAGCACGAGGACCTGTCAGTGAATTCAACGTGTGGTACATGTGCAGCCACTTCTATTGCCGAAGAGCTTCTGGCAGAAATCGTAACCGCGGTAGAGAGTCGATTAAGCTGGGCACAAGGAAGCTCTAATGGATATCAAGGACAGTCATCTGGAGAACAAGAACAGTCAGACGAAACATTGGAAGAGACAAGCGGACAACAAGAAAGGTCAAGCGGGCCACAAGGACAGTCAGACGGGACATCAGAAGAGTCAAACAGACAACAAGAAGGGTCAAGTGTGGCACAAGGACAGTCAGACGGGACATCAGAAGAGTCAAACAGACAACAAGAAGGGTCAAGTGTGGCACAAGGACAGTCAGACGAGACATCAGAAGAGACAAGCGATAAACAAGGGTCAAGCGGGCCACAACGGCAGTCAGACGAGACAATAGAAGAGACAAGCGGTCAACAGAAAGGGTCAAGCGGAGCGCAAGGACAGTCAGACCAGTCATCTGAGGAGTCAAGCCAACAAGGAAAAGGGTCAAGCGGGCCACAAGGACAGTCAGACGAGGCATTGGAAGAGACAAGCGGTCAACAGAAAGGGTCAAGCGGAGCGCAAGGACAGTCAGACCAAACATTAGAGGAGTCAAGCCAACAAGAACAAGGGTCAAGCGGGCCACAAGGGCAGTCAGACGAAACATGGGAAGAGTCAAGCGGACAACAAGAAGGGTCAGGCTGGGAGTCGTATGGGAACTATTACTATTGGTGGAGTCAAGAGGACAGCACGACAAATTCGAAGAAGGGTAAGGGTAATGGTAATGGTAAGGCTTGGCACAAAAACGGTCAGACAAGACCTTCGTATGGCCGTGGGTAGGTAGGTACCTCAGGTGAAGATAAACATAATGAGATGCAAATCAGGATCTATTTTTCTTAAGGAATGAGGTAAACATATTGTGTGATGGGCTTGATGATAACATGTCCAAGAATCCGCGACACATCTGGCACTGGAATGTACAATGTGGTCACGCTGACGCCTTAAAAAAATGTTTTAATGAAGTTCACCATGTAGTAGACTAATGGTATGTCATCGATAATATGTTTGTGTGATGCAGCGGCAATTAGGCTAACTTGGTGCGAAAGAACTATAACTAAACAGAATTCCTATGGAAGAACCGCATGGCAGCAGCCTGGAGGATCTAAAACTCTCATTTTAAACTAGTTATGGGTCTTAAACAGATTTAGCCTTCTGTATTGTAAATTATTATTTCTTTCTTGTTCAATTAGAAAATGTAACACTGTCTATCGTTTTATTGGCAGGGTTGTTATTAGTTTTTATATTACCTTCTTTTCAGCTGTAACAGAGTACTGTATATCTGTAGTAAGGGGATATTAGTGTTTTACAGTGGGTAAAGTTAGTGTGGGTGGGTACTACTAGTATTAGATCTGGGCTGAAGTTACAGTCGCCCAGTAGTTTAGCAATAGTAATGGGCTATTAGCTTGTAAAGCTTGGTTGTAAAGTAGCACCCAGTTATACTTGTTTGTTCACATAGGCTACAAACCCTAATTTACATGTATCGTATACCACGTATACGTGCAGTGTATGTTGCTTTGACAAAATGTAGGGTTTCACTCTAGGTTGTTTTTTTTAGTGCCGACATGATTAGGAATGTTGATTACAATTATGTTGAAAATACACATTTGGTCTTAAAAAGTCCGTTNAGAAAGGGTCAAGCGGAGCGCAAGGACAGTCAGACCAGTCATCTGAGGAGTCAAGCCAACAAGGAAAAGGGTCAAGCGGGCCACAAGGACAGTCAGACGAGGCATTGGAAGAGACAAGCGGTCAACAGAAAGGGTCAAGCGGAGCGCAAGGACAGTCAGACCAAACATTAGAGGAGTCAAGCCAACAAGAACAAGGGTCAAGCGGGCCACAAGGGCAGTCAGACGAAACATGGGAAGAGTCAAGCGGACAACAAGAAGGGTCAGGCTGGGAGTCGTATGGGAACTATTACTATTGGTGGAGTCAAGAGGACAGCACGACAAATTCGAAGAAGGGTAAGGGTAATGGTAATGGTAAGGCTTGGCACAAAAACGGTCAGACAAGACCTTCGTATGGCCGTGGGTAGGTAGGTACCTCAGGTGAAGATAAACATAATGAGATGCAAATCAGGATCTATTTTTCTTAAGGAATGAGGTAAACATATTGTGTGATGGGCTTGATGATAACATGTCCAAGAATCCGCGACACATCTGGCACTGGAATGTACAATGTGGTCACGCTGACGCCTTAAAAAAATGTTTTAATGAAGTTCACCATGTAGTAGACTAACGGTATGTCATCGATAATATGTTTGTGTGACGCAGCGGCAATTAGGCTAACTTGGTGCGAAAGAACTATAACTAAACAGAATTCCTATGGAAGAACCGCATGGCAGCAGCCTGGAGGATCTAAACTCTCATTTTAAACTAGTTATGGGTCTTAAACAGATTTAGCCTTCTGTATTGTAAATTATTATTTCTTTCTTGTTCAATTAGAAAATGTAACACTGTCTATCGTTTTATGGCAGGGTTGTTATTAGTTTTTATATTACCTTCTTTTCAGCTGTAACAGAGTACTGTATATCTGTATAAGGGGATATTAGTGTTTTACAGTGGGTAAAGTTAGTGTGGGTGGGTACTACTAGTATTAGATCTGGGCTGAAGTTACAGTCGCCCAGTAGTTTAGCAATAGTAATGGGCTATTAGCTTGTAAAGCTTGGTTGTAAAGTAGCACCCAGTTATACTTGTTTGTCCACATAGGCTACAAACCCTAATTTACATGTATCGTATACCACGTATACGTGCAGTGTATGTTGCTTTGACAAAATGTAGGGTTTCACTCTAGGTTGTTTTTTTTAGTGCCGACATGATTAGGAATGTTGATTACAATTATGTTGAAAATACACATTTTGGTCTTAAAAAGTCCGTTTATTTCATAGGTCCGTCTTTATCGCACAGAGAGGGGATATTATATTTTAAACGTTATTACACCCACATTACATAACCTATCCAAACTGACACAGTTACAAACTGAGTGGCAAACTTCTAAATAACATTATGCTTTGTCAGTCTATCAAAACCGCATAGTCACTTTATGTCCACTAGCCACTGGTGTTTGTTTCTGTGCATTTTTTTAGCGATTTTAAGGACCCAAATTGCGAGTCTAAATCGCCCCTTAGTCATTTTTTTGGGAAAATTTTAGCATCGCGTTGTCCATCTTGGGTACTTGTAATCGTTTTTCCGTTCCATTTAGCAAAACTTTTGGTCATTAGAACAAAACGTGGTGAATTTTGAGTACTGAACGTCACCTGGGTATACTTTGTAAAATGGTGCCTGGAACCAGACCATCAAGAGGCCTAGTGTGAGTCACATTTTACAAAGCCTTTCAACACAGACACACACACACACACACACACACACACACACACACACACGCACATACTCACACAAACACACATAATCACACAAATATATATATATATATACACACACTGCAGACTCACACTGCAGACTCAAAAATAACTCTATTTCCTAGACCAACCATCAGCCTGTGAGCTTGGATCTTTGTTTAGTGTTTGTTACTATATTATGCATTTTTGTCATGCACATGTGATATTCAGCACATATAGTCACACATACAGTAGTAAGTGCATTGTCTTGTAAGAAACCTACGTCATTCAGGGTATATAGGCATATATGTGCGTGTATTTCCCTGTCAATGTATGTTTGGGGAAGAAATAAATAAATACACACACACACACACACAGACAAATACACACATACGCACGGACAATGAAGAAAACCGGGTTTAGATAAGGTTGATAATTGTTTTCATGCGTTTACCAGCTAGAATTAGCCTCTGCCATGCTGCTTTGCAGGCTTAAATAATAGTAGAAATCTTTGTCCGTGAGGGCAACTTTGACATCATGTTTCCAGCTAACTATCCTTACCAGTTACAGTCCATTTCAGGCAGAGTTCCAGCAAGCAATCAGGCTTTTGGAAGCCCCAAGAAAAGCCTCATCATAACTTTCTAATTGCCGTATGCCAGTTTAAATGTGATGTTTTGTTGTTTTTCGACACGAATACCTTTTCATTTGTGAACGACATCGGTACGCTTTAGCGTTGTTAAGAACTGCAGAGAAGTAATCAAGTCACAAGAATAGGCTGTTTCATGACTAATTAACCCTATTTACTTGCAAAGCTATTTTCTGAAACTTGATCAACATGTCATTATCTCTGCATTATAACAGTAGGTCACCGGCGGTTAAAAACTGAACCATTTCCCCACTTTTGTCAAGGTATACAAATATTCATGGCGTCATTGCTTCGATACACACACACACACACACACACACACACACACACACACACACATATATATATATATATATATATATATATATATATATATATATAGTACTAGTACGTA
>NW_017804011.1:42865-51956 GCF_001625305.1 Branchiostoma belcheri | reverse complement strand
ATATATATATATATATATATATATATATATATATATATATATAATGAACAGTTTCACGGGGACTCTCTTGTCCAAATATGATAAAATCAGCACTGCATATACCTGAAATGTTTTTCCCAACTTTGACCTCAGACAGCGGCTAATCGGCTTGCGCTAGAAGTATCAAATTTGGAGACCTTTCCTAAAATGTCTCTGGAAAAAAGTTCATATTAGTTTAATACTAGTAAGTTGATGTTTTTTTGTGTTGCCATGGCAACGGGTTTCTAGAAGGCAGTTTTTTTAAAATAGAATTAATTTTGGTTTAAACATAAAAATTTTCTGAGTTTTATATTAAATTACACTTATTTTCCAACATTAATAACATCTTACATAATTAAATATAAGTTAGATCATTTAACATGCATAGAATATGCTAATTTGATGACGTCATTGGTCAAAATCCAATATGGCGGACTATATTATTAGCTCTGACGTCATATGACGTCATAATTACACCAAAGTTATTAAAATTTAATTCTATTACTACACCATTCTCTGAAAACTTCGTAGACATACGATGAGTGCATAAAAACATATAAAAACGGAAATAAGGTAATGTATAAGAACGCCAGTGTATCCATTATGATCGAAAGCTGGCTGGTGTCCGCGCGGACCCCAAAAGAAAATCAGATATAATTTTTTTTCTAAATGGTAGAAACGGAGTTTTCTGCACTGTATTGAGAGACAACTTTGTGGGTGACAATTACCTAAAATTTCAGAAAAAAATGTTTAGAAACAAAAAAGACATTACAGAATGTATAGTGCTGGGGTCCGCGCGGACCCCAGGTGTACTGTTTAGGGTTAAATGTGCGTGAAATCACTCTCAACGCGTCGAATGCTTATTCTAGAACAATCAACGTAAATAACCAAACAACTGATTTAAACCGACCCCAAATCTCCCAGAAAATCCCACATCTTTGCATTTTAGAGAACAGTATAAAAAATTAAGATTTGAGTCGGACACTTTTCTTTATTTCAAAGTTAACGTGTTGCTAAGGTCGACAAATTCGCAAAAGAATGCGCTTGTTCCACTGCCAAGACCGATAATTTTAGAATGCCGCCATCTTTATAAAATCCGACCGACACAGATCGAGATTTTTGTCTTGCCTACGATTTGAAACGTTTCTGAGGTAAATTGAATTTGTTTTTGTTGAGGTTTAAATACCATGTTTGCACGCATGTCAGGTCGTGTGAGTAAGCGTAGGGGGTAACTTATATCCCCGTAAACAACAATTACGATCATCAAGGTAACGCACGATGACGACAGTAGCTTCGTTACATATTACATATCCACTACAAAACAGGGCATAGATGTACCGTCTTGAAATCGGTTTTAATATTTGTTAAAATACTGTTAGGAGGTATCCGTGTAAAAACGGGCTTGAAGCCGCGGGTTTACTGCACATGACCGCGGGTGACCCCGGATCGAACGAACGTTCGGTTTGATTGACGTCATATCGAACATGATTCGGTTGGAAAACAAGTGCTTTTAGAAAAAGCTGTCGATTGACGCCGTTGTATTTTTGCACAACAAAATCGTATGCAAAAAATATGTTTTTTTTATAAAGTGATGATAAAGTCTTTGATTGAAATCTAGCTATGCTATACTACATACACATGTACATTGGGATTGTCACTATTGGCATGTAGATAGTTTAGGAAAAGATAACCAGAATTGATGCTCATTAGGAGCTAGTTCACGTCATTTTTAAGTGAGGAAATTAGATTCTTAATTATCAAATCTGAAATACAAAGATTTCTTATGTGATGTCAGGAGCAATTGATTTCAATTGTGCATGTTTTTTTATATTGACAGCTTGTCAATGGCCATACTACATGTAATATATTACCCATGGCGAGAATGTTAATCCCAAAGAATGCAATATCAGGCAACACTTGCCCATATAATGGAAAGAACAGTAATAACAACTAGTTTTTTTATGTTAAAATAATAAGTAGTAACGTTAACAACTAGTTTTGAATGTTAAAAAGCAAAACAGCGGATGTTAAAAAAAAAATTAAAAAAAGACATATGTCGAGACTTGAATAATTAGTTTTTGAGTGTTAAAAGCAAAACAGCGTCTGTTAAAAAGAAAATTAAAAAAAAAGTTCCGCAGCGGGGATCCAACTCACTGCGTGTAGACACCGCCATTGCCAATACAGCCTCCTTACCAATTGAGCCATTAGAGTAACCATGAAGGTCAGGCTTTAAAAGGAGTATTTATAAAATGAGTTGACATTCCTGAGGAAGAACAATTAACGTGAAATTATATTTGAAATGTATATTTGTGTCAAACATAGAGCTATGTTGACATTTTATCACATAGTAGCCCAGTTTTTAGTGCTTCATGCATAAGAGACGAGGAAGTGGAGACACAATAAGAGGACTCGGTCAACAGAAATAGCCCCGATGTAGGACGAACGAACATCGGTCGGTCGGTCGGTCGGTCGGACCAGGGAGAATGTAGGAAACCCAGCTTAATTTCGATTGACGCGCGTAGGCGCGTCAATTAAAAAAAAAGTTGGAATATTTGGGCCTAAGTTTGACCATCGTGTTGGTTACAAACAGAGCGTGTAGTTGTCTCTCTCTTTTTTATCTTGCATAAGGCCAAGGACCGTGATGTCTGGCGGGAAAAAATGAAGAGGAGCAAGGGGCCAGTTCTGGCCTAAGCATTTAGGCAGGTAGGCAATATCCTCTCCACAAATTTTAGATTCGAGAACCAAGAAGTAAAACTGTTCTTTCAAAAGACATTATAAAGAAAGGCGCCGCATCGGTGGTTAACTTAAATACAAGACTTCACCTTTGATACACCTAGAAGAGTTTAGACGTTACTATTCGCCTTATTTTGGTTTGTTGTGGTTATCCACTAATCTGATTTTAATCATTTCGAAATTCCGGACGACCTTTGTGAGTATTAGCGTTGCAAGGCGTGGGGTTAAAGTAATCAAGTCCACGATGATTGGTTGGAACAATTGTTTTCTTATTTCGTTTGCACACTAGTTTGGTGGCTAATCACTATTTCCGGCTTTTGATTTGCGAAACTTTTATCTTAATTAAAACTGAGATTTAATTATTACTGACTAATTACCGTAGGTAAGTTTAGGACTAAAGTTTTGTTGTTGTTTCATACTGACTTCATTTTACACTTTCCTACCGTAGTCAAGCCCTGTAGTGAAACAATCATGTCCATGATAATAAGTTGTTAAAAAAATGTCCCTGGTTTATTTGCGAACGACATTGGTGACCATTGGCATTTGTAATCCTAACCAAGTATTTATGCCCGAGGTAATCAGTTGTTATAGAAATATCATGTCGAGTTGGTAGACGTCGGCAAAGTTTTTCAAGGTACCGCACTGGCTTGTGTGTGTGTGTGTGTGTGTGTGTGTGTGTGTGTGTGTGTGTGTGTGTGTGTGTGTGTGTGTGTGTGTGTGTGTGCGTGTGTGCGACTGTGTGTGTGTGTGTGTGTGTGCGTGTGTACGACTGTGTGTGTGTGTGGGTGTGCGTTGTTAAATGGGTCACAGATTCATTACCTTGTTGATAAGTACGTAGAAATTGCACATTACTGATTTTGGCTTACGATGCCTCAGAAGTGAAAAGAAAACAAAACCTTCATGTATTGTAAATTTTTACTGCGACCTCACTTAAAAGTGCAAATTGTAGTGTAAGGTTCGTTTAACCCCACCTAGACCGGGCTTTTTGGGCTTCGTGGGATCGGGGGAGGTCGGTCATCCGCCCCCCCCCCTCAAAACTTACGAACGGTATATCGTATGTCCACCACATTGTCAGAGGATGGCGTACTAGTAAAAAGAGAACCACAACAACATTCTGACGTCATTAATGTTGTTTTATTGGCCAAAACTGTATAGATTGGTTATTTCCTAAAACCTTAAAGGTATACAACATAACTTTAACAAAAAAAGTGTTAATGATAGAATATCAGTGTGTTTTAAGACTTATCTTTCCCATAGCGACATCGGTGACGTCATAAAATGAAGTCCTGCATATTTAAGTTATCCGCCATCTTGAATAATTAATCTTGAATCTCTATTTTTTCTTCAAGATAAAGGCTAAAATATATTGAAAATAGACTAAAGACGTTCATATGAACCTTGTTTGTATAAAGAAATGGAAGAAGTGATGATATTTAAGGAAAATAATCCGTTTATACCTGGTTTAATGATGTGATCCGCAATCTTAATTTTGGCTAATGACGTCATCAAATAAGCATAAATTATGTATTTTGGGGGATAGTGAATAAATCAAAATTATTCATGACGTAAAATGTCGAACTAGCGATTATATTTGGGGATTTTTACATATTGTTTACAAGATACGCGTCCCTGCTTAAGAGGGCAAAAATCTCTTGAAATACATTTTCTTAATCGTATTCACAGCCAAAGAAGTGGCCTTTTTTTAACGTGTAATTATATGGGACAGCTAAATTGGCGTATTAGACCTTACTGCGACGATTTTTGATAAACATGTACAGTTATTTAAAACCACCGTGCAGCAACGCCGCCATGCGTAAAAGTGGAAATTGCAATACCAGTTGCAAACATTAGGCCACAGTAAGTAAGACTTCAGAAAATAAATAAGACATTCTATTTGCGCTTGGACGGTGGCCAACATACCTTAAATGAGCAAATATGTATTGAATGTCCAACGGCAAGGCATGGCTCCCATTTATTGTTCAGCCTTTTTTTAGTTATGGTGGGCCAATCGGATGTCACTCTGTTAGCTAAGTTCTCGGGCAGGAACGCGAAATTTGACGCTTGGTGGTTCCAGTTCACGTCACCCAGCTGTCCAAACTGCGCGAGTGAAAAGAGGACGACAGAGCTGTATACTTCATGCTTCACCTGAAAGGACCACCCTTGCAGTGTGCCGAAAACCTGGGAGCCACCGCGACGGACAATTTCACTCAGTTGTGTGCGAAATTGGCCGCGCGGTTTGGTTAGGTTTCACGCAACAACGGGAGCTAGAAGTGCGGTTACACGTCAGTAGAGGCGGCAGCGAACCCAAAACCCCTACTGGATTACGAAGTACGTATTCGAGGGTTTATGACGGTGGCCAGTCACAGCCGAAGATGAGAGAAACAAAATGGAGGTTGGCCTGTTTGTGAGCGGATTGACGCCATCCACGTTGAAGGAGTACCGGGAGCCGTGTTCCCGTGGCCGGACAGCACAACTTTCTGCTGTAGACAGTCTTCAACGGGAGGGTAACCACCCCCCTCCCCCAACTGTGCACATGGTTGCTAATGCACATGAAACAGGAGGAGGGGACCACGCAGGGGCTATTACAAGGCAGCACGAGTGGAAAGGCTGGAGGCCCAAGCAGATGCGCGGCATGCAGGCCTCCCTGGCTCGCGTCGAAACGGCTGTCACCAACCGACCAGAAAAATCCGGGAAAAAGTGCTACAACTGTGAAGAAAAACTGTCCGAATCCACACAAGAAGCGGTTAAACTGCCCGGCGCCAGGGATGACTGACCCCCCACTCCCCAAGCACGTACACACGGAACTTCTAAACGCTACAATCGTGAGTACCTAACTGAATCCAATGATGACTTACATGTACGAAGATAAATGTTGTATTTAACAGTTACTCTGTGGACTTTAGACGTGAAGGCATTAATTGATTCGGGGTTGGGCCGTCCTGCCTGGATGTTAATTACGCTATAAGGGAAGGGAGAAAAAGTTCTTCTCAAACCGAGCATGGAGAGGCCGAATATGTGTGAAATTAGGGTGACATATTAATCATTCCCAGACATGGCTCTCATTTATTGTTACATCTTTACTGCCTTTCCTTTACGTAGAGTTCCATTTCGCTTCTATTACATGTTGTGTTGTTACTAAATTAGAACTATCTTGTAGACTAATTAATTAAAAAAACATAAATGACTCATTTTTCAAAATACATGTTCTAATAAATGGCACAATAAAAGGGCTCTGGATAGTTAAGTAAATGAATCACTGTCAGCCATTGGGCCGTCTGTTCTGATAGACATCTGCCGTCTCTAGACTCAGAGACAGTCATGGATCAAACAAACGTGACGTACATTTGCTCTTGTTAATTGGTATTAGTGTTGGCAGCCCAAGGCGTTTCTTTGCAAAAAAATACTACGTTCATGCAGTAGCTACCCATGATGGTACGAAAATTAAGTACTGAAATATTTGAACCCCTGTTGGTTGTGACATCATGTTTTAACAAGGTTTACGATGTCACAATTTGAAAATACATTAGTCTTGTTTGTTTTTGGCCGCCGTATTATTTTGCTCTGTCGTATAGAATTGGGTCTGCTGAGATGCCATCCATAAAATTTACTTGCTGTGCCCTTAACGTGAGTATACGATCAAATAGGACCAATATTGTATGCCCTTAAAAACCTCTATGAGGATATAACTACGCCTGTGTATAGAATAACAAACGTGTTATAGTTCTAATAGGCTATAACATGTAAATGAGTATTTAAAAAATTAAAAAATAATCTATCTTCTTGATTAAGTTATGCTTATTCATAGCTACTTCGGACAGATATGACAGCAATTACATAGTCGTGGATGTAGTCAAGAGTCTTTTCTGAACTAATTTCCGGATTATGATCAGCTTTTAATAACATTTTAGCACCGTTAGTTTTGAAGTGTGATCCCCTCACCGGAAAATATTTTTTCATTTGCGAAAATAAATTTAAGGCTTTCATTTAGACTAAATGTTTCATTTAGTCTATCTGCTAAAACTAAGCGCCTAAAAGGCTTAAAAGACCTACAGAACAAGCCCTACCCTACATCTGCCTGGAAATCTTTTTTTTTTTGACACGCACCTCTTTATTTCTTAAATTTTTCTCTCCACAAACCTATTTAAACTGTTGGTATTTATTTTAGTGTTTTTTTAAGTACCAGACATCGTGTATTAATCATTTTCAAATGCATATTAATTTTGTGTCTTTATACGTTTTATCTTATTACCTTCGGGCCAGGTCTGTTACACTCAACCACACATGATATGCACGTACACTGACACACGGGTCAAAAATCACAGATGCAAATTTAACCATAATAGTATCCTTTTATTGTAGAAATCACAAAAAAGCGCAACATTTTAAGCATTCTTAACAACACCAGTCTCAATGACGGACAGCAGATATAACAGTGTTGGTGTTAAACTGTTTTTAAATTGTTAGACTCTTGATTGTCACCAGGGTCTGATTGCTGAACTACATGTACAATCGTACATCAACATTCAACTCCCTCTGAATCAGATGCTACTTTTACTTTACATGATCTTTAACATCTCACTATAGTTCGTTATTCAAGCCTTTAAGGCAAAACTCAGGTTCTTGACAAGTTACAGGTTCTTTAAGGCGTCCATGACATATCCTGGTAACAAAATATCTGCTATCGTCATTGGTGTACAATTGAAATTCTTGTCAACAGAACATGTTTGTATTATGCTTTTCTGTGTGAACTGTTACTCACATACAAACGTTTTATGAGATGTTACTTTGGATCGCATGTAGATGTTAACTTTATTAAAGTGACAAGTGGGTATATACCTCAATATTATGATGGTCCTTCCTGTTTGATGTGTAAAGACATTTCAACTGTACGGACTGGGATCTAACTTTAACTTACCGTTACCTATGTATATGGACATGACAAGAAATCCTAAAATGGGTCTCAATGATGAACATCAACACAGTCCATGTGTAGATGTTTTACACAAGTTTCAGACAGATGTAACTGACAGTCTCTCCTTTAAGATGTTATTGGCATTGATCTTAGGGCCACAAGGTAAGACATTTTCTAGTTCGCATCTATCACTGTTCCGATTCTTCTGCTCACATGATAAAAGTGTTCCTCACAAACGATATGAACATCCAACTTCATTCTACTCTGTGTTGACCTATCCATTACAGATACATGTTTTATCACCTTTCTGATGAGGATTTTAAAAGACAATCTTTACGTAGACAAAAGGCCCTTCTTGTTTTTACACGCCTTACATGTTTGTAGTTGTATGCTTTTCTAGAAGTGTGCGTTTTTGTCTGTTCGCCTTCACCAAATGATCAAGGAGAGGAACAATGTGAACCACAAAAAGATAGTACAAAAAAGAAATTCAACACAAGTCGGAGTCTCACATCTTTTTTGTGGATTACATGAAAGGAACATTATTGTGTTAATAATTCGACGTCATTACCGTTGCTCCGCCAACTGGTTTTTTTTATTTGCTTTTAATTGATAAACTGACTGTCTTACTTCCATAAGTGTTGTTGATTTTTAGTAATGCTTACCCTTTTTATAGCTGTATTTCAGCTGGTAACTTGAGAAATATTGTTTTCTTTTGGGAGTTTCATGGTGACCTCTGATCCAAATTATATCTACTAAAAGTACACCTGGTAGTTGGGATGACCTTGAGGTCATTGTCTTTTTAATTATCTGCTCTAAATTTCTAGTATGCGAAAAAAATACAAGATTTCTCCTTATTTGACGGAGTGACGTCAGTTTAGAGAGAGTGAACCGTGGTTTGTTCTGTGTCACCGAACAAGTAAGTCAGACTCTGTAACTTAGTCTCTATAAAAGTACACAACGAAATGTCCAACATTTGAGATCATATTTGTCTAGTAAAATATTGCTTGTAGGCGACCTATTAGAACTGACCGACTATGGTGTTTTGTTACTGTTTATTGTACTGAGAATAAATTAATGCACTATCCAAGAGCAGAAACCAGAATCCGAATCGTGTTTGCTTCCGGCCTTAATCGAACAGATTAGAATCAAAAGGGCTATTGTTATAATTTTAAAATTTATTACGATATTGATGTTTTCATAAATTGGAAGCCCTGAACGAAATGTACATATTAAAAGCATACCACTACACGTAGTTTGATTCCATACTTTGGCTTTCTAGTTTGAACTTAATATGTACAAATATATATAAAACCATGTATAGGTGACACACTCACACTCATACACACACACACACTCGAACACACTCATACAAACACACAAACGCGCACTCGCACACACACACTCTCTCTCTCACACACACACACACAC
>NW_017804011.1:21383-42845 GCF_001625305.1 Branchiostoma belcheri | reverse complement strand
CAAATTGAAATGAAATTATCGTCTTAACATCCTTTGAATGTTATCTTTTTATATTAAATCACTGATTTTTAAACTTTTCGCTCAGAAAGACGATTATTTTCGGGTTTCCGAGCACAAGCCATGTCACGTTTTTAGGCATACCTCGTTCAAACCTGGCTACATATATTACCCCAGATCCTCGATTTTTATATTTTTCGCTGACTAGGAATGAGATCAAAAATCGTGTTTTAGGGATTTTTTAATTTCTTATTTTAAGTCTAGTTTTTGTCGACAAATTGGTGAAAAAATTGCAATTTTTGACATTTTTCTCACTAAATCACCCATAATTCAAAATTGAGTCCATTTTTAAAAAATCCCTAAAACACGATTTTCGGGACAACCGTGACAGTCATTTTGAGCCGTAAATGGGGTATTCTTGACTCTCCATGTTTCCAGGTTTGAACGAGTTTTGCAGACATGTCATATCGCCAGAAAGTGTGCATTGTGTTATTCATACAGGGGTGAAGAATCATTACAGTATTCAAGGTCACTCAAGGATACGACAGTAGCTTCGCTACATGTTACATACCCACCAAAAATTATAGCTGACATGCACTGTCCAGGAAACTGTTTGTATCTATAGAAAAGTGTTGTTTTTTATCTGTTGCGAGGCACTCAGGCAGAAGTGCTTGTTTTGCCGCTTTATTGTAAATGACCGCAGGTGACCCCGAAATAGAACGCGGGTTCGATTCGAATTACCCAGATTGAACACGATCGGCTTTTATGACATGTGGGAACTTTGCAGTCCAGATTTTACCACCGTGGTTGCTAGGTCTAAATTGGCGTGTGAAACATTACTGCGACGATTTGTGATGAACATGTACAGTTTAAAACCACCTTGCATCAACGCCGCCATGCGTAAAAATGGAAATTACAGTAGCAGCTGAAAACACTAGGCCACAGTAAGTAAGATTTTTAGAAAATAAACAAGACATTGTATTGCCCTTTAACGGTGGCCAACATACCGTAAATCATCAATATGTCCTGAATGTCCAACGGTAGGACATGGCTCCTATTTATTGTTGTTCAGCCTTTTTCAGTTATGGTGGACAAATCGGATGTCACTTTGTGAGCTCTCCATGTCACTTTGTTGGCTCTCGATGTCACTTTGTTAGCTCTCCATGTCACTTTGTTAGCTCTCGGGCAAGACCGCGAAATTTGACGCTTGGTGGTTCCAGTTCACGTCACCCAGCTGGTCAAACTGCGCAAGTGAACAGCGGACGACAGAGCTGCATACTTCATGCTTCTCCTGGAAGGACCAACCTTGCAGTATGCTAAAAGCCTGGGAGCCACCGCGACGGACAATTTCACTCAGTTGTGTGCGAAATTGACCGAGTGGTTTGGTTAGGTTTCACGCAACAACGGGAGCTAGAAGTGCGGTTACACGTCAGTAGAGGCGACAGCGAACCCAAAACCCCTACTGGATTACGAAGTACGTATTCGAAAGTTTATGACGGCGGCCAGTCACAGCCGAAGATAAGAGAAACAAAATGGAGGTTGGCCTGTTTGTGAGCGGATTGACGCCATCCACGTTGAAGGAGTACCGGGAGCCGTGTTCCCGTGGCCGGACAGCACAACTTTCTGCTGTAGACAGTCTTCAACGGGAGAGTAACCACCCCCCTCCCCCAACTGTGCACATGGCTGCTAATGCACATGAAACAGGAGACGTGGGCCCACTGGGCTAACATGGCAGCACGAGTGGAAAGGCATGAGGCCCAAGCAGATGCGCGGCATGCAGGCCTGTCTGGCTCGTGTCGAAACGGCTGTCACCAACCGACCGGAAAATCCGGGCAAAAGTGCTACAACTGTGAAGAAAAACTGTCCGAATCCACACAAGAAGCGGTTAAACTGCCCGGCGCCAGGGATGACTGACCCCCCA
Organism: Branchiostoma belcheri; assembly: GCF_001625305.1. Taxonomy (NCBI): domain Eukaryota; kingdom Metazoa; phylum Chordata; class Leptocardii; order Amphioxiformes; family Branchiostomatidae; genus Branchiostoma; species Branchiostoma belcheri. The sequence continues at coordinate 40,927 of NW_017804011.1, read as the reverse complement.
CTCCCCAAGCACGTACACACGGAACTTCTAAACGCTACAATCGTGAGTACCTAACTGAATCCAATGATGACTTACATGTACGAAGATAAATGTTGTATTCAACAGTTACTCTGTGGACTTTAGACGTGAAGGCATTAATTGATTCGGGGTTGGGCCGTCCTGCCTGGATGTTACGCTATAGGGGAAGGAAGAAAAAGTTCTTCTCAAACCGTGCATGGAGAGGCCGAATATGTGTAAAATTAGGGTGACATATTAATCATTCCCAGACATGGCTCTCATTTATTGTTACATCTTTACTGCCTTTCCTTTACGTAGAGTTCCATTTCGCTTCTATTACATGTTATGTTGTTATTTAATTAGAATTATTTTGTAGACTAATTAATTAAAAAAACATAAATGACGCATTTTTCAAAATATATGTTCTAATGAATGGCACAATAAAAGGCCTCTGGATAGTTAAGTCAACGAATCACTGTCAGCCATTAGACGTTCTGTTCTGATAGACATCTGCCGTCTCTAGACTCAGAGACAGTCATGGATCAAACAAACGTGACGTACATTTGCTCTTGTTAATTGGTATTAGTGTTGGCAGCCCAAGGCGTTTCTTTGCAAATAAATACTACGTTCAGTAGCTACCCATGATGGTACGAAAATTAAGTACTGGAATATTTGAACCCCTGTTGGTAGTGGTATTATGTTTTGACAAGGTTTACGATGTCTCAATTTGAAAATACATTAATTTTGTTTGCTTTTGGCCGTATTATTTTGCCCTATCCTATTGAATTGGGTCTGCTGAGATGCCATCCATAAAATTTCACTTGCTGTGCCTTTAACGTGAGTATACGATCAGATAGTATCAATATTTTATGCCCTTTAAAACCCCTATGAGGATATATCTTTAGTACGCCCGTGTATAGAATAACAAACGTGTTATAGTACTAATAGGCTATAACATGTAAATGAGTATTTTAAATTCAATTAAAATCTTCTTGATTAAGTTATGCTTATTCATAGCTATTTTAGACAGATATGACAGCAATTCCATTGTCGTGGATGTAGTCAATATTCTTTTCTGAACTGATTTCCGGATAATGATCAGCAGCTTTTGATAGCATTTTAGCACCGTTAGTTTTGAAGTCTGATCCCCTCACCGGAAGATATATATTTTTTTAATTTGCAAATATAAATTTAAGGCTTTCATTCAGACGAAGTATAGAATCTGAGTCTATCTGCTGAAACTAAACGCCTAAAAGGCTTCAAAGATCTACAGAACAATCCCTATCCTACATCTGAAAATCGCTTTTTTTTTTGGACACGCACCTCTTTATTTCTTAAATGTTTCTCTCCACAGACCTATTAAAACTGTTGGTATTTATTTTAGTCTTTTTTAAGTTTCAGACATCATGTAGTAATCATTTTCAAATGCATATTAATTTTGTGTCTTTATACATTTTATTTAATTATCTTCGGGCCAGGTCTGTTACACTCAACCACACATGATATGCACGTACACTGACACACGGGTAAAAAATCACAGATGCACATTTAACCATAATAGTATCCGTTTATTGTAGAAATCACAAAAAAGCGCAACATCTTAAGCATTCTTAACAACACCAGTCTCAATGACGGACAGCAGATATAACAGTGTTGGTGTTAAACTGTTTTTAAATTGTTAGACTCTTGATTGTCACCAGGGTCTGATTGCTAAACTACATGTACAATCGTACTTCAACTTTCAACTCGCTCTGATTCAGATGTTACTTTTCCTTTATATGATCTTTAGCATATCACTCTAGTTCGTTATTCAAGCCTTTAAGGCAAAACTCAAGTTCTTGACAAGTTACAGGCTCTTTAAGGCGTCCATGACATATCCAGGTAACAAAATGTCTGCTATCGTCATTAATGTACAATTGAAATTCTTTTCAACAGAACGTGTATGTATTATGCTTTTCTGTGTGAACTGTTACTCACATACAAACGTTTCATGAGATGTTACTTCGGATCGCATATAGATGTTAACTTTATTAAAGTGACAAGTGGGTATATACCTCAATATTATGATGGCCCTTCTCTTTTGATGTGTACAGACATTTCAACTGTACGGACTGGGATCTAACTTTAACTTACCGTTACCTATGTATATAGACTTGACAAAAGAAAAAAAATCCTAAAATGGGTCTCAATGATGAACATCAACACAGTCCATGTGTAGATGTTTTACACAAGTTTCAGACAGATGAAACTGACAGTCTCTCCTTTAAGATGTTATTGGCATTGATCTTAGGGCCACAAGGTAAGACATTTTCTAGTTCGCATCTATCACTGTTCCGATTCTTCTGCTCACATGATAAAAGTGTTCCTCACAAACGATATGAACATCCAACTTCATTCTACTCTGTGTTGACCTATCCATTACAGATACATGTTTTATCACCTTTCTGATGAGGATTTTAAAAGACAATCTTTACGTAGACAAAAGGCCCTTCTTGTTTTTACACGCCTTACATGTTTGTAGTTGTATGCTTTTCTAGAAGTGTGCGTTTTGTCTGTTCGCCTTCACCAAATAATCAAGGAGAGGAACAGAGAAAAATGTGCACCACAAAAAAAGATGTACAAAATGCCAAAAAGACATTCAAAACAAGTCGGAGTCTCACATCTGCTTGTAGATTATATAAGAGGGACATCATGGTATTACTGGTTCGACGTCATCACTGTTGCTCAGCCAACTGGTTTTTAACTGCTTTAAATTGATAAACTGACTGAATGTCTTACTTCCAAAGGTGTTGTTGATTTTTAGTAATGCTTTCTCTTTTTATAGCTTTATTTCAGCTGGTACATGTACAATCGGTCACATTCTATAAGGGAAGCCTTATGTGTTCCTTGCAGTATCCAACGACTTGACTGGGCAGCCCCTAACATACACACTTTAAAACTTACATAACATATTCTAATGGCACAGCGTCTACCTCTATGACAGAATCACCATTTCTTTAAACCTTTTTTTCAAACATGCTAGAAAACTCAGGGTGTTGCCGATTTATCACCAAGTAAACTTGGTATGATTCTGCCATCAGAAGGACATTGTGTGCCTGTATCTTAACAAGTGATTATACGAAAGCAAAAAAAAAATACATAAGTATTCTATAATGGCACAGCATCTACCTCTATGACAGAATCACCATTTCTTAATACATTTTTAAACATGCTAGAACAGTCAGATTGTTGCCAATTTATCACCAAGTAAACTTGGTATGATTCTGCCATCAGAAGGACATTGTGTGCCTGTATCTAAACATGTGATAATAAAAATTTAACAGCAATAAAACTGTGCATAGTCTATAATGGCACAGCGTCTACCTCTATGACAGAATCACCATTTCTTAAAACCTTTTTCAAACATGCTAAAAAACTGAGAGTGTTGCCAATTTTTCACCAAGTAAACTTGGTATGATTCTGCCATCAGAAGGACATTGTGTGCCTGTATCTAAACAGGTGATAATAAAAAAGCAAAAAAAAACCCACAAGTATTCTATAACGGCACAGCGTCTACCTCTATGAAAGAATCACCATTTCTTAAAACCTTTTTCAAACATGCTAAAAAACTCAGAGTGTTGCCAATTTATCACCAAGTAAACTTGGTATGATTCTGCCATCAGAAGGACATTGTGTACCTGTATCTAAACAGGTGATTATAAAAAAGTACACCACAAGTATTCTATAATGGCACAGCGTCTACCTCTATGACAGAATCACCATTTCTTAAAACCTTTTTCAAACATGCTAAAAAACTGAGAGTGTTGCCAATTTTTCACCAAGTAAACTTGGTATGATTCTGCCATCAGAAGGACATTGTGTGCCTGTATCTAAACAGGTGATAATAAAAAAGCAAAAAAAAACCCACAAGTATTCTATAATGGCACAGCGTCTACCTCTATGAAAGAATCACCATTTCTTAAAACCTTTTTCAAACATGCTAAAAAACTCAGAGTGTTGCCAATTTATCACCAAGTAAACTTGGTATGATTCTGCCATCAGAAGGACATTGTGTACCTGTATCTAAACAGGTGATTATAAAAAAGTACACAATAAGTATTCTATAATGGCACAGCGTCTACCTCTATGACAGAATCACCATTTCTTTAAACCTTTTTTCCAAACATGCTAGAAAACTCAGGGTGTTGCCGATTTATCACCAAGTAAACTTGGTATGATTCTGCCATCAGAAGGACATTGTGTGCCTGTATCTTAACAAGTGATTATACGAAAGCAAAAAAAAAATACATAAGTATTCTATAATGGCACAGCATCTACCTCTATGACAGAATCACCATTTCTTAATACATTTTTAAACATGCTAGAACAGTCAGATTGTTGCCAATTTATCACCAAGTAAACTTGGTATGATTCTGCCATCAGAAGGACATTGTGTGCCTGTATCTAAACATGTGATAATAAAAATTTAACAGCAATAAAACTGTGCATAGTCTATAATGGCACAGCGTCTACCTCTATGACAGAATCACCATTTCTTAAAACCTTTTTCAAACATGCTAAAAAACTGAGAGTGTTGCCAATTTTTCACCAAGTAAACTTGGTATGATTCTGCCATCAGAAGGACATTGTGTGCCTGTATCTAAACAGGTGATAATAAAAAAGCAAAAAAAAACCCACAAGTATTCTATAACGGCACAGCGTCTACCTCTATGAAAGAATCACCATTTCTTAAAACCTTTTTCAAACATGCTAAAAAACTCAGAGTGTTGCCAATTTATCACCAAGTAAACTTGGTATGATTCTGCCATCAGAAGGACATTGTGTACCTGTATCTAAACAGGTGATTATAAAAAAGTACACAATAAGTATTCTATAATGGCACAGCGTCTACCTCTATGACAGAATCACCATTTCTTAAAACCTTTTTCAAACATGCTAAAAAACTCAGAGTGTTGCCAATTTATCACCAAGTAAACTTGGTATGATTCTGCCATCAGAAGGACATTGTGTACCTGTATCTAAACAGGTGATTATAAAAAAGTACACAATAAGTATTCTATAATGGCACAGCGTCTACCTCTATGACAGAATCACCATTTCTTAAAACCTTTTTCAAACATGCTAAAAAACTCAGAGTGTTGCCAATTTATCACCAAGTAAACTTGGTATGATTCTGCCATCAGAAGGACATTGTGTACCTGTATCTAAACAGGTGATTATAAAAAAGTACACAACAAGTATTCTATAATGGCACAGCGTCTACCTCTATGACAGAATCACCATTTCTTAAAACCTTTTTCAAACATGCTAAAAAACTGAGAGTGTTGCCAATTTTTCACCAAGTAAACTTGGTATGATTCTGCCATCAGAAGGACATTGTGTGCCTGTATCTAAACAGGTGATAATAAAAAAGCAAAAAAAAACCCACAAGTATTCTATAATGGCACAGCGTCTACCTCTATGAAAGAATCACCATTTCTTAAAACCTTTTTCAAACATGCTAAAAAACTCAGAGTGTTGCCAATTTATCACCAAGTAAACTTGGTATGATTCTGCCATCAGAAGGACATTGTGTACCTGTATCTAAACAGGTGATTATAAAAAAGTACACAATAAGTATTCTATAATGGCACAGCGTCTACCTCTATGACAGAATCACCATTTCTTTAAACCTTTTTTCCAAACATGCTAGAAAACTCAGGGTGTTGCCGATTTATCACCAAGTAAACTTGGTATGATTCTGCCATCAGAAGGACATTGTGTGCCTGTATCTTAACAAGTGATTATACGAAAGCAAAAAAAAAATACATAAGTATTCTATAATGGCACAGCATCTACCTCTATGACAGAATCACCATTTCTTAATACATTTTTAAACATGCTAGAAAAGTCAGATTGTTGCCAATTTATCACCAAGTAAACTTGGTATGATTCTGCCATCAGAAGGACATTGTGTGCCTGTATCTAAACATGTGATAATAAAAATTTAACAGCAATAAAACTGTGCATAGTCTATAATGGCACAGCGTCTACCTCTATGACAGAATCACCATTTCTTAAAACCTTTTTCAAACATGCTAAAAAACTGAGAGTGTTGCCAATTTTTCACCAAGTAAACTTGGTATGATTCTGCCATCAGAAGGACATTGTGTGCCTGTATCTAAACAGGTGATAATAAAAAAGCAAAAAAAAACCCACAAGTATTCTATAACGGCACAGCGTCTACCTCTATGAAAGAATCACCATTTCTTAAAACCTTTTTCAAACATGCTAAAAAACTCAGAGTGTTGCCAATTTATCACCAAGTAAACTTGGTATGATTCTGCCATCAGAAGGACATTGTGTACCTGTATCTAAACAGGTGATTATAAAAAAGTACACAATAAGTATTCTATAATGGCACAGCGTCTACCTCTATGACAGAATCACCATTTCTTAATACATTTTTCAAACATGCTAGAAAAGTCAGAGTGTTGCCAATTTGTCACCAAGTAAACTCGGTATGATTCTGTCATCAGAAGGACATTGTGTGCCTGTATCTAAATAGTTGATAATAAAAAGCAATAAAACTTTAATGGCACAGCGTCTACCTCTATGACAGGATCACCAATTGAAGACTTCCAAGTATTCAGAAGAAAATCCACGATCTAAATGTGGCCAATTTGTCACCAAGTATAGTTGGTATGATTCTGCCATCAGAAGGACATTGTGTGCCTGTATCTAAAGCCAGATTAATACAGGGGTAAAAACTACCAGTATAACAGTGACTGAAATCAGGAGTTACCTATACAGGACTAGAATGTGCAAATACATTTAACATACCGTGATTACGGAAATGTTAAATCAAAAAGAAAAAGTGTTAAAGAGCTCATAAAGGTTTTCTGACGTGTATATGTAACGCCATGACTTCAGTCTGATCAGCCTTTGTAAGAGTTCTTAAGTACAAAGACTGGAGAGTTTCCTGAACACACTCTCAAGGATCTCAAAACGGAAAAAATGTATATTTTCATCATAAAAATACATCCACATGTCACCTCATGGCTAAAATGCAGTTCGCTCTGTAAATGGTATATGAATACCAGAGCAGCAGACAAGCCTCTAGGTGATAATGACTCTGCACATGTTTATAGATGTTAATTGTAAAGATTATGCAATGATATTGCTCCATTAAACCATACGAACTGCATTTTTATGGATGACATCTGATAGAATCTCAAATCTGGTACCAGAATGTAAAAAAAGGAAAATGAAGTGGTACTTAGATAGTCTGAGTTAGTTTGTTCTATCCCTATTTCCTACAACAAACAAAAATTTTGATGTATTTAGGAAAATTTTGGAATCGCACGAAAATGGTTGGGGAAAAGTAATTTAACCCTTTCTTTGTCTGTATTAAAGATGTAAAGGCAAGGCATGAAGGATGGTGTCTTTGTAAAAATCGGCCTATTCATCATTATAAAGGCACAAAGAACAACTCAGAATTGAAATGATTAATTTTGCAGTTGTCGTACAGCTTTTTTGAAAGTACATGGGAATTGATACAGTAAGTGAGTAAGTTTGTACATAACAAAAATTAATAGATACCAGTAAAGTTGCAAGCAAAAGTCAGAGCACTGTTTCCTCTGGGCGATAAACCATATTGTCAGGAACTGGTCCGGTCAGTACAATCCTGTCAAAATAAAATAGTGGCTATTAGTGGAAATGCAGTATAACACAAATGAAAAAAAAAAACACATTCTAAAAACGAATATGCATTTCTGTGATTATTTCCATTTTCTTTCATATTTATAATTAGATCCCAGCTTTACAGCTCTCAGCTCAAGAAGGAACAAGAATCTTTTACATAGTTCAATTATAGCGATTTGTTTAGCAAAATTTTTAAAGTTCTTTTGATTTGATTCCTTGGGTATGCTTACTGTTACAGTAGCAATTTATTACATTTGAACTGCAAATTCATCATGAAGTGATTCTAATTGCCTTAATATCTGATACAAAGGAAGTTGTTATATTTGTACACTCACCGTTTGGGGTCCGCTCACAGATGAAGTATCTTTTCTTTTTACATTTGACATCGTTCCACTTGCTGTTTTTCCAGTTTGTACGGAAATACTCTGCACAATCTTCAGGATTTTTGTACTGACCCAACCAATTTTTCCCCCCGTTATTTGGCTCTTTTCGTGACCAGTATTTAAAAGACCCAAGAGACTTGCCATCAGGCCATTTCCATTTGCCATTTTTCTTCCTGTCATTCAGTCCAAACCAAAAACCCCTAGAGGTGCTTTTAGCATTTTTTAACTTAATCAGGAAATTGTTAGTGCTTTTGTCCTTTGGCATTGCTAGATTTCCTCCTGCTCCTTGGCGTTTGCAGTAGGTAGATGCATCGACCCATTTTTTCTGAATGCTGAATGCTTTGAAGCACTTCCTGTTATTCCGTTGATAACCGCCATCGCATGTACCTAAATCAGAACATATTAAAATTTGTTACAACATTACAATTACTGTTTACCTCTGTGCCCAGGAGTATTCCGGCAACAAACTCTTATTGTGATATTAATTAAATGCATGCATCTTTTCTGATAGTAGAGTGTACAGTCAATGTGCTTTTACATTAGCTTTACCCAGTGCTGGCTTTAATGTGATTATCAGTAGCTGCCTGTTCCTCAGCAGTGCAATTGGAATAATCTTTCTTGAGCTTGTTAGATGTTGTTAGTAACAGTTTATCATGTGCATATGGTTGTCAACGCTACAGTCTCTTTTATTATGATATACATTCTCCCTATTTTAGCAGACAATAGCTTTGCATATACTGTCTTTAAAAGTGGTATTTTTCCAACCATATAAACACAGCGGTTACAACAAAAATAAGGGTCAACTAGAAAGGCCAATATTTGCTTTGGAGCAAATACAGCGATGGGTTCACCACATTTTACGACATGGCAGGGAAAGAATGAGAAACACAAGGGAAAACAATGATTTACATTGATATAACTATAATATGAAGTAAAATACAACTAAAACAACAGTTGGATAGCTATTCCCTACTTTATTGGTTAGGATTTTTAATTGCATAATGCAAACTGTTGATTTTCAAAATAATAAAAAAAAAACCTCCATGCCCCGCATTCCAATGCTGGAGCAGGAAAGCTTGAAATACCTACCAAAACACTTGAATACAGACATACTGTCAATATGGAAATGCTCTGTGCAGGTGTTAATCAAGTTAAATCCCAACAGCCAATCAGCAAGAAATGCTCTGTGCAGGTGGAAATGCTCTGTGCAGGTGTTGATCAAGTTAAATCCCAACAGCCAATCAGCAAGAAGAATAGAGGAAAGCTGCATGCCTATTGGTTGATGCACTGCATTCCATTGTGATGACTCATGCCCAAACGTGGTAAACAAGGCACACTAACACGGTAATACATTTGCTATAACACAGCCAAAAAAACTCAAATAAAACCATTCTAAAAGCCTGTATCACAATAATTTAAAACAACGCCTAGGGGTATTTGCCCACTGTACCTCCATACCAAATTTAGGACCTTAGGCCCTAAAATGAAGAAGCTGAATCCATTTAAAAAATGGCAGGAGAAGAAGAAGAAGGAGGAGAAGAAACACCAGAAAAAGCAATATGGGTTCACCACCACTTCGTGGTGTGGTGAACCCATAAATACAACACAATGTATTTTTGTATGGAGAGATATCCGGGTAAAGATTGATAAACACATTATCATTGCATTCTGTTTGATGGGAATTATTCTGTAGCATTAACAAGAATCCCAGTTTGAGATTCGAATTTATGTTAGAAGCCTAATGTCACTGGATAACTTACCATAATTGACATATTTTTGAAGGCTTTGTTTCACGTCGTTGAGCTTTGCTTTCCCCTCTCGTACCACAGCTGGAATATCAGCTTGACGCCCCTTGATTCGCAGAGCTGTAGCCCAGGCAGAGTATCCACTTCCGATCAGTCCGTAGACCTGCGCAACTTTCAGTCGCATCTGCACGTGAAAATGAACATGCATTTACTAGTATTTATGTACAAGGAAGGTCCAAAACATGCCAATTTACAAACATTTTAACTTTAAAGCCAATTAGTAATTCGCTTTAAGCCAATTGTTATTTCTCTTCAAGCTATCGGCTATATGTATGAGAGAAATTGCCCTTTCTGGTGTATATTATAAGATGGTTTATACTCTATGTGAACTCAAAGAGGCAATAAGGGGTGGGTTCAAAATTTCAGAGTAGAATGTCACATCAAGGTTTGTCACATGTTGCTATATAACTTAGTATAATAAAAGCAAAACTTGTACTTTAAACGGCCTGGACTTTTCACTGTTAGCAGGATGAAATACTACGCCAGTTATTTATAAATGATAAGAAAATATCGGAATGTATAACTTCACGTTTACAGTACGTCTCTGAATTGTACATTTGCAACTCACAGATCAAATCAAAGTAGCAAGTGAAAAAGGAAAAACATACATACCTTTACCATATCCTTTTCCAAGGCTCCTGTATTCTTATTCAGTCGTTGACGATATATTTCGAACAGAGATTTTCCTCCAAACAGTGATGAATGTGGTTTTACCATGTCCAACAGATTGAACAGTACCTGAAAACGTACAAGACAATTAACAAAAGAGTTAGTAAGATAAGAGTTACAGCAAACATGCTACTGATAAGCCTGAGTTTCCATGTTTATTGCACTGCGGATTGCCCCGCCAATTTACATACATATATTGATTTCTAAACCTTCTGTTCCATTGATCATAGGTCATGTTAACATTATACGTTTAACCCTACCTAGACCGGGCTTTTTTTGACATGGGGGGACCGGGGGGGGGCTCTTTTGACCCCCCCATAAGAACTCGCGAACGGTATGTCGTATGACCACCACATTTTCAGAGAATGGTGTACTAGTGAAAATTTATCATATCTACAATTTTTATGTCGTTATGACGTAATATGACGTCATTATGACGTCATTATTGTGATTTTATTGGCCAAAACCGTCAAAATAGGTTTTTCCCTGAAAACTAAATGGTAGTCAACATAACTGTACCAAAAGTGTTTATGACAGAATATTATGGTGTACTAAGTCTTAAATTGCCCATAGCAACACCGGTGACGTCATAAAATGACGTCATGCATATTAAAGATATCCGCCATCTTGGATCATCAATCTTGAATTTTCAAAAATATTTTTTTTTCATGATAAAGCCTAAAATACATTGTAAACATACTAAAGACCTTCATTTAAACATTTTTTGGAAAAAGAAATGGAAGTATTGATGAAATTTTAATGAAAATAACCTGTATATACCTGTTCTAATGATATGGTCCGCCATCTTGGTTTTTTGGCCAATGACGTCATCAAATTAGCATAAATTATGCATATTTTATGATAAAATTTACATAAAATTATATAGGATGTTATTTATATTAGAAATCATGAGTAACTTGACATAAAACCCATAAAATTCTATTGTTGAAACATAAAGTACTAAATTTAGCAAAAAATGCAGAAGCAGAAACCCGTTGCCATGGCAACACAAAAAATTAATATCTTATTCCAATGATAGAGAATTGTTGCCAACAATATTTTAGGAAAAGTCACCAAGTTTAGCCGTTCTACGGCTAGCCGTTCAGACGCTAGGTGACATCAAAGTTGCCGCGGGCACTTTTAGCCCCCCCCCCCGTCTAGGTAGGGTTAAAGATGTCTAAAGACAGGCGCAAGTGTGACATTAATGAACATAAATTGAAGCTTTAACTATGATCTGGTACATACATTTATACATCTAAAACGCTTGGAATTCAGCTGTAGTCTCTAGACAAATCCATTGTATCTTTCGGTGCAACACATCTAGATATCAATTACAATGTGACATGGAGTATGACGTTCTTTGACAACCTTGCAGTAACTAACAGAAAAAGCAAACTTTGTCCAGGACCATGGATACCTATCACGTGCATCCCGCTCCTTTTTATCTGTAAAATGTGTACCTACATTTCTGATTCCATCTGAATCATGGCTGAGAACGCTGTCTGCCCAACCTTGCAGGTCGCTGCCAACATACTGGCCATCACTGGCCTGGATACTGGCAAGGGTGTCCAGCACGTTCCTCAGTCGTAGTTCGTCTCTGCCGTACAGGATGACTTGTTGAAGGTACTGTTGTCCCAGTTGTAGGTCACTGACGCGTTGTGTCAAGCCGTCTATCTTCCTGTCCAGCTCCCGGATCTGAGCCTGTATTTCGTTAAGTTGTGCGGTCGTTTGTGCAGACTCGTAGCGGTCCATCGCGAACCCGACTAAGCCAACAACGCCCGTGAACACGCCAAAGGCTGTCGCAGCCGTCGCAGCTGTTATAACGAACCGCTAGAAATAAATAAGCATCACGTCACGTAACTAGTTTAACAACAAGAATTGATTCTTAGGAAGAGGTCAAAAAAAGTTCGCCATTTCAGTATTCGATTCCTCACCTTTTCACTTTTAAGCATCTCCTGAGCTGATCCTGAAATGCAATAGAAAGAGAACTGTCATGATGAATTCATAGAGAGGCTGCTATTGGGAGAAAACTTGATGTCACCCAGAAAATTTATGTTATATTTATCAAGCAACAAAATATGTTTTAGGATGACACTCATTTTAAGAAATTGTACAGCTTGCGAGCCTATCTTCAGTGAAAATGACAGCATGCGCAGATCGATAGTTGGACTGAGTGCGCACATCACAGTATCACAACCATTGAGAAAATAAGTTAAATACATTTGCGATACAACAAGATCCCGAAAAATGTTACCTGTTACGCCTCTGTTGGAAGAATCAACTTCACAAGTCCAGAGGCGGTTGGAGTCAGGTTTAATTTGAGAACCAGGAAGACAGACAACAGGATAGCAGATGCGGCCTGATGCTCCACAGATGCAGTTGTCGTGGTCAGATGAGCCCCACTGTTCTCCTGACTGTGAGAAAACATTTAATTTTACACTTTTAGCAAAGAAAACTTACTTGTTAAGACAATGTTCGCCATAAATGTAACAAATTAACATGTAACCACCAAGTTGCTTTTTTTGTAATATTAAATAATTTGACGTAAATTCTGTCCAACAATGACGATATGAAGCTTACATTTTCTTTATAGTTATACATGCAGCAAATATAATGGTTTTGGTTATACATGTAGCAAATGCAAACGGTTATATGTAGCATATTGTAATGCTGCATGTAGATAATATTTCAAAAGCAGCACACAGGTCTAAGTTTTGATGCCTTAATCCTACTATTCACTGCTTGCCAATTTTCCTTAGTATTTTTAATCACGTGCATTACCTTGTGGCCTTCACAACCTCCCTTTGTGACAAGAACGTCGTCGTCTAACCCGCGAATGTCGAGAGCTTCTCCGTCTGCAACAGCAGGGATTTCTGTATCGTCCGCTGCCTCAGGGTCAGAAGCATCTTCTCCCGTGACAAAGAAATACATCGTATTATAACTGCACCAGTTTACGGGGAACCTAATTTAAATCTAGTAACACAATTCTTCCTTAAAATGTAGCTGACAGAAAGCTTGGAAGAAATAAAAACAAATACGTTTCATAAACTGCAAAGGGGTAAATGGCAAAACTTCTGGATTTAATAGCATGTTGCCTGCATCATCACTAACATCGTACCTTTATAGACACAGAAACCTTTATACTAATTAGATTACTTTATTGGTAACAGTGGATTTTCCCATTTAAACAATTAATGGAAGGCAACACTTGGAGATTAGCCCTGCCATACTAGGGATTCTCATTTAGTTTGCTTTGAGTAATTGCCTACTAATCTTTCACCATTTTGACAATAGCTGCAATGCATCTGGGGCAATATGATGATATTAAAAGTTAGTGATACTAAACAGTTACAAATGGCTCATTTGCAGATCCAAACCGTATGGTGAAATCTCTTAGTACAAGCGATAGGTCAAATTTGGCCAAGAGGATTTGAATTTGCAACATATTTATTGGTCAATGTTTTATCTGTTGAATGCAACCATGGAGGCCACTGTGTTTTCATGCACACATTTTTATGAGCAGGGCTGTAAAGATGAAAGAGATATTAGCCAAAGAGGGAAAGGCAGTGGATTTTACAGAATTTTAAGGTGATTTTAAACCCCCTACACGCGAGATTTAATGTTTGAAGCTGTCTGCTAGATGTGGATAACCTTAAGAAAATAATGAAACTTTAAGTTACCTTGCAGTATCTGAAGAATGCTCTCCTCCATCATGCTCGTGTCCCCGTCTTCCTCATTGTTCTCAGCTACACTGTCGTCACCTAATATGGAAACTAGTTGCAATTCATATACTTACATGTAAGGCTAAGCTACATGTATATGGTACATACTTGAGAGAAGTCAAACCAAAACGTGAAGAATTATTATTCCAACCTCATAAAAAGCATCACTAAGAATTTTCGTAGAATTAAAGAAGAATCTACTGATACCCAAATAAAGTTTTGTCAATCCATTCATCACTTAATATAGTATTATGTCCAAACCAATTGGACCATGATTGCACGGATTAAGAGGTTCGGTTTACAAAGGTAGATATGGCTTAGATTGCTTCAGATCATGATTGAATTTCTAATTTTACTTTCTTAGACACGGTGTGGTTTATCCAAGACGGGTTTGTACATTCCACTCCTTAAACTAATTAATCTATGCACATACGATGAATGACTGGAGGGTTGTCTATAGGAAGTGTCATTACTATACCTTCTGGAAAACTTACTATTATGTAATAATGTGTAATATGCTTCGAAATTTGGCACGTTCCTTGTATTGTCTCTCACAAGACCAGGCTAGGAGTATGAGTTGGATTTGACTAGAAGAGACAATATCCATTGCTACACAACCTTACCTGAAAAACCGCCTGGACAGTCCCAGAGACCTTTGGAGTCACGGGTGATCTCAGAACCAGGAAGGCAGTCAACATGATAGCAAAAACGATATGGTCCTTGGCAGTTACAGTTGTCATGGTCAGATGTACCCCACTCGTCTCCCTCCTGTAAGGAACAATTGTTATTTCAGCATTCCAATGCAATCTGCATTAGTAAATCAATTTTGAAACAACCAACCGTTAGCAATAGCTAGCTAATTTCAAGGATATAGCAACGCGTCATGTGGAGTTGCACAGGGCACTCTTCCGGGTCCCATTTTATTCCTGGTACCCATAGATGACATCGCCTCCGACACTGTGACTCCAGTGTGGAAATATGTCGACGACACGAACATGCTACAAACAAGACGACTTCAGCAACCTTCTACACTTCAGTCAGACTTAGACCAGTTATACCAATGGTCAAACTGTAACCATATGCTCCTGAATGGGTCGAAATGTCTTGCCATGCACATCAATTTCTGCAGAGAGCTACCAGCTCTGCCACCTTTGCAAATCAACAACCCACCGCTGAATGTCTGAGAATCCTCGGTCTGCAAATTCAGAATAACCTGTACTCGGACTCCCAAGTCAAGCAGATGGTAGGAAGAGCCTCAAAGAAATTTTTTTTCTCTTTCACACCCTAAACAGAACACCTTCCCGGACTGATTAATCTGTACACCTGGGGTCCGCGCGGACCCCAGAGCAGTTTTTTGCTAATTTCTAAAAATTATCAACATGCTACCAGCTAAATTGTTTTTCAAATTGATGTGTGAACCTCTGAGTCCACATTACGTAAAAAAATCATACATTTTCACCTTTTTCTATTTTTTTACGAAGAAAAGACAAAAAGAGGAAAAACCCGATTTTTAAACCCTATTCAGACCGAGTGGTCTTTTGAGGCCCGCACCAACTTTAATCTCAAATAGCGCCTGAACGGCTTAAGCTAGAACCATCAAATTTGGTGAGCTGTCCTAAAATGTATTTGGAAAAAAAATCATATTGGTTAAATAAGTTGATGATTTTTGTGTTGCCATGGCAACGGGTTTCTAACAGGCAGTTTTATTGGAAAAATCAGTAATTTTTGTTTAAACATTAAAACTTTCTGGGTTTTATATTAAATAACACTTCCTTTCTGACATTAATAACATCTTACATAATTGGAGATAAGTTAAATCATTAAATATTCATAATATATGCTAACTTGATGACGTCATTGGTCAAAATCCAAGATGGCGTACCATATTATTACCTCTGACGTCATATGACGTCATAATTACACCAACGTTGTTAGAATTTGATTCTTTTAGTACACCATTGAAAATTTGGTGGCCATACGATAAGTACATAAAAACATATTAAAACAGAAATAAAGTCATGTTTTAGAACGCCAGTGTGTCCATTACTATCGAAAGTCGGCTGGGGTCCGCGCGGACCCCAAAAGAAAATCAGATATAAAAATTTTAAGAATAGGGGAAACTGGGTTTTCTGCACTATATTGAGGGACAACTTTGTGGGTAACAATTACCTGAAATTTCAGAAAAAAATTTTTAAAAAACAAAAAAAAACATTACAGCATATATAGTGCTGGGGTCCGCGCGGACCCCAGGTGTACTGTTTAGGGTTAAAAGACTTTCGATGCAACTTATCCCATAAATACCTGATTTCAATCTGCACTGGACATACACCAAAAAGCAGTTACTCAAGCAACTGGATATGCTTTTGGATCATATCCAGTTGCTTGAGTAACTGATTTTTGGCGTATCGTATTACTTGGATGTCTAACCTCCATCGAAATACACTGGATATATTAGACCCATACTACAAAAAGAGGGTCCCGGTATAGTCACCTGGCCTCACTAAATCTCAAATAGTGAAGCTTGAACGCGTCCAAAAACGCGCCTGCAGGATCGTGCTTGGTAACGACTACACCGGTTGTGCGAACGCCCTTCAGCACCTTGGACTGACATCACTGGTGGACAGAAGGGAGCAGTTGTGCCTGAAGTTTGCGCGGTTGCTGATGGAGTTTACTTTCAGAGACTGGCTCCCGAGGTCGAGAGTGAAATATCTGGTCGAAACACTCGCAACAAGCAGAAACTGAACACACCTCTCTGTCGGGCAAACAGACTGAAAAACTCTCCCATTCCATACCCTGTAAACCTTCTCAACAAGGGACAGTAAATTCTGAACTGTAAACAAACTTTCTGAATTTCGAATCTTCATATCTGATGTTTACCCTGCACTTATATTGTTATCCATCTATGTTAAACTACGAGTTTTTAGTAGGTAATTAACATTTCAATCATTAGGAGATGTCAATTTGCTGTATATAGAAATTAAAAAAAATTACTGATGAGGATATATCTAAACTGTAAACACCCATATTTTGTTTATTATAAAACGAGCTCAATGGTGTGTAAATACTGACGCAATTCAGACTTTTGTCTGCTATATTGTAAAAAGGTTTCAAAGTTTCAAACAGAAGATACTACCTAAACAAGATACAAAGACTGTTGCTAAGATTGAAATCAGCAGGATGGCAACAAATTGGCTACTCAATATTTTGACATGATATAAATTTATGCATTAAATTGTAGAATTGTGAATTGTAGTTTGTGCCAAAAATGAAGACTTTTGAAGAGTATAAATTTTATGATAAAGTGTTTATTTACCCGAATGCTGATCGCAACCAAAAAAACACAGAATGATAAAAGATTGGGCAGACTCGAAATTAAGCAGACATTTTACAATATATCTCGCACATTGTCTGACACATGTATCACATTACCTCATGGTCTTCACAACCTTCCTTCTTGATAAATCCTTCCTCATCCATCTCGGGGACGGCATCATTTTCCTTCTCATCTGCAACAGTAAGGGTATCTAGATTAACTGCTACCCAATGGTTAAAAGCATCTTTGTTCCACAGTGTTGGCTATTGTAAACGTTTCTTTCAATGCCAACATAATAAAAAGAATAAAACATAATTTAAACTACATTAGAAATACATAAGTTATTTCAGCTCTTTTAAATATAACTTTAAACAAGAGTAATTCATTAATGATGCTTCCATATTGGATCCATAAAATGACTTTAATAATAACTACCTGCGAGTTTCTGGAGATTAGACAGGAGATCCTCCGCCCTCTCGACAACTTGTTGCTCGTCCACCGCAGCAGCTGCTGTTTGCGGAGGGCAATTATGACATATCAATATTTCAAGGCCAAGGGTTTTTAAGCAAACAATTACCATTATCATGCTTGTTCTATTTACTGGTTCTTCTCAATCGCTTAAACCTTTTTTTTTTTCTTAATTGACGCAATGCTGTCGATCCTGGAGTCATTTTGGTGCTTGTCTGGAATCAAAAGGATAGACATATATAGTAGGCTGTTGTTTTTTTCTCTTTTTAGTGTATAAGCTATATCATTTGCTGAAGGTGTATGTTCTCTAAACTCTATTTTCAAACCTATTGGCTGTTGTTTAAGAACAAACAGGACTACCTTTTGCAACAAACAGTTTTAAAAATGCGATTTTTTTGCGGGGAGAATTTCGCTAACGGTAATGCATGATGTCAACAGTTGCCGATAAGATAATTTACAGTTGTTTCATGTTGAAATATTGGCATTCATCGGCATACATTCTTCTAGTTCCTATAGAATGAAAAATTAAGCAACTTAACAGGTAAAAAACCATCAATTGTGCCTATTGTTTTATTTTTTTAGAGTCCCTACCATGTTAGACCCTTAGGGACGACACTGAACGTTTTTAACAACAGAAACAATACTGTTATTTCTCCGTTTTCTCTATTGATATAAGAGAGGTATAGAGTGTATTAAACTTGCCTGAGCAGATAGCTGGAAGGAGAAGCACACATAGAATCGAGATGTCACCGAAAACCCTCATGATGGGTCTGGAACAGAGCATAACAATTGTTAATAACACTGTTTCTCAACGTATTATGTGACTTTGACTGCCCAGGCTTCTTATAAGCCATGGGTAGACTGAGAAATGCATCCCTGTAAAATGTTAGACCATCAGTTTTGGGTCATTAGTTTTTGGTTATTCGGAATCAACTACTTGTCCCAGTCTGGTTATGGGGGTTTCTGGTGCTGTTAAGTCCCCTCCATAATGTTCTCAGAAAAATCCTCTTATCGACGGTTACAAGCGTCGGTGCTCCCGATGTACAAATTACCAGGCGATCGAAAGGTCGTGGACGAAGTGCTGCCCGTCTAAAGGAGCAGTGTCCAGCGATGGTGGACTTGTATAATCGCTACTACAAGGCAATCGGCATGGCGAACGAGACGAGCTAAGGTCCTCCTACGAATTTGGGCGCCCGTCAAAAAGCGGCACGGCAACTGTTTTGGTATGTGCTGAACAATGTGGTAGTAAATGCCTACCTGGACTGGAAGGCCTACACATCTGAAAGAAGTCACGTGTAAACAGTACAAGTGCCCTGCTTGTGTGATTGTAGTGATGGTCTAATCTCTCTGTAAAATGTAAACATTCTTCCGGTAACAAACACCTATTATTATGTCCAAAAGATTTAAAAAAGCGAAATTCCCTTGATGACAGATGCCCTGAGGTTCTTAGCCAGTATGGGTAAATTTCTTGGTACGAGTACGCACGTGCGCACACGACCGATCA
>NW_017804011.1:20213-21363 GCF_001625305.1 Branchiostoma belcheri | reverse complement strand
AAGCGAAATTCCCTTGATGACAGATGCCCTGAGGTTCTTAGCCAGTATGGGTAAATTTCTTGGTACGAGTACGCACGTGCGCACACGACCGATCAGCTAGAACGTCCGCCATGTTTGACGAAGAAAATTTTGTGACGCTGAAGTATTTCGTCTGTCTTATCCCAGTATAGTGCTTCTTGGACTCTTAATAAGCCCGTCCTTGTCGAAAATGACTATTTTCCATAACTGAAGAAAGCATATTTTAGCCCCCTTTCTTAAAAAAAGAAATACATATACGTATCAAATTTCGTTGCCAAAGCGGCCATTGTATGAGTTGGGCGTTTTAAGCGTAATAATTGCCCGCCAAATTTGAGCGGCAGACAAGGAAGAGACTTTTCTTGGTTTTTGTTCAGCCCAGCCAAGGAGGTTTAAAACAATGTTCAACATTATTCGTCAACATGTTACAGTTTCCGAGAGAAATATGTCACAGCTTGTTTAGAGAAGAGCTTTTATATACTTTGTTAACTGTTTTTTTTTAATTATTTTGTCCGTTCTTAACCTATTTATTTTACCACGGTAGTGTGCAATCCTAATGATGTCAATAATGAGCCAGCCAGTCCGCACTGTAACAACAGATTAGCGCGTTGCTTTCAATTGATTTCAAGCATTGCTATTCTCTTCTATCTTGCCGACCTGAACACGCTGGTCTGAGTTAAGCTTTGGTTCCAATTACGCCGGTGCCCGTCGGGGATTTAGGCTCTAGGGTCTACAGGCCGCCGACTTTCGAAATTCAAATAGCCTTTACACTGCCCTACAGGGGTGCCGTTGTCACCCTCATTGGTTGGTTTTTGACAGGTGCCCGGCAGATGCTCTGACGATGTCTAATAGTGACCTCTGTGGATTCCGGCAGGGAAACGCGTGCTTGTGTAAGCGAGGCCCGTGTACAATTTTAGTCAGATATGAATTCTTTTCGGGTCCCGGCCGGGCCAAAAAATAGCCCGGTAGGCGCCGAATGCCCCGGACCCGTGGGACGACGTAGGGGTAATTCCCGAAGTAAAAAAAAAAATCAGCCCTGGAACTACCGGCAGGGTCTCCCGGCGAAAATACTTCGGCTAACGAGCCTATGTGGAAAGACACCAGGACGCTCATCCTCTTGACCGTGCTACCGATG
>NW_017804011.1:0-17926 GCF_001625305.1 Branchiostoma belcheri | reverse complement strand
CACCGGCGAGAAAAATATGGGGTTGTGCGGTAAATTTTCCCGGCCGTCAAATCTTGTCTGACCGTGGCAGAGGAGACCATGACTTTCCCAGGCGGCCTCTGCATGTAACAGGGTCTCTGTTCGGTCGCAATAGTCATACGAGTTACCCAGTGTCGACCTAACACTTGCAATTTAAAATATATCTAAACGGAGACAAGTTTCTCGGCAGGCTCAGGTATTTTGGCGACTCTTTCCCAATCGATGCGGAGGGTTGTTTTAATAAACTGGCACAGGCCGCTCACTGGCGTGAGTCCACAGGTTATCGGCACATTTCCCTATTGCGCTAGAAAATCTACTAAAAGCTTGTGAGTTTGAGTTTCTTTAGAATAAAACTAGTGTTTTGTCGAAAGATGTATTAGGGTTGCCGGCACGTTTTGCACTTAAGCCAATATCAGACAGTTGACACGATCTTGTAGTAACGACGCCCCTTCAGTGTTTTCTAGCGTCGTAAGAGGCAAATAAAACGTGTACATAAACATTTTTACCTTGCGTGGGTCTTCTCACAATCTTACACATGTATATCGCCGTCGATATGGTACTAGACTATATTTGCTTTTGACAAAAAACCTTTAGTTCAGCTGATGCTGATCTATTATTTTCAAAAGAAAACGGGTCCTTAGGGCTATCAATACTCTTTCCGTCGTGCCGGTAAAATTCTGTATACGAGGTAAAACCGTCAACCAAGTTCGACACTTAAGTTAACAATTAAGTTTTTAGAAAACACAAAACTGGACACAGCCGACAGTTCTTTGTGAAAATTGTTTCGTTAGAAGACGGGTAAACCTATTTGCCAAAGTCACTGAAGATCATAGGTTTTAAACCTTTTACGGCTAAGCAATACTTTAGGAAGGGAAATGGAATACTTAAAGAAGGAAAAGTACTAGGAAGGGAGTCATCGCACTTTAGATGAGTAACGATCAGAACTTACTTGTTCAGTTGACGGCGCGGGGTAACACAACAACAACTGTTGTTCTCTTCTCACGGACCGGGGCGCTCTGATGTGCAGTGGCCGACTTAATGAATTTATAAAGGTGAACATGCAAATTTTCTGCCACTTATGTATGTAACATACCTTTTAAGGGAATGGTGTGTCCACAATACCGTGAATGGAGAAAAAGCAGGTATATGATTGGCATAGGTAACCTAGAGTTAAATTTTGGGGAGGAGCTTTAAAAAACATTACATCATCCCCAAGTAAATGACGTCAACACGTTTTCTGGTAAAAAGGAATCTCCCATAAAGCACGAATCAGTCCACTGCAAAACTAAATAACAGGAACGCGATTTAAGGTTAAGAAAGTAATGAACCGTTTAAACAACTACGCCTACTGCACACGAAAAGAACAGGTGTGTTTTTTTTACACGTGATAACTCATGCCCAACACTTGAGCTGAAATATTTTGCCTCTGAGTTCAGCGAATTGTCTCTCTTGAAAAGACCAAATATTCTTAGCACAAAGCGACGTTGGTAGTTAGGCCACACCGACTTAATTTTATGGATGAAATCCTCTGAAGACACCCAAACTAGTGCGCGGGCGAATAAAAAAAAATCAGGCAAAAAATAAAAATGCTACTAAACTACAGAAATATAAAGCTGGTATTGTGAATTAGCAGCAGTACAAAGCGATGTATACGAGAAAGCGGGCACATGCTTGCTTTTTGTGGAATTTATGAGAGGCACTGTATGCATGTACTGAGTTCTTGAGTCGTAGAGCTTCGTTAGCCTGGATGCCGTCCTCCAGAGTTTCTACCGGCTCCCTATTGTCGCTAACTAGCATGGACTACCCAGGCCTAGAGCCAGGCAAGGGCCTAGGAGCAAAAGTATGTTAAAAATCGGCTAGTTATATGTTCATTGCAGCATAATCTACCGGAAAAGACACCCCGTTCTTAAGTTTTGTACTCCTTTAATTTGCATGTAGCCTTTTTTTTATCCTGCCGGAATCGTATGTAAATCTTTTTTGTGTCAACAGTCTTCTCTACTACCGTGTCCTTCAGAAAAAAAGCAAAAACCTCTTTGTATTGTGTGGTCAAACACCACACTTACAACAGAACGTTTGGTTATGACAGTATTTGCAGACTAGTTTTGTAAGAATTTTAAAAAATCAAAGGGACGTGTTATGTCACACCATGCTGACACCAGCGCCGTTGTTATGATTGTACAACTAACTCCTGCGTAGCATTCTTGGTAACGGTCGTATTCAACTTGACAGGATGTCGTGCTGAAGTTTTTGTTATCGTGTGAGAATTTGCCTGCCTTCTTATTTAGATGCCATGTTGTGTGCAGGCAGGGCAAAACAGGTCCCTTTGCCAGTCAGTCACCTGAACCGAACACCTGTCTAGCTAAATAACACGAACACGATTTAAGGTTAAAAAAAAGTAATGAACCCTTCAAACAAAACTACGCATACTGCACACGAAAAGAACGGCTGTGTTTTTTTATTGGCACATGCCAACTCATGCCCAACGCCTGAGCTAAAATATTTTTCCTTTGATTTCAGGTAATTGTCTCTCTTGAAAAGACCAAATATTCTTAGCTCAAAGTGACGTTGGTAGTTAGGCCACACCGACCTAATTTTATGGATAAAATCCTTTGAAGACACAGTGCGCGGGCGAATAAAAAAAAATCAGGCATAAAATAAAAATGCTACTAAACCACAGGAATATAAAGCTGGTATTGTGAATTAGCAGCAGTACATAGCGACATATACGACCAGCCGGCACATGCTTGCTTTTTGCGGAATTTATGAGTGGCACTGTACGCAAGTCCTACTCTGTAAGAAGTTTGCAGTGTCTTTATCAAGATCCCCTACTTTCTCCAGTTGGTTACCGCCTACACGTGCAATTGTACATGGCAGAGAACTCAGGTCCAAAAATCAAATCAGTCAATTTAGCTGCAGAACATCGAGATTTAAGAACAGTACTTTACCTTTCATTGTAAAGTTACTAAATGATAGTTGACATGTTCATTGTGTAAGCCATGGTTGTATTGAATCGTTATAGCTGATTTTATATTGTTAAACATTGTTGTATTGAATCGTTATAGCTGATTTTATATTGTTTAAATGTAAACAATAACCACAATTCAGCCGAAGGGCTGCTATGGTATTGTATTTGTATTTGTATTTGTGTGGAAATAAATAAATCAGTCATAATGTACTGAGTTCTTGAGTCGTAGAGCTTCGGTAGCCTGGATGCCGTCCTCCAGAGTTTCTACCGGCTCCCTGTTGTCGCTAATACCCCCGTCACATACCCCGTAAATCGATCGGCAGACTAGTCGGCGATCTCTAAACGACATTTACGGCCGTAGTACGCCCGATGTTCCGTCGAGCATCGCGCGAATTTTCGGGATCGCCGGCGATTTTTTGGAGTCGGCCGAAGCTCGCTGACATGCGAAACGTGTTCTTAACATCAGTGACTAGTCGCCGGCGATTTTTGAGGTCGCAGAGCTCGTTTCCAGCTCGCGAGTAGCTCGGACGTAGCTCGCCCCTGTGCGGCCGAGAGTCGACCGATATTCCGACGTACATCCCACGAGTCTCGGTCGTATTTCGTCTTTGAAAATCGGGCGACGGTCGCTGAATACGGTCGAACCTCGCGCGAGCTTCGCGAAATGTTCGGACAAAAAAAAAAAGAAAATAGTTAAAAAACCTTCTGTCTCTCTTGTCTAGTTTTCACTCATTTTTGATTTTGTTATACCCCAATTAAAAACGGACGACCCTCTTTCGTACCTCGCCCGACTTGCGCAAAGTCTTTAAAATCGTTCGTGCTTCGAGCGAGCTTCGTGCCAGCGTCGGACGAAGGTTCTACGAGGCTCGGCCGAGCTCCTGTGAAGTTATTATTTATTCAGCACCTGTACCATTTATTTGAGATTGCATTGACAGTATACTGTGTAAAGTTTGCAGGAGCAACGTCCCATTGATTGTTAGTCGAAAGTCCAAGAATTGTAACCACACTTGGACCGCTTTATCCAAGTGTGGTTACAATTCTTGGACTTTCGTCAAGGCTCTTAAACCCCCCAGAAGACCGAAATTGGACCGAACCAAAACTGTGAACATCACCATACCATACATTCAAGGTATTTCGGAACATATCAGACGTATCTTGCAACAACATGACATCGCCACTAACTTCAAGCCGTACTCCACCTTACGACAACGTCTGGTGCATCCTAAGGACAAAATCAAAAACTGTATTAAGTCGGATGTCATCTACAGATTGAAATGTGATGATCCGAAGTGCAAGGACACATATATCGGTGAAACTAGTCAACCGTTAAAGGATAGATATAAGCAACACTGTAGGGCTAGTTCTAGTGGGTTTTCTTCAGCCATTTATCACCATCTTAACATTCATCATGGACATTCTTTTCAGATAGATAACACTGACATTTTAGATCGGGAATCTAGGTGGTTTGAACGGGGGGTAAGAGAGTCTATATATGAACATATTTTTCGGCCATCTTTAAATAGAAAGGGGGGGTTAAGATTTGATCTGTCAAGCTCTTGGGACTGCGCTCTGTAACGTAAATTTCTTATTCTTATATTTTTTTGCTAGTTATTTTTCTTACTTTATTTGCTTTATTAGTTATTTGTCTTCCTCTTTTTTTATATATTTTGGTTTTTACCTTTTGTTAATTCAGTTTACCTTAGATTGTTTCTTAGAACGTGTCAGTTACTTTTTTTTTTTTTAGAACTTACTTTAGAACATGGATTGTTTTTGTTTATTTAGAACTTGTACCGGAAATGTCCTCACTTTGTACTGATAAAAGCTAGTGGATACTAGCTGAAACGTCTACACATTAAATTTTCATAATCCAGTGTGAAATGACTAAACAACTTTATTTATTTATTTAACATTCGTTAATAAACAAAACCACTTTAAAGAGATGACGAGGTTTTAACTATGTAAGGCCAAATGCCTAGATTTTGATCTGATTGAACGCACATGAAATTCTTTACTCTTGTCCCTTTAGGAGGCCTTACTTCAGAAGATTGTATAATAAATTGACGTTTACACTTGTTCATCCTGGAATGAGGTTGACTTTTTTCTTAGGGTGCCCAAAAGAACGTCATGTGATAGATATTACTTACTAGTTGAAGTTTATATTGCATGGGTCTTTTTACCTCTGTCTACTTTGTTGACATTGAATGACTTGTTTACCGGAAGATTCATACTATTTTAGACAGAAGTATACAGGCAAAGTTTTAGAACAATATATCTTATTAGCTTTGTTCAGGTATCTGTGTATAAAAATATTTTGATATAATAATCATTATGTCGTCTTGTACGTTTTGGTTGAATGGTCTATAGATCGTGCGAGCAACGATAGATCGTCGACCGTAACTTGGGCGACGTTCGCCCGTGTGTCGAGCGAGCTTCGGCCGACTCTTGTCTGGTTAAAAGGTGGTCGTTGTGTTAACCAGACGGTAGTGTAAATTTTTGGCTCCTGTGGTAGTGTTTGAGTTGGATCCTTCACAGAATTCCTGTTTGTATTTCTATTTTATTCTGCCAGTTCGCTCCATTTGCTTAAAAAAATATCAAACATAAAAATTGGCCACCAAACTATTCATTTTTGGTGGATACACTGGCCTTGCTTCATCTGCGTGCCATGTCATAGGGACTTCATTATCATAGATGTATTCCCAAGCGATCGGCCGAGCCTCGCACAATGTGACGGCGACGATTTTCAAGCCAAAAATACGCGCGATCGTCGGTCGATCTCAAAGTCGGCCGATCTTTCGGCGATTGACAAAAACGACCGAAGCTGGTAGACAATGTGACGGGGGTATAACAATAAATCTCAGAAAATTGTTTAAGCACGAACTATTGCTAAATATAGTAAATGATAGTCCTATAGAAAAAAAATATGTTAGAAAATGCGATATGTTAGTCTGATATTTCTGCAGTGTCACTGGCGAAAGAAAGTGGATGATTAAACGTCAGACCGTTTCGGAAATCATATCCTGTTTCTTGAGTAACTTAATTTCTTGGTGATACATGGACAGCAGATCAGGAACTACTCCATTCCCATTTTTGAAAAAGCTACGTACCCGTTTTTCTTTCATGCTTCGTTTCGGGTAAAGAAAGACTACAACAAACAGTTTCGGCCGTTCTGTATTCAGATGATATACTATTAAATAAAATACCCCTCTATCGGCTAAGATAATATGTTTGCAAAAGTTGTTTAAGATTGGAACCATTGAGGGTCCAGCATTCCTTATTGGCGACTCAAAATGACTGTAACGGTAATCGTACCTTAGGGATTTATAAAAGTGTCTTAGACTGTGGGTAAAATTTGGGTAATTAATAAGAGCAAAAAAGACAAATATGTTTTTTTCAAGCATGTTGACAAAAGCTATACTCAAAATTTAGAAAAATAAAAACAAAATCCTACGACAGGAATTTGATCTCATTCCTCTTTTTCGAAAAATAGGAAAGTCAGGGATTTGGAAGAAAATACGTAGACAATCATATTACAAGGTGTTTTCCTAAAAACCTGACTATGACTTACGCTAAATATATATTTAAAAAAAAACCTAAACAATAGTCTTTTAGAGCGATTTTTGAAACGTCGGCGTTAGATTAACACAACCAGCGAACACTGCAAGTATGTAAAGACGATATTTAATATGGTGTTAAAGAAATTTATCGCTAAACACTTTTTGTCTCTTTTCAGGTGTTTGATGGTTAGCGAAAAAAGCCATATTGTAACCCTATACTATTAGGAACGCGGTTAGAGCAATGAAAAAGAATACCATGGCAAAAGACCGCCTTGTCTATGCACAGTAGACCATATCTCCCACACATAAATTAAATAACAAAACCATTTTAAAAAAGACTTAAGGCTGCTGTTCGTCCACAAAAGACATGGGCGAAAGTAATTTTCAAACGTATTTAACCGTAAAACCCAACTCCATGTTACGACTTGTTGATGTTATGCCGCACGGCATTCTAAACTATATACCTTTGTACATCAATTAATCATTAACAGGTATGTTTGCGTCCGGAAAACTCTAAGACTGTTTTAAAGAGGACATTAAAATTTACGTGACGTTTTAATAGCAGACGACTTAACTTACATAGTGAAAAATTTTGCTCAACAAGACAGCGTTCTTGTACTCACCCCCTCGCAGACTTGGCCTATCAACCGTAGTCCGCTGTTCCCACCGATCGTCTCACTGTTAGATGAAATATCGTTCATGTATATAACAATTCCCTGTGTAAACACCAACGCCAATATTAATATCCATAAATGTGGATTTAGATCTTAAAACAATGTATTATCCTTGTAGAACGGATGGGGAAAATGATTGCATTACAAATATTTTTAAAAAGATGCCTCTGTCTATAGCCAAGGGCACTGCCTCCTCTCTATGAGGTCAGTAACATGATTACGCCCCACTACAGTATGTAAAACAACCATCTTAAACGAATATTGGCAGATCAATTATATGGTGCATATTAAAGCTTTGCTAAAGATATTCTTAAATGTCAGCATGTTGTTGGGTATAAGAGTCCACCTGTCAATTTACTATCATGTGTTATCAATCTTCTTTCTATTGTATGTTTAAGCAACATACGAGCATAGAGCAAGTAAACATGTTCAGATCCTATATACCGGTACTTCTTTTGGACCTAAGAAACTTGTACTTGAGGCAATATGGACCTTAAGCTGTTTTCAAAAGCATTGTTTTAACGCTTATTTGACGGCGTTAAACAGACGGTTTGCCATCATTGCTTCTATTTACTAACCTGTGTTATAAATATTCTTTACATGTATGCATGAGGAACATACGAGCATCGATCAAATACTAGTAAACATGTTCACGTCATATATATAGCAGTACTTCTTTTTGACCCTTGAGTAAGAAACTTGTACTTATGCGTATTTGGAAAGCTGTTAAAAGAACGGTAAGCAATATAGCACTTCAGTTGTTTTCAAAAGCTTTGTTTTTATATGGTAAGCCCGTTTGCTTCCTTGACCTTTTTTATACGTATGTGTTCTTTATATTGTGTGTATCAGCAAAATACGATTGTTGAGCAAATAAACATGTTCACGCCATATATTGCAGTACTTTCTTTGGACCATTGAGTACGAAGCTTTTACTTATGAGTATTTGGGAAGTTGTTGAAAGCACAGAAAGTCATATGGCCCTAGGCCTCCGGCTGTATTCAAAAGCTTCATTTTTAATGACAAGCCTGCCTTGTTGCTTGACTAGTACGACGCCCTTAGTAGCGCTAATTTGTAGATTTTAAACAGCTGGTTTGCCATCATTGCTTCCTCCTTTTGACACCTTCCTAAATACTAACCAATTCTTAGTTTAATGTCAAATCCAGGTATTTTTCATGTTCTTCCACATATGCCGACTTGCTTTACTATCGTATTAACTCTATCTTATCTTAGTGACATTAATAACAGTATCTTGGTAACATTGAAAAAAGTATACTTTCTTTACAAAGGGATACTCGTCTTAAACGACGCACTGATATTCTACCTTGCACCTGGACTCCGTGTGTTGTGGTATCACCTATAACGAGATATTATTGTTAAGATTTTATTCTACGTAGAAAATATGTGTGTTCTTGCACGTATTCAAACGTAGTGATTTTATTACATGCGTAAAACAGAGCGGATATCAGGCATGTTTTATAGCCATGATATCGTAATACAATAATCTTGCAAGTGCCAATATATGGGTAATTATTCAAGTCAAGATGTAAGTCCACAATGCACACCACCAAAATTGTTGCGAACGTGTAACATGTAATGAAGCTGCTGTCGAATTCTTGAGTGACCTTGGATATTGTAATGATTCTTTACTTTGGTATCAATAACACACTCCTCTTTAGGGCGAGGTAATATGACTGCAATTTTTGTTAAGATTGGAGGCATGGGGAGTCCAACATACCTCTCAGACGACTCAAAAGGCTGTAAAGGTTGTCCCTATAATTGTGCCTCAGGGATTTAAAAAGGGATTTTGGAGCCCCAATTTTGATATATGGGTAAATAAGGGTAAAAAACGACAAATATGCGTTTTTTATATATTGCCAAAAACTATACTTTAATTCAGAAGTATAATCAAATCCTAAGACACGATTCATTTGATCTCATTCCTCTACGTCGAAAATTTTAAGATCAGAGATTTTCGGTAAAATACGTAGTTGATCTTATTGCAAGGTGTTTGCCTAAATCTATCTATATAGCACGGAGGACGAAAAAATACAGTACAAATATGTCTTTTTAAAAGATGCCTGTGTCTCTAGCTAAGGACAATGCCTCCTTTTTATGAAATCAGTAACATGATTACGTCCAGATATTGTTGCGAATACGCTGGAACCAATATAACTATTGTGTACAGTATGAAAAACATCTTAAACTAATATTTGCAAATCAATTACACGGTGTATATTTAAGCTTTGTGAAAGCTATTTAGAATTTTTTTACGCATGGGAGTCCACTTGTAAATCCACTTACTCGTGTTATTAAGTTTTTTTTTTTATATTGAATGTTTTGCAACATACACGCGTCGGGCAAATAACCACGTTTACATTATATACACCGGTACTTCTTTTGGACCTTTGGGTACAAAACATAATTATGAGTATTTGGAAAGCTCTTAAAAGGACAGGAAGCAATATGGCACTTTAGCTGTGTTCAAAAGCTTTGTTTTATATGGTAAGCCCGTCTGCCTTTTTGACTACTACGTACCTTTTTTAAACGCCCGCTTATCAGCAAAATACGATCGTTGAGCAAATAAACATGTTCAAATCATATACTGTATTGCAGTATTTTATTCGGACCGTTGAGTACAAAAACTTATACTTATGAGTATTTGGAAAATTATGGAAGCACAGAAAGCAATATGGCCCTTCAGCTGTTTTAAAAGCATTTTAATAGCAAGCCTTGTTGCTTTCCAGTACGACGCCATTTGTAACGCTAATTTGTAGATGTTAAACAGCTGGTTTGCCATTGTCGCTTCAATCAGTTCTTTTTTTAATGTGAAATCCAGGTATTATTCATTTTCTTCCACAAATGCCGACTTACTTTACTATCGTATCAACGTTATATTATCTAGGTAACATCAATAACAGTATATTGGTAACATTAATCACTCACTCACTCACTCCGTCGAGACTCGCTCGGAATCTTTCATGACCAGATGTCTCCATAGCTCCCTGTTGTCCATCGCTGCAGGCAGCTGGTTCAGGTTTAATCCACTGTCAGCTTCAAGTTGATTAATATACGTTTTATGTGGTCTTCCACGACTTCTTTTTCCATGGTTTGGATTCCACAGTAAAAGTTTTTGAACTACCTCGTCCTTTTTTCTCCAACAGTGGCCTACAAAACGTAGTCTTCTTTGACGTATTGTCTCAGCGATTGGCGGTATGTTCTTATATAGCTCACGGTTTGACATTTTTTGTCTCCATGAGACGTTTAAAACATTTCTCAACATTCTAGTGTATGAGCCATTTAATCTTCTTTCCATGGTTTTTGTAAGTGTCCAGCATTCTGATCCATACAAAAGGATTGACTCCACTGCTGCTCTAAAAAAGCTGATTTTTGTAGCAGGACATAGGTCAGTTTTCCACACTACTGACATCTTACTCATGGCTCCCCAAGCAAGAGCAATTCTAACCTCAACATCTTTGCTGGAGCTTTTTAACCACGATCCTAAGTATTTGAAATCTTGCACACAGTTGAGTGCCTGTCCTTTTGTTGATATCAGGCTTCCTTCGGGTTGGTTAAAAACCATATACTCTGTTTTTGAGTCGTTTGCGTGCAGTCCAACAGTTTTCGCGGCATTTTCTACTTCATGTAACAATAACTGTGCTTCTGCAATTATGTTGGAAGTAAGGGCAATATCATCAGCAAAGTCTGTGTCAGTCAGTAGTTCTGCTGGGTATCTACTGCTCTTTCTTGGTTTCAACACAAAGCCAGTATGCTCAGATTTTTCTGTGGCTTGTCTCATTACATAGTCCAAGGCCACTATAAAAAGAAAGGGAGCTAGTGTATCTCCTCGACTTACTTTACTATCGTATTAACGTTATATTATCTAGGTAACATCAATAACAGTATATTGGTAACATTAATAAAAGTATATTTTGTTTACTTACTATGGATACTCGTATTAAACGACGCACTAATGACGCTCTGTGGTGTTATCACCTATTAGGAGATATGGAGCTGTTAAAAGAACAGAAAGTAATATGGCACTTCAGCTGTTTTCAAAAGCATTGTTTTTAATGACAAGCCTGCCTCGTTGCTTGACTAGTACGATGCTCTTTGTTAATGCTATTTTGGAAACGTTAAACAGCTGGTTTGCCATCATTGCTTCCTCTTTTCGATACCTTTCTAAATACCAATTATTAAACGTTTCTTATCCAAATGTCAAGGTAAAATGTATTTGTTTTATTGCAAATGTGCGGGCTTGCTTTTCTATCGTATTACGCATTTTTGCAACATTAATAACAATATACTTGTGAACTCGGTATAGTCACATAGTTTACGTATTGATATTTACATTAAACGTTTACATTAAACGACGCACTAACATTCAACCTTGCAGCTCGACACTGTGTGATGTTATCATTAATGCCTGAATATTCTTTTTAAGATTTTAATGAAACACAATTCTTCCTTGTTTTTTTTAATAGTTAATGTCCGTAATGTCTTTCATCAGGATCAAACTGGAGTGTTTGAAGAAGTTCAACTCTTAGTTCCTTCTGACGTTCCTTCCACCATGTGTGCGCGCTAACGAACATTATTCCAAACATGACCAGGGCCACGCCTGCAAAATGGAAGAAATTTGGTACTTTCTGCAGAAAGAAGTAGTCCAGTATTAAAGTGAAAGGGATGCCAAACATGCGTACTGTAGTTGTGATATACGCCGTCAGAAATTTTAAGGCTGCAAGGAGAAAAAAGGTGCCAAGTTCTTTCGTCACCCCAAGTCCTACTACATATAACACGGTACGCAATGACATTGTCCAGATTGGGGTCTCTGCCGCATATGTTATTGCTGGAAATGCCACTGTACCTACCAAATTTTGATAGAGCAAAATTGTGAATATAGGAACCTGTAGTGTTCCTGTCAGGTACCGCCTAAAGACAAAATCGGGCGCTAAGGCCAACGACGCGGTTAGCGGAATTACGATTGACAAGACGAGTAGTTTGGTGGACATCCCATCTACTTGTGTGTTCCCTACCGCCACTAGAACAACCCCTATCATGCTAATGAAAATCCCACAAACATCTGCAAGAAACAGAGATTCCTTCAAGAACACAAATCCGACACAGGCTACGAATAAAGGGGTCAAACCTTGAATGATACCAAACGCAATTCCAGGAACCGTGTAGACAAAAGAAAGCATGTACGCAATCATAACGGCATTTGTAAAAATCGAAAATAGGAACAGCATGATATTCTGGCGTCTATTTTCACCCGTTAATCTCGGCCGACAGAATGCTAAGATAGGAATAAGTATGAGAAGTCCAATAAATCGCATTAAGAAAATAATTTGGAAATTTGGAAGGCCTTCCTTGCTTACTATTGCGGTAAACTCCCCAGCAAAAGACATAGCAATGGCTGACATGACCGTTAGCAAAATGCTTTTCGCTGCTGCGAATGAAGGCGAAACTTCTCCATCTGTACCTGAAACGTTTTCGCCTTCGGTGGTGTTAGCGGAGGGCATTTCTCTTGTCTTTTTGCTTGTAGTTTCTTCTGATCCTAGCAGGGTTGCCAGTTAGGGCGCTATCTATAAAGATTGGCGCTAAGCGTACTGCCAATGTTTTTAGCCAAATTATGCAACTTAGAGAGCAGTCATGTAGTGTAAAATCTGATGGTGTTCTTAAGCTGAAATTCTTGCCTTCCGTTTTTCTATTCCTCTAAATCAGTATGTAATAGCCATAATATCTGTTTCCGTATCTGACTGTTCTCTTTAACTCTAAATGTATGTGAAGAGAACTTATTATCTTCGGGTATGCTGAATTCTCATCGATACCCTCGTTCAGGGAGCAATAATGTCCAAGCAATATCTGCAAACTCGATGATACTCTCTCTGAGGAAGCTGTTGTCCTCTCTTACGAAGCTGCAACCTCGCTACTGCATTCTCTCATGAAGCTGAAACCTCGCTGGTGCACTCTTTCATAAAGCCGCAACCTCGCTCGTGCACTCCTTTATGAAGTCGCAGCCGCTCTTTCTTGAAGCTGCAACCACAATGATGCTCTCCCTCTTGAAGCTGCAAACTCGCAGATGCACTCTAATCATGAAGCTGAAACCTCGTGGTGTACTCTCTCAGGTAGCTGCACTTCGCTAATTCCATTTCTTAGGAACCTGGTAGCTCGATGATGAACATGCACTCTATCTCTCAGGAAGCTGAAACCTCGATGATGCCCTTTTCAAGGTAATCGTACTGATAATCTCGAAGCTACAATCTCGCTGTTTCCCTCTCTTGAGCAGTTTTATCCTTTGATGTGCCCTGTTGTTCAGCTGCTATGTTGTCTCCTGTTCAGGAAATAAAAGAAAAAAAAATAGCATGTGTCTTCTTTTAGTTAGATTACAAGATACAGCCGAACAGTCAAAGCGTCCAGATGGTTCTAGAAGACAAGTGCTTGCTTGAGGAAAAATTGTTAGTTAGTTATGTAGAGGCTTATCTAAATGTTGTAAATAATAACATAATAATAGACGTGCTATTGTAGAAAGGGGTTTTTTGAGGAAAAGCTTTCATTTGGCTGCCTACCCAAGGGTGGCAGCTATTCTTCCAGTAGAGGGTACATAAGACATAACAATACATCACATACAATTACATATACATTTACATTACATAGTATCTATAAAGAAAACAAGTGTGTAACATCGTATGTGCTCTACTTATTCAGTGCAGTAAGAAACTAGAGTTCCACCGTCGTGCACCATACCTTCGCCAAATGATATTAATTTTTAGGACTGCAGTCACACAGTCTACACTACTAATTGGACTTTCCCTCACCTGGTGAGTTGATTTTTTTTCTTTCCTCAGCTCACTTCTTCAAAATCGCCATATGTTTCGGAGATTGCGAATGATAGATGGTAGTTATCTACCTACAGTAAGGAAAACTGCTCTACACAAATCTATTGCCTGTTGTCTGCGTTATTAGCATGCCATTCCTTATCCTGACCCTTCTATAGGGAAGACGAATGACTATTTATCTATTGTCATGACTTGTACTCAGTTTTTGGTACCGATCAAATCACAGCAAGTGGAATCGGCTTAAAATGAAAGGGGATATGAAGTAAACGAAAAAAAAAAACAACTTCTAAAACAGGAATGTATACCGCCGTAGGCATAGCCAAAGAGGGCGTGCTGATCCGCAGAGTTGGATGAATGGGGTATGTAATTGTGTACCGTATGTCCAGGGGCGTTTCTTCAGATGAGTACGTATGAGGAGGTATACAATTAGCATTCCTTTTATTGTAAGGGTGTCAACGGCCGTAAGGTCGGGGCTGGGGGTGGTTACGAGTATCAGTTCTTTGATGACAATCATCACACCTTACCTTATTTCGACTGTAAATGTTTACAATTCAGAAGAGAAAACAACTATTGCACCATTAAGATATACATAATCAAACGTGTAAAGTTCGTCTCCTACAAGAAATGAGTGAGGGGAAACATTTTACAGGACCAAAATCTTACGAACCAGCAAAGTTTCCCGACGACAACCATGCCGGTAAGAAATTTAACACGGCGGAAAGTAACACCGGAGAAACGTAAACTAATATTTCTTCTATTTCAGGAATTCATAGAGAGCCGAAAGCTCTAATGTTCCTAAATTGCCAACATTTGACGAACCTTTAACTTTCAGTAATGATTGATTGGAAATCCTTCTATAATAGCCTATCGAAGCCCCGTGTATTGTTTAGGTTCTTTCGTGCATTACAATAATGCAGGTGAGCAATTATCTAAACAAAGCTAGATTGATCAACAGCAGTTGTCAATTCATGTCAGATAATGTTTATACTGTGTGTACGAATGTTATTCCAGTAAAAAATATATATATTCTTCCCAGCAGTGACACTTTAAAACAAATCTCATTCTATGATTATCATGAAAGTGAAATATGTGTTAATAGTAATCATAGTAAAACATTGAACTTTATTCCAACACAAGGGTTACAGAGCGATCAAATAATCTTATACTCATATTAAACAAACGTACCTTCACACTTTTTCCATACAGGATTCAAATGGAATGGTTATATGGAAAAAGTGAAGTCAAAACATGTTATTTCATTTTTTTCTATGTAGAGTTTATATGAAGTTCTTTTATGGAAAAAATGAGGTAAGGACATGTTATCTCATTTTTTTTTCAATATAATGTTTACTAGAAATCTTCTATGGGAAAAAAGGATATCTATTAGAGAAAGAGTTATAAAGATTATTTCAATTATCACGTTTTACAGTAAAAATAAAGTTACGTACTAAATAAATGAGATAAAAAGCTATGTCTAAGTCTTGGGGTATACATTATGTCTAACGAATTCCTTTAGCAGTTCCAACCCTAGAAAATGGGCAACAAAGCAATATCTTGGTATAAGAACCTAATATCGTACAAGGACAGACTTTTAAGTGCCTTAAGCTTCCAACACTTGTCTACATGAGACTAATGGGTGACTTGATCCTCTAATCCGTTCAAACAAAACCCAAGTCGAAATCAAGAGGTCACAACTTGGGGGAAATAAAAACTTCAGAGAAAAAAAAAACTTGTACTTTTCTTAACAAACAGGATGACATTGATTACTTTTCTTACATTAATTGGTAGCCATACCACAGACCCCATCGCTGCTAGAATGGACTCTTTCAAAAACACAACATGCAAAAAAAAAAAAAAAAACACGTAATAGGCAGTTCAAACTCTACTATTCTATAAATACAATAGTAACTTTTTAAACTTTTACATTGGCATCCATAACTTTTTATATTCCAGAGCTACTTACCAACAAGAAGGCGATCGGCGAAAAGAGTCAAATATGCTATCATCTTGAAGAGACTAAAAACCCCGGTTAACCAGATTAGTCTACGTGGCCAAAAGTTTTGTGGTTACACGTGTGATTGGATAATTTTCTTTCGTCATTGTGTTTTGTAATTATGTAAATCAGGAGATCCTCCAAACTGGTTTGTCTTGTTCTGTGGGCGTGCAATGCCTGAATACATGGTATAGACCTAGCCTAACTGCTGATATACTGCTTTTGAACGGTACAGTAGCGGCAGGTATACGTGTAGACATATTTTAACATCGAAGATGTCATTAACAAAAATGACAAATGATTTTGTATGGTTCACCTCTTTTTTCTAACATCTGCCTTGTACATATCCTACACTGGCCAGTGTTTGGGGCATCAATTAGGTCAACTAGCAATTAGAGATACTGGTCATCAGGAGGTCAACACTTGTTTTGCACGCAAGGAATGCAATTGTCTGGTTGCAAGACACAAGATGTTTTAAATGTCTTGAAACTTTTTTAACCAATGTACAAAGTGTTTACCAAGGTGCCATCGAGAGAATCCTGATAAACTTTAATTTTTTTAACCAGGCAGGTTATAAACAGTCGATAATATCATTTTACGAAATATGTTCATAAATTTCGCTTCCAAGATACAGAATACTGTCTGGAAACTATATTCTTATACTATTGTAGAGATTATTTTAGTTCATTAACCAAGAAACGTTCTTCTTTTTATTTAAAACCTTAGTTAGACAGCACCTATAATATGGAGAACCTCTATCTGTACAAACAGAACACTACATTGTGTAGTAGTGTTCGAGCTACATGTATAACAAGTCGAGAAAAGGGCAACGAAGCTAGTCTCTTGGTATAAGACAGTAATATCGTACAAGGACAGACTTAAGTCTGTTAAGCCTTCAACACTTGCCTACAGGAGACTAAGGGGTGACCTGATCACCACATACATGTACAGGCATGGACTGCATAAAACCTATAATCTGTTTAAACAAAAAGCCGAGTCGAAATCAAGAGGTCACAACTTGGGGGGAAATAAAATCTTCAGAGAGAAAAAAACTTGAACTCTTCTTTACAAACATGATGGTATTGATAACTTTTCTTACATTAATGGGTAGACATACCACAGACCCCATCTCTGCAAGAATGGACTTCTCCAAAAAACATCACAATGGAAAAAAAAAACACGTAATAGACAGTTCAAACTCTACTATTGTATAATACAATGGTTACGTCTAAACTTTTACATTGATATCCATAACTCTTAATATTCCAGAGCTACTTACCAACAAGAAGGCGATCGGAGAAAAGACTGAAAAATGTTGTTATCTTGAAAAGACTCAAAACCCCGGTTAGTCAAATAAGTCTACGTGGCCCAAGTTTTGTGCTTACGCGTGTGATTGAATGTTTTCCTTTCGTCATTGTGTTTTGTAATTATGTAAATCAGGAGATCCTCTGACCTGGTTTGTCTTGTTCTGTGGGCGTGCACTGCCCGATTATATGGTATAGATCTAGCCCAACTGCTGATAAACAGCTTATGAAGGGTACAGTAGCGGCAGGTATACGTGTAGACACCTTTTACCAACGGCGATGTCATTAGCAAATATGACGAATGATTTCATACGGTTCATCTTTTTTTTCTAACATCTGCCTTGTACATATCCTAGACTGACCAGTGTTCGGGGCATCAATTAGGTCAACTAGCAATTAGAGATACTGGTCATCAGGAAGTCAACACATGTTTTTCACACAAAGAATTCATTTTGCTGGTTGCAAGACACGCGATGTTTCAAATGTTTTGGAACCATTGTTACATAAAAACGTATTTTGAAACCCATATACAAAATGTGTACCATGGTGCCATTGAGAGAATTCTCGAAGATTTTTAAACCATGCAGA
>NW_017804010.1:0-87892 GCF_001625305.1 Branchiostoma belcheri | reverse complement strand
AGGGGTACTGTGCAGTATCTCCCTATCTGAGTTGGTATAAGGCTTCATTCAGTTTTTGTCACCTTATTCTTTAGAACAGATTGGTCACCTGCACACCCCCGTGAAAAGAATGGAACAGCCGTCATACGCATCTTTCATAGTGTTATTGGGTGAGACCACTGAAGTTTGGGAGTGTGTGAAGTGAAGTCCATTTGAATGTGTTTCATGATGTTATAGACTTTATATAGCTTATAACTAGTGTCGTCCAGGAATGTTGGTTTCTGTGTATGTTCGTCCTGTACCATGCCATTTTTCTAGTAGAAATTAGATTTGAAATTTACCTGTGTTTGAGTCTTGTTTTTTTTATGGAAATGCAATATTCAAATCAGCCTGATGACGATTTTTATTAAGGTCATGAGGAAAAAGGTTGGGGTCAGATATAATATGACAGGATAAAGGTTAAGCTGGTGTTACACCAAAGGGTGGTTATACCGGCTATACAGATGCAGAAGCTGGTGTGTTACGCCGAAGGGTGGTTATACCGGCTATACAGATACAGAAGCTGGTGTGTTATGCTGAAGGGTGGTTATACCGGCTATACAGATACAGAAGCTGGTGTGTTACGCCAAAGGGCGGTTATACCGGCTATACAGAAACAGATGATGGAAGTCCAACCAAGATAAAAATGTGAAGTTGTACAAAGTAATAGTAACGGTATTACCTTCAAAAGACCAGGATCTCCAAGAAACAAGGAAAATAAGACAAAAAAAAACACAAAAAAAGTTACCTAAACAATCTTTATTGGCCAACTCTAACACATAACAATTCCTTCGAAAAATACAGTCCTCCTATATTGCAAGGCAGTCATAGTTCTCTCACACACGCAGCGTGGCATTGCAAAAACCGCTATGCGGAAATGACCAGCATACAAACCACCCACTAGTCCCCTTGTCTAATAGCCTGGGTGCCATCCTCCGTAGTATTCGCCCGCTCCCTTATGTCACTGGCTACAATGGGGTCTGGACTTGCTGACATATATAACGTCTGGTGATGACGTCACATACTAAGCTAGCCCGAGCGGCGCGATATTAGAATAAGATCTATCTTAACGCCGTTTGAAGGTCCGAACGGCTTACCTAATAATTATGTACACACCTTTCCTACAAGAGCCCCCCCCCCAAAAGGGGCTTAGACGAGTAGGACCAATCAGCATGCTCGTTCAAAATCTGAACGAATATGCAGATTCCAGACGTTATATATGTCAGCAAGTCCTGACTCCATAGTAGCCAGCAACGTTAGGGAGCGGGCGAAAACTACAGAGGATGGCACCCAGGCTACATCTCTAATACATTAGCAGTACAGTTACTAGAAGATTCTTTCATCGGTGACAAAGTTGGAAGGATAAGGATACTGACCTCCAAATTTCCGATGGCTATCAGTCCATCTTCTTCACGGAATGGCCCTTATTACTCCGGAGGGAGGCAACAGGGGGTGAGGCCCGGCAGACCGATGCAAGTCTCAGGCCTAGTCTCGCGCTCTCGCAAGATTAGGCCATTCCGTGAACAAGATGAACTGATAGCCATCGAAAATTTGGAGGTCAGTATCCTTTTCCTTCCAACTTTGTCACTGATGAAAGAATCTTCTAGTAACTGCATCTATACGTGACAAATGAATCTCTTCAACGATATTAGCAGTACAATTATCATATAACATGGTACAAAAACTGCCGGCAAGCCAGGACCAAACAAAATATATTTAAACTCCTGAGGTTCAGCCCTGGCTTTAGCGAAGAATAAACAAGAATAAATCACAAAGACTTTTACGAGGTAAAAAGTTTATGCCCTAAAGGCGAGAAGAGCGCGACAAACAAGTCTCCTGCTCGCAAATCGAGAGCTAATTATATGTAAATGCTGCGAACACTGGATCAGCTGATGACATTCTGTCGCTAACACTCGTCAACTGGCAAGCTGATGCCAAAAACGCAGCTGCAATGAATATTTCTCAACTTAAGTGCTTGTCTAAAGCAACCGCTGATGCTGCAATAATGGACAATTCTGAATGCCTAAAGTAGCAATTGTTCCAATTCTGGGTTAATATTTCAAATGTAGAAGAACCAAACTTGGCTATACCCTTCCATACCTTAGTCCTCTGGATGCCCGGTTAGTTACACATGGCAGAAAACTCTGCTCCTAAAAATAGACGTACAAAATTACTTTCCCGTCGTCAAGTCTGCGCTACAGAATGCTCAACATCCAAAAATCGTTCGGTTAAATCTCAAATCTCTCTTTTCTGTTACAATTGTGTACAACTTTCGGCTACATGTTCAAGTCCAAGGCACAGTCAGTTTGTAAAAAATATCTCCTTAGTCCGACAAACTCTACTAACAATTTCCCATTTGGAAGTTGAACTCTTCTTTTTTTTAACAGCCCTGCCTTCTCACGACTTCTGAATTATATTTTATCTGTTCTACTTTAGCTGCTACGTCTTTGGTCGATGCATTTCTATAATCTCCGAGCAGATCTTCGGGTGGCAAAAAAGACAGTATCAAATTGGCCAGGCAGTATCCTGTCTTTTGCCACCCTAGGATCTGCTTGGAGATTAGCATTTCTACAAACCACAGGATTACAACATTATAATAAACACCTGCTTAACTTTCTGCAAATTTAACTACTGATGTACATTTGACTGGTCCATGTGAATGTAAATTTAAGTACATTTCAAGAGTATGATTTTTTTAAAAAGCTGACATGACATTTTAAACAGTTCCCGCTGCATATACACTAATTTCTAATGGCTTGCAAAGTCTAGACAACATTCATTTTTCACCAATTGGACTTACCCAAATGTTTGACTGAAAAAGTATCTTCTTCAAATAATTCTGACACCTGATTTAGAAGACTAGTGGTTTTTCAGTCAAAAGTTGGGAAATTCCAATCTTAAATGTAGGAGTTAAAATCTCAGAAATCTTGTTATACCATTGAATTCTACAAACAGTGATGAACTGTATCATATAAACAATGAGCAATTCCTGGTATTTTGTTAAACTTGTACAACAAAAAAAGCATTTTTACCCTGCAGTAGTTTGGTAGTATAGCTTAATCTTACTGTGCGCGAAATGCTTGATTAACTGTTGCATATTTCCGTATACATTATGTTGATTGTGTTCTTAGATGTTGGAAATTATTTCCTTACATAGCTACATTTTGTAGTAAGTCTCCCATAGCTAAAACCTTATATGCTATGTATGTGTATATTTTTTTCCCATTCACATGAAAATGTTACAGTTTACTGGTACATGTATCTACTATATTGAACGGCAGTATTTGGAATGGTAGTAATTTTACAACTTGTCGTGACGTCATTATACAAAACCTTTCTTGATTAACCTTCTCCCTGCTGCCTAACCCCGTAGTCAACACAGATTTGGTGCTAACAGGTTAACTTAGCAGTGAAGGGTCACCATGGATATATAGATGGAATGGATGGAACTTCAGCTACGAGAAAGTCAGATGCAGAATAAAAAGACTGGAATGTTGAAACAAATTAACCCCTTTCCTGATACTTCTGTCATTACAGGTACTGATTTTGAGCACAGAAACATCCTTAGCAAAATGCAGGTTACCTATAACAAAGTCTTACTTTCTGTCTGAGTGTAAAGCAAGAGTGTGCTGAAACATTCTACAGTTTTGCTGGATTAACAATGTAACATGAAATCGGACAGGAAAAAATGTACGGATAACAATGACAATGGAATTTTTTTGTCTGTCAGCATGTGATGTTTTTAACGATGAGCAAATCTCGCAAATTTTGGACAACTTCTTTTTGTCATCCTCATTTGAGGTGAAGCATGATGTTTTTTCTCAAGTAGCTACTAGTCTCAGTAATACCCTGGTAGGAAGCTAACGTCACCACCAAGTGTTAAAATGCATTGTCAAGTTCTAACTTCGGGGCATTATCAAAAGACACCTACAGCAGTGCTTCAATAACAACCTGGGCAATATCAGTCTAATAATACCCTGGTTTCTCCAATAATGCCCTGGTAGTCTCTAATAATGCCCTGGTTTTCTCCAATAACACCCTGGATGAATTTATGCAATATTTTCTCTGTACATCCTGGAGAATTATTGAAGTTTTAACAACAACCTAGCTGACATTTCAGTAATGACTAGGGTATCATTCAACAACGCCCTGCAAAATACACAATAATAATAATAATACCCTGGGTATGTGTTATGTTTCAATAATACCCTCTGTGGCGGTCTATAACACCCTGCGTATTGCCGTGAGCTGCTGTTTACTTGTTGTGCTGTTTGTTGTTGTTGTTGACTTGTTTATCTGCCTGCGCTGTACCCAGGGAACAGCAGGTTCAGGATGGCCTGGAGCTCCTTGTTGGTCGCCATGCTGTACCCCTTCCCAAGGTCGTGCCGACAGGCGGGACAGCAGTACACCTGGGCGCGGAACGACCTCTGCAGGCACGCCTGAAGGTCAAACAAGGAGGCAAGGTCAAACATGGTGGCAAGGTCAAATATGGAGGCAAGGTCAAACATGGAGGCAAGGTTAAATAGGGACAAAATTTACATGTGTGGATGTTCAGCACCAAGGACAGGCATGTTAGACTGTGTGTGGATGGTGTTCAGCACCAAGGACAGGCATGTTAGACTGTGTGTGGATAGTGTTCAGCACCAAGGACAGGTATGTTTACCTGTGTGTGGATGGTGTTCAGCACCAAGGACAGGCATATTTGAGTGTATGTGTGGATGGTGTTCAGCACCAAGGACAGACATGTTTACCTGTGTGTGGATGGTGTTCAGCACCACGGACAGGCATGTTTACCTGTGTGTGGATGGTGTTCGGCACCAAGGACAGGCATATTTGAGTGTATGTGTGTGGATGGTGTTCAGCACCAAGGACAGGCATGTTTACCTGTGTGTGGATGGTGTTCAGCACCAAGGACAGGTATGTTTACCTGTGTGTGGATGGTGTTCAGCACCAAGGACAGGCATATTTGAGTGTATGTGTGTGGATGGTGTTCAGCACCAAGGACAGGTATGTTTACCTGTGTGTGGATGGTGTTCAGCACCAAGGACAGGCACACTCCGTAGAAACTGGCTGGAACACCAGCTCCAGTGTCAACCTGTGTACATGTGTGTGGGTGCCCGTGTGTGGATGGTGTTCAGCATCAAGGACAGGCATGTTTTCCTGTGTTTGGATGGTGTTCAGCACCAAGGACAGGCATGTTTGAGTGTTTATGAGGATTGTATAATACTAAAAACAACCCTACCTTACAAACATTATGTCCACATTCCGTAGAAACCGGCTGGAACACCAGCTCCTGACAGCAGATGCACAGGAAAGTCTCCTCGACCTTGGGGAGGAAGGAGTCGCCGCCCTTCGCCGCCTTAAGGGCCTCATCCCACAGCTTCTTATTCTTCTCATCCTCCTTAAGCATCTTCTGTACCTCTGCAGAGACTTCTCGCAAGGCACCGCCCTTCTTCTTACTGGGAGTGCCCTCATCTGGGAAAACAAAGACATTAAATGAATTCCTCATAT
The DNA here is from genome assembly GCF_001625305.1 of Branchiostoma belcheri. NCBI lineage: Eukaryota > Metazoa > Chordata > Leptocardii > Amphioxiformes > Branchiostomatidae > Branchiostoma > Branchiostoma belcheri. The sequence continues at coordinate 82,363 of NW_017804010.1, read as the reverse complement.
ATGAATATTATCCTGTCTATCTATACTATCACCCTGTCTCTTATGTGACTTTCTGTATTCATGTTCGACATGTATCATTATCATCACCTTCATATAAAGGACCAGAGGAAGGAAAGTTGTAAGTGTCAGGCATATTGTGGATCCAGTGGATGCAAATAAAGTCAAGGTGATACCCAACATCTTGTGGCCATTCACATCTGACTCATTCCTATACCCAGCACTACCAATAGGAGCTCAGGATTTAATATGAAAAAAAAATCAGTCCAATAGGAGCTCAGGAGTCTCTATGGAGCTATGGAAACCAGTCATCACAGCCTGAAATATCATGGTAACAGTCAGTTCTCAGTCTGACAATAATTCAATGAAAGAGCTGCTACAAGTGTGAAGAGCATGTAGTTAGGATTGGGGGATGACCAGTAGGAAGGCTGCTAGAAGCTTTTGACAGCAAGTTAAATTCTTACCATCTGACCCCCGTTTCCTCTTCCCCTTGCCCTTAGCTGGTGTCCCTCCTTCCTTCTCCTTCTCCTTGGCAGCCTGAGCCTCCAGGTAGCCATCTGGGTACTGAAACATACAAACAATGTAACATAAGTCCTGCAACAAGGATCTGTAAGAAACCTCACAACATTTGTTTCTTTGTTAGTATGCTGTATGGTGTATACACACCTGTTCTATACCTAAAGAGAGTAGTAAAATGTAGTCAAACTGACCATTCAGGGTACTGATAAAATCTGGTCTATGTGGACAGGTGGTCACTTTAGACAGGATTCTTAATGCTTGTTTTGATGGGAAAATTAGCAGAGGGGTCACAAAAACTATAGGCAGATGCTCCTTACTACAGTATGTACAGATATTCACTTGTACAGGTTTGACGGTACAAGCTATGCAAGGAATTGCAAAATAATTGGTAGTTTGGACCCATCACACACATCAGCACAACTCTATATTGCTAAGTGTGCTGATTTCTTTAACATACTTGACCAGTAGCTCTCCCTAAACAAAAACAGTCTTAAATCTAGCATTACCTGCATGGTGAGTCCGAGTTTCTTGGCTGTTTTCTGTCCCTCCTTGGTCCACGGCGCGGCTTCCGGGTCGTCCCGGCGGAGTTTGTAACGCCAGACCAGGAAACCGGACTTACCCTTCGCTGGCCAGTACTTCACTATCTGTGGGGTGCAAAGCAGAAGGAAGGAGCAAAATTAATCTGAGCAGTTCTTTTTTTGCTATCCTCATGTCCTTAACTGAGGACATGAGGATAGCATGATGCTTTTTCAAGCCTTTGCAAAGAGTAAATAAACGCTCTACAACTGATAACTGCAATTTGTAAGGAGGCTGCTTAACAGATACATGTAAGCTCTTTCATGGTGAAGAAAACCTTCTCCCACCTTCCAAACCATCAAAACTAATGCAAAAACCCTAGGCTACCTAATCATGAACAAGATTAACTGAAAAACTCTTCTTAAAAAAAAAACTCCTGGATCAGAAACTTGCAAACATGTTCCTGGGCAAGATTAAAAGAGACCAATGCTCTAACTTTACTACTAACACTGTAATAACACTGACATACAAATAGTAGTAAAAAATAAAAGCCATAAACTCTATGTCACATTGTCAGGCAAACCTAACATCCATCCCCTTTCCGTACCTTATATATTCCGTCGTATCTGTTGCCGTCTTCAGGCGCGTACTTGGAGTGTTTTCGACCCTTACAGTTCCTCAGCACCCTGACTGGTTTCCCCTCCTGCCACCGGTCCTTACTGTCTGCTCCTTTCTTAGTGTCCAGTGGGGCAGCGCAGTTCCTGGCTAGGGCACTAAGAGGAAGAAGTGTTTTGTTAATTCTTTTTCTGATATAGGTGTACAAAAGTGCCTCTATCTGTATAACCCTTCACAAATATGTAAGTACACCCTAAATGCTTTAGTCAACATACCAGACTGGTTTAGACTCGAACAATGAATTTTGAACTTTTAGTGTAGCAGCTGAACTGATAATTCATTTCATTTTCATTTTTATTTTAATTTATACAGGGTTGGCATGTCGCAATGTAGTTTATAGTAAAACTATAAACTAACTCAAGTACAATGAAAGGGTAGTAATGACAAAAAAAAAACGGAACAGACTAACTGGGCGAACAAGGACTTTCTTCAACCGTTGGCGGCAAAATTTTTGGGTTGATTGACAACATAAATGGTAGATACACATGCTTCTTTTTTTCAAATCAGAAAAATATGAAGGGGGTGAATCCAAGAAGCAAGAAATTTGATTGGCATGGCCTCTTCATGAAAAAAGCCCCCCATTGTTTACAAGTGCCCCCTATTGTATAGCTGTGGTACTGCAGGACTCACAGGTTCATCTTGGTGAGTTTCTGGTCACATGACTGCTCAGCTGTGCGCTTGTTCCCTGAGAGGTCACGACCTCCGCTGCCCGTGTACAGGAACTCCTCCCCATCATCCTTTGGGGCACAAAAAATTTATTTCTTGCAATAATGCCTTAGAGGTCATTGCAAACAACAAGGTAATAAAACAAGAACAAATAGCAAAGTCTCATCAAACAATGGCTCTGACTTCGTCCCCAAGAGACCTTGCCCCAAAGAGGTAATTGTAAGCAATGAGATAAGATCTAGAATAAAATAACTGCAAACAGTAAAGTCTCATCAAACAGCAGTTTTGAATTCTTTTATACTTCTAAAACAGTTAAGTTGTATATCACGAAAGTATCATATTTCATACTACAGCCAAATCTGTCCAAGAAGGCCACCCAGTGGACTGAGGTGAATTGGCATTCTTGGGCAGTTGACTCAATGCTTGAGCCTCAGTATGGGAAAGATATTTTGGGACCACGAAAAAAATCAGCCATTGTGGCCAGGTGGCTGGCTTGAAGAGGTTTAATGATTTTTATAATGATACGTATCAAATTTTCAACCAGCTTCTACCTGACACTGAAACTGTAAGAGGACAGTGCACTAACCTTGTCATCCTCATATCCCCCAGACAGTACGATGGAGTAGGCTCCCTCTGTCTCCCTGCCGTGGATCCCAGACACGTGTGGACGGTGGACACCAGCTTCACTGGCCTGGGGGAGACACAGACAGTCATCAGAAATTTTTTTACCAAGAAGATGTAGATTTGGGCATCCTTAAACCAGGGCTCTAACCAGCACCAGTTTTTCTGTCAATTGCTGGAACTTTGTGGGGTGTTACATCCAATCTGTCAACCTTGACAGAAAAAATTAACAAAAATCTTGGATAAAAATATGAAAACATCTGAAGGACCACTGACAAACACTCTCAACATCATGATTTGCCTCTCAAAATGTGAAAAATTGCATTTTTGAAGGCTTAAAATCCAAAATCCGATGATGGACCTGGGCTGACGGAAAAAAATTTCAAGCTGGCTAGAGCCCTGCCTTAAACATTGTTCATTTCCTGCTATCGTGTGGTTTCACCATGTCTTCTGACAGAAAAAAGGCATGGTATCACAACATAAGGCAGAAAGTTATTAGCATACTGGTATTACTGCTCACGAAGAGAAACAGTTCACTTACCTGTACGCGGAATTTCCACATGGTTCCCACAGGCACACCTGGGATGGGTCCAAAGTGGTTAGGGGGGACCAGGTTGCAAACTTTTGTCCTGCCAACACACGCCATGCCCTGCACAACAGGTGTGGGAGTTGTTAGAGGATAAATCATAGTGCATTTGACTACCATTTGTCAATTCTAAGCAAAAGTTGTACTTTCTTAGGTTGAAAAACACTTTTTCTGCACAAAGGACATTTCAAAATGTATGCTAGCATTTCTCTTCATAAAAATGACTTATGCTTTGACCACTTTAACTATTCAATATCAGTCCAAGATTAACTCAAAGCTACGAAGAAGAAGATATGTCTTCCTGTGCTGACAAAATCTGGAGTCCATGTTATTATGGATTTGATAGGACTTCAATCTTGCTATTTTGTCTGACCCTGACCTCTCGATCGTAATGAGAAGATTTGAGTGTTTCCTGAACAAACAAAGGCTCAAACAAACAAACAAACAAACAAACGCACCTTCCCCCAGTCACGAGTGCTGGTGCCTTTAGCGGACGCCATCTTGGATTTCTTCTTGCTCTCCTTGAGTTTCTCCCCGACCCTCACAATCTCTGACGTGTCGTTACGGCACAGAGGGCAGTACCTGGAGGAAAAAGATTCAGTTAACATTTACATCGCCTCAACAATTTCAAACCCTATCACAAAAAAGAAGTAAACTCCCTGACTCCCACGCCGTCAAACATAAGATCTCAGACGTGTCATTATGACACAGGGGGCAGTGCCTGGGGGCGGGGGAGATGACATTAAACTTCACAAGAAGAGCTATCTACCATCCAAAATTTGTGACCCTAGCATGTCTAGATCATGAGATATAAAACCAACTGTTTTCAAAGTTCTGCTGCAGTACCTAGGAAAACCACCAGGGGGCCCAAAATCTAATCATTTCTAGGTCTTATCAAGACCTACCCACCTACCAAGTTTCATGACAATCCGCCTTAAGCTTTTCTCTTTTTGAGTTATTGTGTTAAACCACACACACATACAAAACCATAAACAAAACAAACACTATGGAAACAACCTTCTTGGCTAACCTTACAGTCCTATGGCTGCACCTGGAGCAATTACTGAATGTATTGAGGTCACTAGAGCAATATGCATGCATAAATCAATAATTTTCCTGACTTAGAGGTATTCAAACTTCTTACCATTCATCATCATCTGGTAGTACTTCCATGGGTGGAGTCAGACAGTACATGTGGAAGGCAGAGTCACACTCATCACACAGTAGCTGTTTGTCTGGGTCTTCCTTCCCTCCACACACGTGACAGTTGCAGTGTTTACACTTCTTGTTCGGGTCGTCCAGACACTGCATACACTCAGGTGTCTTCTTACCTGGAACGGACAGGTAGATCTATGCCTTAGATATCAGTTAAGCCATACTTGTGTGTACGAATGGCATTTGTGAGAGACTGCAAATCTCTGTGTAAAGACATTAACTCAGCTCGTTTGGTTGATAAAGGATGATACTTGTGCATCTTTTAACTGTTGCAGTTTCATGAAAAAAGCAAAACAGATTTGGGCTTTGATGTACATGTATCTTAGTACACAAATGGTTCACAAATTTTGATGAGTACAATTTCACGACAACATCTCATTTTTGGCCAATGGTACAAGGAAAGTCAAACACAATTTAGCATTGCTCGTTTCTTCAGGGAAAATAGGAAACAAAGTCACAGTATGCTTGAAGTTGAACAAATCACATATAAAATCAAAGAATCGGAGTGTTTTCCTCAAAGTTTTTAGCAACAAACAATTTTGAAAGAAACACAAAAAAATTGTGTCCTTTGTTGTGTTGTCCTCTCTGTTATCACTATTCTGTCTTTTTAAATAAATGAAGAAAAAAAATAAAGAAGAAACCATTGTGTCCTTACGTCTGAGGTCCTCCATATCCTCGCCGTTGACCTGGTTGATGTTAACGTTGGGACACTCGCCCGCCTTCTCGATCTTAAAGATCTCCTCCGTGAAGATCAGGCGACAATCCTCGATGGAGTCACCTCTCGAACTGGGGACAGAAAACACAGAGACTTTATTTTTTCAACTGAAACAATTTGCAGACATTATATAAATAGGACAGCACCCAAGCTAATCTTGACTACTAGTCTCACTGTGATTTGCATTTACCATTACGATATGATCATGTGTTAAACTTGTAAGTGGAAGACCTCATCTTGTAAGTAAAAGAACTCACCCCAACAGGATTCTGCCAATCAGTTCCTTGTTGGTTCTCTTGGCCTTCTGCATGGGTGAATTGGGAAGACATGAATCTAAATACATCACCATCGTCAAACTTGTGAACATGAGAACTATTAGTATTACTGCTAAGAGAGAGAGAGGGAGTGACAGAGAGAGGGGAAAGAGGGGGAGAGTGGGAGAGAGGGAGGAGGAAAGAGTAAGACAGAGAGGGGAGAGAAAGAAAGAGAATTTAGCATTTTTCACTCTTACTTTATAATTGTAGGGGTTTTGAAAGGGTGACCTCCCTATTCCTTGGCATGCCAAGAAAAAAGAAAGATTCCTTATAAAACTACCTTTTGATATAAAGAGCACAGAAAAAGTTAAGGTTTCATAAAAGCAAAAAGACTTACTTTCAATGTAATACTAATAAGCCTAGAAAAAGATTCCTTAGAAGACTTCAAACGTCCTGACCTTGGCGACGACCTCTACGTCGTACCAGTAGCCTCGCTCCTTGGGTTCGTCAGGGTTATAGTTCGCCATGACCAGCATGCCTTGCTGCACGTCCTCGAACGGGATGACGGTCCGCGCTCGCGGTCTGATGTCCACGCTCCGGAGCTGTGCAACATCATCCTCGTAGCTGGGACAGAAGGGTGGCAACACCGGGGGGAAAATGCACGTTGGAATATAGACATTTTTTAGAGCTGACTTCTTTTTCATGTTAGTATATCAAAAATCCTTCCTACATAATTTTAGCCATGTAGCTGGGATAGGATGAATTTGGCAACGTGGTTCCAGGGTTAAATACACAAATGTGCAACTTAATACCAAATTTGATTATATCCATTCCTAAAAAGTGTTTGAGTGTTTGCTTCTTTTGATGTCACTAAAATTCCTTACTTGCTAATAAGATATTCGTGGGTGGGAACAATAAAATCCCTTTCAGATTATGTAGGTGAGAACAACTCTAGAATGAACAAAATAACTAAAAACTGGCACAAAACACCTGGTCCAGTAGAAAGTATGTTTCCCATGGTGAAATAAATAAACAGCAATATATAACCAAACAATAAAATTAGAAGACATTGCACCTACTCTTCAAACTTGACGTGGTACACCAGCCCCTCCTCTTCCATCTCCTCCTCTCCCGACCGACTTGCGTCGCTCCCATCTCCATTCAGAACCACATTTTCCGCAGAAGCTCCGTTGGGAAGGCCGTCCACCTCCATGTCTCCACTGTCCTTTTCCGACGAGGTAGTAGCTGGGGCCGTTTCCTCGCGTTGTGAGGTAGTTTTATCGCCGTCGCCCTTCCCTGATTGTAAGGAGGTATCCTCAGAAGATTTCTCGGTGTCCTCCTGTGTTTGTCTTGTGTCTGAGGTACCATTTAAGACAGAATTTGAGCTGCCGTGTGCGGGAATGTCTTGGGTAGCAGCGGCAGCTTCTTGGTCTTTGGACTCGCTTGTTGTTCCCTGAGAATTATCGTCTTTGTGGTTTTCGGAGGAATCAGAAGATGCCCGCGTAATTTTTAGGATCGTGGCCTCGAACCAGGCGCCGATCCGCAAGTCTCTGGCATCTACCAAGTCTCCTACCTGCAAAATAGGGAATAAAACAGAAAATATGTGTCACACAACTTCAGCAACAGTTGAGGTCAATTATAGCAAGTCTCTGGCATATACCAAATCTCCTACCTGCAAAATTAGGCATGAGACATGTGCGGTCAGTTTCAGTAATCTACAAGTGTTTTACAATGCCACATCAATCAAATGACCCACGAGTCAAAGTTTCTTCCAGCACCTATGTAAGCTGCATAGGGCAGCCCCCAATTCTAAAAGATTGGCCAATTCTATTAGACTAGTAATATTAGTATTAGAATAAAACATGGCTCTACACAAAACCTACAGAATTGTAAGAATTTCAAAGATGAGACCTATTCCCAAAGAAAGATAATAATTTCCATACCATAGAGTATTTGTAAAACTAAATCTCTTGAAAACGTCTTGTCACGTACTGATGCACAAATAATATTACATAACATGGTCCATGTCTAACAGGTAAAGTTGTCATCATTTCCTGTCTACAACACAACGTTATAACCCCCTTACCGCGTAGAGTCCTTTGATGTGCCCTGCCTGCCCGCTTGTGGAAGGGTCGGACAGTCCTGTGTCTGAGTCCACATCCCCATTGGTCATCTGGTAACACAGGATACACAAATTAACAGCTGCTAAATTTCAATACTTTCATTACAGTCAAAACTTCCCACTCAGCAGCTCAATAAAATCTGGTCTATGTGGACAGGTGGTCTCTATAGACAGGACTCTTAATGCTTGTGTCAATGACTTTATGTAGGTTCTCTTTGTTTTCACTTGCACAAGTTTCACTACATCTGTACAAAATCCTAGATAGAAACAAACTCTAGATGCCACATTATAAAGATGCCACATTATGTAGGGATGCATGTTCCTTCAAAAGAATCACAACACAATCATGTACATAACTTCCTTTTTAAACCAAGTCATGGTGACAAAAAAAAAAGCTTGTTTTCCATTTTCCATACATACTTTATTACAACCTTTACTACAACCTCCATACTTTTCTCATCAGGGCTCAAAAAACTAAAACTGAGTAATATCTTTATCTGAAATTTGCAAACAAATAAAACAAATCAGTACCGGTGCATCAGGGGTGGATGGTTCTAGCTCCAGCTCTTCCATGGGCTCCTCCTTGTCGGATGCGGTTTCAGTGGCGACTGAGCTGCCTTCTGATTGGCCAGTGTCGGCCGGCCTAACCAGCAGCTGGATGATCTCATTCAGCCCCACGCTGTAGTCAAACAGGGTGTGCCCATCCTCCAGCTCGAGGGTAAACAAAACAGGACAATCATTTAATAAACAAACAAACAAACAAACAATCCTCACCCATACGGACACATAGCTAACGGCTAAGCTAACCCCACGCTGTAGTCAAACAGGGTGTGCCCATCCTCAAGCTCAGGGGGTAAACAAAACAAGAAAATTAGGAAACAAACAAGCAAACAAACAATCCTTACACATACACACTTAGCCAGCCCCACGCTGTAGTCAAACAGGGTGTGCCCATCCTCAAGCTCGGGGGGATAAACAAAACAAGAAAATTAGGGAACAAACAAATAAACAGATGGCAAACTTCAACCCCTTACCCATTCATACCCTTGCTGTAGTATGGTCAAACTGGGTGTGGCCATCCTCAAGCTCAGGGAAGAACGAAACAGGACATTAACAATAATTAGAGATGGCAGACTTCATCCCATTACCCATACAGACACAGCGCTTTGGGAGTAGCACAGCATGGAATTTTGGAAGTACCCAATTAGTTACAACAGAGATGTTATACTAACATTAGGATTTACCAAGTCAACTGTTTATCATTCAAGTACGGGCACACCCTGTCGGCTGTTCCAGGTGTCAATCATGTTACCATGGCAACTATGGCTGGCTGGTCAATTCTCCTGTTGCCCCCCCCCCCAATAGCTGCACGCATAATTACACAAAGCTAGACTTATGATTTGTGAATAGTGTAATCAGGTTGGTAAGTCACTGATCATGAATGAAAAGACTCTTTTTACGCAACCAAGCATTTTATGCAGCCAACGTTTCGATGACCGTCTGTCACCTTCCTCAGGGCAATTCTGGCTGGTTCACACTGCACTACAGCACAGGTGTCGCTGCTACTAGATACACTATTCCATTGGCCCCTCCCTCTCCTTGCATACACCATATACCAGATCTCAAAATTCATTTTGGAACTAGGCTTTGTGGTGCATTTGACATTAAAAAACTGGGGCATCAACGTCACAGATTCTTTCGCCGAGCTACATTTTGGCAACTTGACAGCATGTTCCAGACCAGTCCCAGTCTCCTGCGTAATTTGTACCGCAGTGATTCAGACCTGATCATGAGTCATGTTACCCTGGTACAGTCAGGTACCAGTCATCCAGCAATAAGGCTTACTTAGCTCTGGGCAAAATCAAGTAAACTCCCAGTTTCTGTACCGTAAAGCAAGTTATACATGCAGTCAACTGTCTTGGTGGTAAATATTTGTCATGGATTCATATATGTATGAGGATTTGACATATTTGAATGTAAGAGCAAGAGCCAGTCTTTCCATCCTGACATCTGCTTGGTTTTTGGTTTTCATTCATTTACCTGGATATTGGTATAACTATAAGACACCCAACTAAGGAACAACATAATTTCGGAACAAAAAAACATTAAACTCTGCACAAAGCTAGTGTTTTATTTTGTTCAGGTACAGGCTGTGTTATATTTTGATTCAAAGTGAAGTTTGCAAGTGGACATTTTTTAGCTTTGGAGAATTAACAAAAAGTTTATAATTTTCAAAATGTGCAGGAAATGACCCTGGGATGAAACAACAATTGTCTCTACCGCTGACGTCGCCATTTTGAAACGTTCTTTAAAAACAAATTAGGCTTTGCCCTTTGTTCTGAGTCGCCTGTTCTGGGAAAGGCCCGGGATGTGGATAGAGTTTATCGCGATGTTACAGAATTCCACCAGTGACCACAGAACAATACACAACCTGGATTTATCAGATCACTAATCAAAAACCTTGGTTACCAGCCACCAGGCCTATATACTTGCTTCCGTTGTAATGATTCATATTGTATTACCGGTATTGTAGTCTGCAGGGATTTTTATCGTCAATTTGGAAAAATGTCTCCACTGACTGAAAACAATTTGTAAGTCATGTCGGTGAAGGTTAGACATCCATGAAATAAGATACGCCAAAAAAAGTTACATGAGTCCTATTATTTTTTGGTACCACCAATAAAAAGTTAGAACTAGCCTAGGCTACGATACAAAACAAGAAACTTTCTTTCCACATCACATTTTGGCTTCATACTCATAGATGTTATGCTTTGGGATAGGGTTAATTCAACTTAGTACAGAGTATGTACATTAAAAAAAGACTAGAAAATTGACTTTGAAAGTCCAGTTTTACTATCCTAAAATTGCTTAGCGTGCCTTTAAGAACTACAACTCAGTACAAGTCAGTTTCTTAAACAGCAACCTTGTTCCTTAGCACTTTGATTTAGGAGCAGCTACTCCTACTCGACCTCGCCATGACCTGTAAAGTCCTTCAGAAGCTTCCAGTGTTCCTTGATCCCCTTTTCCTGTTTTGCCACTGATGACTATCACCAAACAGGGCTTAAAATTTATTTTTGAGAATACATACACTGGTGCACCCAACTTAAAAAACTGGGTGCAAAAAAAAAAAAACACTTTTGGTGCATTATGAAATTGTAGAATGTCAGCAAAAAACAAAAATTCCAATGAACCCTAGCCTGCGTTACACAAGCTCTCGGCCGGAGGTTAATGACCCCCACCCCATTAATTTTAGGGGGTGGCAACTTCGGGGCTAAGTTAGATGTGAGATGAATATGCTGTATACTACTAACATTAGTGTGAACCTACAAAAATATTTGGGTACACTGGTATATATACTACTAGTGTGAACCTACAAAAATATTTGGGTGCACCCACAGAAAAAAATTGGGTGCACAGCTGCAATTTTGGGTGCACTAAGGTGCACATGCACCCAGTATTTTGAGCCCTGCTGAATCAGAGGACAAACACGACAACTACTCTCAAATGGTCTGACATCAAGATGGCTGCCAACACATTCCGACTAACAAATTATAATGACATTGGCCAAATTTTCCTTAATACGACAACCTGTAAACTTGCGATTGATTTGGCAAGGGTGTTATTTTGTATGACGATTTTACATGTAGTACTTCTTGCATATATTATAGGCCTTCTCTTACATGTCGATTTTGTCTTTCGTTTTCAAACTTGCCTACAATTTTGACATTCAGGCAGTGGTATACTTTAATTTGGCTGTTATGTTCTTTTAGTGCATTTATGTACCAATACGTCAATACACCAACTATACTGTAGGTACAAAGATACATGTATGTCAAACGTTTTACTGCATTAAAACAGCCCAAGTATGCTTTGCACGTGACCTTTGGAACTACTAAGTAACTTTCTTATGTAAGAGGTACCAATATACGAGAATGAATTATCTAATTCTTTACACTTCTCATTTTTTTTTCAAGAGCCCACGACGAAAGGAAATACCTCAGCTTTAAAGTAACGAAAGCTGATTTGCAGACAATAACAACTACAAAGGCGTTTTGTGACGTTACACTACTGAGGGTAGGGCGAGTGGTTTAGCTGGTTTAGGAGAAAGTGCGAGTGGAAACGAGTTCACTGCGCAAGCCTGACCTAGTTAGCTGTAAACACCCCCAGAATGAAACGTTAGCCAAGGTGTGACGCCATCTTTATGCAAATCGCTGTGGTATTTTTTTTCTTTGTCCATGGGCACATCTTAAACTTGTCTTGCAGGTTGTTTTTTTTTCGTGTGGCTTGGCTCGATTGTCCGACACCGGGCTGATTTTCACGGATCGTTACATATAATCTTTGATTTGAATTAGAATATTTACTGACAAAATGTCACCTACGACGCAAGAGTCACAGGTATTTCTGTCAGGAACACCCACCCACCCCCGATCTCGTTTCACCAACGTTCAATCTTGACAATAAACGTTGCGTTACAACCACGCTAATCACGACAAAAACACAGAAATTCAAACTGTCAGCTGACAATCTAACGTGGCCAAAATCACAGCCACTCCTGAGTTTATAGCTACACTGCGGAGTACAGGGGTTATTTTTTTGTGTGTGAGCACTGTGTGCATGATCTCGTAACATCAACATTCAAGCTTGACAATTAGCGTTGCCATTCTACGACACTGATCACGACAAAAACACATACGTCACACCGTCAGCTAGCCTTCTATTCTAACGTTGGCCAAAATTATGGCCACTCCTAAGTTTATAGCTGCATTTCGGAGTGCAGTAGGTTTTTGTGTGTGTGTGAGCTGTATGTGTATGGAGGGCATCTCTGCAAAAACATGTCGGCCAGCCAGCTTGTGCCAGCGGAGCCATCATTATGCTAATGATGTGTTTGTACTAGGCTGCCATGCTGCCTGGCTGTCCTTCTCACAAATGCAGGGGACGGGGACAGAACCTTCTAGTTCTGCCGACAACCACAATATTTCCCGTTTCCTAACCGTGCTAGTGCAAATGATGGGGTTACGGTTGTCAGTTTTACATCAGAAGGATACATATAGCCTCCGTAGCAGGCTTATAGAACTGGGGGTTTGGTGGTCTTCGGCTGTTTTCTGATTAGCCCAGTTCTAAAATCGGGGGTAATTCAACCAGGCTGGCTGTTGTCTATATGCAATCAGAAAATAGCACATAAAGACCCTGAAGACCCCCCAAAACCCCCGTTTTTGGCATGCTATGGAGCCTAGGATACATGCATGTTCCTGCGTATAAACTGAGAGTGGTACAGGCAAGCCGGCTGGCCACAGGCTTTGTCTGGTGCACTCAGCAAAACGGAGATGCCAGAAGGCAAGGCTTTTCCCCAGAACAATAAGCTCTGTTGTGCCTTTTTTTCCTCCTCCTCTCCCGAAGTTTTACACACATAAAGAAGCCTGGGTTCCGATGTTGTGTGTCGTCATGTGACTGACGGCATACAAACCGAGAATTCCTGGCTTGTCCGGAGGCCCTTTGGGCAGGAAGTTACACTTTTCCTGTCTGATGTTTCCACCGACTACATTTACATCTCAAACATGACACAACCACCACCCTTAAGACTGGTCCTTTATTTTCGATTAACGACCACTACTAATTTTGTCTGCGTATGTGACTCCTAGGTACTTGTTTTTGTGGCAGAATGATGGAAAATGGGCAAAATGAAAGGTAATTTTGACATTTTTTTTTAGCTTGTATCGCAAACATCACAACTACCAGCACCTTAATTCACCCTTAAGTGTGGTCCTTTCTTTTCGATTAACGACCAACTGCAAATTCTGTCTGCGTATGTGACTCCTAGGCACTTGTTTTGATGGTAGAATGATGAAAAATAGGCAAATAAAAAGGTAATTTTGACATTTTTGGGGCTTGTCACACTTTCTGAGACAAAATCTGAGCAAGATCACTTGCCCCCTGGGCACTTGAAATTCAATTCCTGGATGCCGTCAACTCTTCTGGATTAAAAATTTAACAAAAATATTCAGTAATCGGCAATGACAGCTACCAAATCATGCTTCTAGTTAACCTAGCTTGCCTTAAAACCAGCTCACGGGTTAGTTTTTCCTCAGAAACAAGAGTTTTGTAGGCCATCGAGGCGAAGTCTTTTGTTGCCCGGGCCTTTTTACCTCACCGCCCGCCCATGTCAATGCAAAGTGCCCTGGCTGACCCCGTGGGCACTTAGGGCGTTACAATACGAAACCTTACAACACACAAAGACAGCGTACACCCTACAGAGGCTATTCCTAGAGAATCTGGAGGTTTGAGGTCGTATTTCTGAGGAAAAACAGCGAGTTTTCTGAATGAATGAGTACCTGTTTTCCGCGGTAGAAGAGGCGTTGTCTCTCGGGCGGCGAGTCGTCGAAAACTTCGTCCACCCTCCCCCTCAGTTCCTCGATTTTCGTCAGCTTCGACAGGCCGTCTATCTGTACCTGCCTCTTTCCGTCAAAAGTACGGACTTGGATCCACATCTTGGCCGAATTTCTCGGACAAGAGTTCTTCTAGCAGCGTGTCTTTTTATAAGAAAGGGAGCGAGCTCTCTGTAGCTGTGTGTGTGATAAAAGAAGTGAACACAAACGGCTTTAAATATGATAATTTCACCCACGTGTGGGAATGGCGCGAACAAGATCTCGCGAAATCTCGTCCGGAAAAATACTCTTTTTTACAAAACGCAACCCCACAACACTCAACAGAATCATAAAAACAGCCTTAAATATTCATTAGATAGGCTAGTTGTGTGTTGAAACGAACAGTAGTGGGAAATATGAGAGAATATTTTGTGATGATCCAAGATCTCGCGAGAGCAGGATGCAAATACGAAATTTGGCGGGAAAGTTGATGGGTTGATGTGGGAGTTAGCCATGCGTGAACGCAGGCCGCTGTCAACAAAGGACCAGGCGAATCTAGCGTCACATAAAAACAAACAGCATTCGTCCAAAAAAGGGAGAAAAACGGGGTTGAAACTAGTAAATTTCCTCTCAGTAACACTCCAAGTACACCCTTGCCAAATGACCTGTAAAAATGAAACCATGGCATTAAAAATAGCTCAATAAAATACTAGAAAAATGCTAGTGATCGTTGTGAATTTTTAATTGCTTACTCTAAAAGTGTCCCTTGAACTAGAGATTGGGCTACTGACAATGTTGCCAAAGGACCTTGAGTTGAGTGACAGAAAAGATGGACGATTTTTGTGCCAAAGTTGAGGTAACTAACCACTGCCACGCCCACCAAAACAACAGAACAGATTTCAGACTATACCAAATCCTCCACAGGGGTGGAGGATTGAGGGAAGAATTTTTAGAGCACCACCTTATCATTGATGCTTCTTAATAAGTAACCAAATCTTTGCTGTTTAGATAAAATTTCACTGAGGTGCGTAAAAAAGTAAATAAAAGACCGGTGAAAGTCCGTTTAGTGGGCAGAGCTTCTTGTGGACTCACCTGACAACCTTTGACCTATTAAGGCATTTAGGACTTGTCACGCCAGTGGTTGTAAGCGAATAGCAGACCAGCCCGCGAAAGAAACTCCCTCAAACTGCGCCTACCAAACAGATCCACAACGTTTTGAACATCGACGGCATTTTAGGCACCCTTTCCAACATTTCTGACCGCTGTCGACGGCAAAAATGTTCGGTTTCTTGCTTTTTTTGTTGGTCGTTTTCGGTGGCGCTGGACTTTGGGTTCACCTGAAAGGGATAGAATATGTAATGATACACCAACGATGGGTTTTTGTGTGCTTCTTTTTGCTGCCCTTAAGCGTGATCTTCGACATGTACCACTACCTGAGGACTTGGATCGTCTTCCAGCTGCACAGCGCGCCCAAGAAACACGACGACAGAGTAAGAAACATCCAGAAACAGGTAAGACATTTTTCAAGACTTTAGCTAATAAACGCAAGGTCGTTTCGTAATATCCAAGCAGATACGTTGTTGTTTCTTCTTACGTCTTTTGTTTTCGCTCGTTCTGTAAGTCTTCTTTTGGCTAGTTTTTGGCGATCGCTGAAAAGAGGAACTAAATTCAACTATTGTTGTATAATGTCCCTTCTTTAATAAAATCTATTGCCAATCGATGGCGAAGCCCACGAAAACGCGACAAACACCAAACATCTGCTTGGAGAATGCGTTGTCAACTTGCCACCTATGCGCCCTTTCTTGGTAGCGGTCCAGCGGTCGCATTTCTTTCTGTTTATTTTTGGCAGAACATGACCGCACAAGTCTTTTAAAAGGCTACAGTATCGATAATATTTCAGATATAGGAGAAGTCTCCTTTTAATTTTAATGTTTGTGTCGCCGTTTGTTGCCATGGCAACGTAATCACGCCACCTGCCACATAAATTATATACAAAACAATGTCTCAAGCTGGATACCATTTGAACATATGCTTAGCAGCTACCGTAGGGTCTCAAGACCAATTTGTTACAGGGATGATTTAGCTTGGAAAGTATGTTTTCACTAGGATTTCAACAGCAGTATCTGTTTGTTTATAAAAAATTGGTTGTTACATACACATTTAACAACTCAATTTTGAGTAAATTTCTCCAGTTTTTGTGATATGGGATTACATAGGCCAGTGGAATTAAGGTGTTAAATTTTTCTTTGCAACCAAATAGTTTGAATCATGCCAAATGTGAGCTTGTTGAAGGGTTGTGTGGATTTTGTAGTCCATAAGGAACATTTCTATAAAAGTACATAACGTCCACCACACAAAAAACCTGAGTCAATATTGGGCTTCTGGCATATTGGTGATGCACTAAAAAAATCTGCCATGCAAGAGCCAATTTCTTTATATGTACTTAGTATATATTTACAAAAACCCCATGGCCAACATGCTACTAGTAATATTGTATTGAAAATGCTATAACTAAAAGAAATTTAAAGCAAAAAAAATGTAAATTTAATACTTTGTTTGAACAGAAGCCTTGTTTTCTATTGGCCATTTCCTCCACATTCGATGGATAGAACGAGGGTCAAGGACAACATGGCCGCCTGGTGTAAATAAAGATTATTGATTGGTTGGTTGGTTGGTCAGTTTGTTGACCTTTCTCATATGCCCTACTGGATGTTGACCTAGAAAGGTCAGATCCTGACCTGTTGTCTTTTTTTGGACTCCAACTGGCACTGCCACCACAGAAAAACGTTTTAGACACTTTTATTAAAAAAATAAAAAGCATACACAGAGCTCCAGGTAGCTTTTGAATTTTTGTCTGTCAGCCCAGGTGCAATCTAATGCCTTGTTTCTTACAGCCAGGTGCGGCTCCACCAATCAAATGCCTTCAGTTATTTCCTGTACTATAAGACTGTCGGAAAGCCATAACTACATTTTTTCAGAGAAAAGTTTGAGATTCATTATTTCTCTCTCAGGAATGTCAGGAAAGAGAATGGCAGCCATACGCAGATATATGTGGAAAGAAGCATTTTGGAAATCTTGGAACATTGAAGTGTTTTTAATACTCAGGTGTGAGCGTGGAAGGAAGATGGCAGCCGTAAGCCGATGTGCACGGCGCGGCCCGGCTGGCAGACCATGAGTCAATCAAATGCCTTGTTTCTTATAGCCAGGTGCGGCTCCACCAATCAAATGCCTTGCTTTCTCATTCCCCAGGTGCGAGCGTGGAAGGAAGACGGGAGCCGTAAGCCGATGTGCACGGCGCGTCCGGGCTGGCAGACCATGAGCCAATCAAATGCCTTGTTTCTTATAGCCAGGTGCGTCTCCACCAATCAAATACCTTTCTCTATCCCTCCCCAGGTGCGAGCGTGGAAGGAAGACGGGAGCCGTAAGCCGATGTGCACGGCGCGGCCCGGCTGGCAGACCATGAGTCTCCGCGTCGGAAAGTACAAACAGACGATGCAGAACATCAACATTAACCTCATCGACATCCTGGAGGTCGACGTCAACCGACAGGTCAGACTCCACACCAATCAAATGCCTTGTTTCTTATAGCCAGGTCTGGATTGACCAATGAATTGCCTCATTTCTTACAGCCATGTCTGGCTTGACTAATCAAATGCCTAGATTCTTAAACTTCCCATGGAATAACACTTGACAGACTCAGATGCAAGTCTTCTGTTTTTTTTTTGCCAAAAGTTTACTGAAAAATGTCCTAGAACCATAAAATCAAATTTGTTTGGCCTCAAGTTCCCACTCATTTGTGCTGTTTTCCCAGTTGCTCATGTACAAGTGTTGACTACTTCTGTTAGTTCAATTTAGTGATGCTGAAGAGTGATGGATGCCACTCGAAATACCCAGAAGTCACCCATTCACTCACCATCGTCTATTGTTCTCCATCTTCTGAGGGCTAGACGTGCTTGCACTGCACACTACCAGTAACAGTAGAAGGCAATTGTGTACTTGGATGTCTAACCTTTATCGACCTTTGCTTTTTAGGTTGTACGTGTGGAGCCACTAGCGACCATGGGACAGATCACAGCCACCCTGCTGCCGCTGGGCTGGACTCTGCCTGTCCTGCCAGAACTGGACGACCTCACTGTCGGTACGGCTGATTGATCAATGGATTAATTAATCATTTAATTAAGATATTGATTGAAAGATTGGGGATTAAAATATCATTGAACTGTTGATTGATTTATCAATTGAAAGGTTGGTTGACTGAAAAATTGATCGCTTGAAAGATACAAAAACATTGATTTCACTCAAGTTGTTTGTACATGTATGATGACAATCACAAAAGAATGTGCAAGAGGAGAGAGACATTAGATAGTAATCTTCCAACATCATGGCACTAATCTTAAAGGTAGTAAAAGTTAGAGCGGCCTTTGTTAAAAAGACATTGAAACTTTGTTGCAGGTGGTTTGATCTGTGGAGTGGGAGTAGAGACGTCCTCCCATCGCTACGGTTTGTTCCAGCACAGCTGTGAGGCATTTGAGCTGGTGCTGGCTGACGGCAGTCTGGTCAGGTGTACCAAGGTGGGCAGTCTACTGTCTGACATTACATGCAAACTTACTGGTCTCTCTTGGTCCTTTCACATTTGAATCATTAGTCGATTAAAAAAAGCTGGTTGAGTGATCCTGGACTGAAAGCAAGAATCAATACAAACTGAAATTCTTTCTAAAATAAAACAGCCAACAGAAAGAAAAGACTTTGCCAGACAGACAGCTACCAGGCTTCTTCCTTCCTTAGAATACATTTGATGACAATAGGGAGCCCTCATCGTGAGATGCTTCGTGTTATCCTAGCAAACTTTAAGCTAACTTTTTGTTCTGCCCCCAGGATGAGAACCCTGACCTGTTCTACGCGGTGCCCTGGTCACACGGCACCCTGGGATTCCTAGTTGCCGCGGAGATAAAGATCGTCCACGCCGCAAACTTCGTCAAGGTCGAGTACAAACCCTGCCACACTGCTGAGGAGGTCAGCAAGGTCTATACTGAGGAGGTCTGTACATGGGCTGGGTTTTCTTTTCTTTTTTTTTTTGCTGTGCCACGTTAAACTAGCTGGAAAATGTAGAAATTGGCCCAAAAGACCACTAAGTATTAATATACAGGAGTACTGTGGGTGGCAAACTGTACTCCTTCAGTGGACCAAATCCCCTGACAATTGTTATCTGACAGTGTCTTTTTGGTCAATTTCTACTCTTTCCAGCCACTTCCAAAGCCTGGTAGAGGCTAACGTTGTACTGTAGACAACAACAGTAGAGCCATTGAGGGCTGTCCTGTGATAAATTGCATACTGATCCCTCTGAATGCATCAGATTCTGTAGTGGCATGGTTTGTTGAGATTTTATGAAATGGAGGGTCATTTGCCACAAAGATATAAAATAATTTTGATTGCCAGAAGACATTGACACAAACCATATTATATCAGAAGTTTAAAATCTGCAGTTTTTTGTTTCCAGGTTCTGAAGAAGAGTGACAACGACTTTGTGGAGGGGCTTATGTTCAGCGAGAATGAGGCGGTTGTCATGACAGCAAACCTGACCAATCAGGCGGAACCAGGCAAGGTAGGCATGGACACTAGATTTGTTCACAGAGGAAATTTTAACCCACTGAAATGCTATTTCCTGCATTTGGATTAGGCAAATTTTGCTGGTAGACCAAGAAGGTTTAAACCTAATTGGGAAGTTTATTATAAATGTAATAAAATCTCTTTCCAAATCTTTACCAGTCTTTATCAGTCAAAGAGGATGGATTGGGCAAAATTTCTGTCCATCAAATGGCAGAAAGATGGACACTGGCAAGAATACTGCATTACAGTACATGTGAACATTAAGCAACCTTCTTGGGCTTTCAGCCTGTACATGCAAGCAACAAGACTTATTTTATCACCAGGTGAACTCCATTGGTCTGTACTACAAGCCGTGGTTCTTCAAACATGTGGAGACTTTCCTGAAGACCGGCCCAGGGGTGGAGTACATCCCACTGAGGCACTACTACCACAGGCACACTCGCGCTATCTTCTGGGAGCTACAGGTATCTGTATATCTGCATAGCCACCGTGTAACCGCCCTTCTGTGTAACACACCAGCTTCTGTACCTGTATAGCCGGAATAACCGCCTTTCGGCGTAACACACCAGCTTCTGTACCTGTATAGCCGGTATAATCGCCTTTCAATGTAACACACCAGCTTTGCAGGCATTGTTACAGCTATCTAATGATAATGCCTCTACTGTACATTGTGTTCCTAGGACATCATTCCCTTCGGAAACAACCCCATCTTCCGGTTCCTGTGTGGGTGGATGGTCCCACCGAAGGTTTCCCTTCTGAAACTGACTCAGGGAGAGACGGTTCGGCAGCTGTATGAGAAACACCACGTGATCCAGGACATGCTGATTCCGCTGGACAAGATGGGCGAAGCACTCAGGGTCTTCCATAAGGAGATCAAGGTTTGTTTCCACAACTCACAACCTATGTTCTGACAACCCTTTAAACCCTTGTCAGAACATAGGCGATGATGACAAGATGTCTGGGGCACTCTGAGGGTTTTCCACAAAGAGATCAAAGAGACAAGAGAACTCCAAAATGAGATCTTAACCGGGATGAAGAGGAGACAGAGTGCTTCTCGAAAGCTCCCCAGTGTAGCTGAACTTTAGTTGTGTGTTTTGGTATAGATATTTGTCAAAATCAAGTTTTGTGTTGAGGGTGCCTGTTTGGCTGGTTACACCCCTATTGATCCACTTACTATTTGTTCTGACAACCCTGACATCAATTGGCAGAACGTAGACTCTGAGGTGTTGGCTATCCAAGAATCCTACTTTGGCTCCAGTCTGTCACTGGCACTGGCACTGGTTAATATAATATAGATTCTATGACATTTGTATATTAGGCACGAGATTATTCCTGATAGGCTTTGAGTGGCACAGGTCCTATGTAACGGCATGGTAACTGGGATCAAACAGGCACCCTGTATTAGACCATACTGCAATCATGGTAGTGTAGTACAGAAACTGGTTATAACAATCTTTTGTAACTTTAATACTCTGCAGTTGTACCCGCTGTGGCTGTGTCCCATGCTGCTCCCCTCCCAGCCAGGAATGGTACATCCCAAAGGTGACCAGGACGAGATGTACGTCGACATTGGCGCGTACGGGGAACCGAAGACAATGGACTTTGAGGCCGGCCCGACCACCAGGCGTCTGGAGGAGTATGTGCGCAGTGTCAACGGGTAAGGAGTGAGGTTTAAAGTTTAAACTTTTGATCCAACACAAAAAATTCTCTCACCTAGAGCTTTCGACCAGTCTTCATTGTCACTTGTCATGTGGTTTCTTCTTCTTTTCCAAACACATAATATCTGTGAACCAGCCGTCTGTCACCAAGACTCACTATGGTAACTGATGCTGTAGCAGACATCCTGTGGTGTTGGGTTACATTATGTAGCAAGTGGCAGGACAGGATTGGAGGCTGGGCACCATATACATGAATATGTTTGAATAAGAATAAACAGAGCATTAGTTTGTTAGGCTAGACCATGTGAAGGTGAATAAAACTGTCGTGTATTTGCTTTGCAAATGTTACCTTTCTAGTTTGATTCACGTTTTGTTGCCCAATTTGATTCCCGTCTTGTTGCCCACCAGGTTCCAGATGTTGTACGCGGATTGCTACATGACCCGGGAGGAGTTTCGCCAGACGTTTGACCACACCCTGTACGACAAGATGCGGGCAGAGCTCAGCTGTGAGAAGGCCTTCCCCGAGGTCTTCGACAAGATCTGCAAGAAAAACAGGCACTGAGCAGTAAACACTGAGGACAGCCGCACACGGAAACTACCAGTACCAACTGTGAGGCATGTCCTTCAGTGGACACCATACGACTTCCACAAATTAAGTTCCAAAATTTCAAATCTTCTCCAAAAAGACACAGTATGAATTTAAACTGTTGTATCAAAGAAATAGATTTTAAAGCAAAATAATGTCAACCTTGGTTCAAAGAGATAAAATATGCAAATAGGTAAGTTTCTGCTGCTTGTACATGATTGTACTTACCAAAA
Source organism: Branchiostoma belcheri (assembly GCF_001625305.1). Lineage (NCBI taxonomy): Eukaryota > Metazoa > Chordata > Leptocardii > Amphioxiformes > Branchiostomatidae > Branchiostoma > Branchiostoma belcheri. Next base: position 60,031 of record NW_017804010.1, on the reverse strand, counting down.
TACCAAGTCTGTGTTTTATGCAACTTGTATAATTGTACTTAACAAAATACCCAAATAGCCATAATAGGTTTTATGCTGCTCATTTAAATTGAACTTACCAAAATACAAAACTGGTGCGCTACACCTTGAGGCAGTTCCCTGATTATTCAGTATGAAAAAACAAACACAATTCTGTGCTGATTTAACCCTTTCTCTGATGATGCCTGCTGTCACCAATACAAATCTGCTGCTTTAAAGCATCCTCAGCAGACAAAGGGTTAACACAATACAATATACAAAACTACTCAATGAGACATACAGTATTCCAATTTTGGTCATCAGCACTCCAAAATCCAAACTGTTATGCCAAAGACATTATTGCCACTGACATTCAGGAACTTTCAGTTTCAGTCCATCTCTCTTGTATCAAATTGAGATTTGCTGTCTGTATTTTCTTCTAGATAATGTTTAATCACTGATTAGGTGTCTGTGTTACCTCACTATACAGTATGTTACAAATGTACATGTACTTAGTACATGGATGTTACATTGAGTAAATACAAGGGTGTTTAAACTCCAAAACTACATTATTATGATTATATTGTGGTTTTTATCTTCTAAACTGATGTGTAGATTTCTTATGACAATCTCCAAACAGATTATTGTTGACTGCAGTTTGGATAGTCAGATTTTGATAATCAACAAATACATACAGTAGCTAATAATCTGAAACAAGTGCTAGTATGCGAACAGTTTTGACTACTGTTACTAGTTTTTACATATCAGAAAATTACATGATTGTGTTTCATGTAGATTGAAATCAAATACATTTGTACTGTATTTTATTGTACAAAATGTATGACTTTCCAATGAGATTTCTAGAATGTGAGTTCCAACCAATACATGTACTAGCTAGTATATTTTGACTCAGTGTAAAATGCTGCTCATAACAAAGTAAAAAACACTGCAGTTTCCTACATCTCGGGGAAAATGACACAGTATTTTCAGAAGTTGATAGAAATGGTGAAGCCATAACAGTGAATTTTCACTGAGTTAGACAAGAATTGTACCACCACATATCATCTTCAAATTGCGCAGCTAGCTATAAAGGTACGAATTGCCAAATATCAGTACAGAAATGTATTATAGATTTGAACACAGTTTTTCTAGTGATTTAGTGTGTATATGTTGTGAGATTCTCTCTTAGATTATATATAATCTCTCTAGTATATATAATTATATATATGAAGTGTGATGTATAATAATTTTGTGATGATTTCAATCTCTTTAGCATGTTGTTCCTAAATGATGCTTTCAGGAATATTACACTTTATAAGCGGAGAGGAACAGTGCTACAAGTTACAAGCATTAAATACAGCGATCTTATATGTATTATGTTGTTGTGAGATTTCAACCTTTAGGGAATATTACAAGACAACACCAACCTAAGATGGTTTTACTATCATTAAAGTTCATCTGTGTTCAGTTTTTGGTAATTACATGTTTAAAGTTAAAATTTTTGGTCCAACACAAAGAAGTTCTCTCACCTAGAGCTTTCAACCAGTCACTCTGGTCTTCCTCAAAGAAGCCACGTGACAAGCCTCACTGGGTCAGTCTACAGAGGAAGACCAGAGTTACTGGTCAAAAGCTCTAGGTAAGAGAACTTTGTGTTGGATCTAAAGTTTTAACTTTAAACAACCAACCTAAGATGTTTTGTTGGTTCTTGTTAGATCTACATTATCCTGTGATTGAGTTGCCATAGTTACGGATGATTTGGACCTCTGCTCTGATGATGTTTTCTAGCAAGACTGAAACTGAAATGAGCAGGGTCATGTCCTATACCTGTGTGGTGAAGTATGATACAAAAATAAAATTATTCTTTGATCAATCAGTGGCTTTAGATTCTTCTTTCCAAGTGTGCAAAAGTTTGCAATAACTTTATCCTGCCACATAGCCTTTTAAAGCAATAGAGAATTGGTAGCCAAATAGCTACTTCAGGTTAAGTGTAAAGTGTATACATGAGAATCAGATGATAGCTGACTGGTCACTTGACATGCAGAAACAACAAGAGCCTTTTTTTTTTCAAATCTCATTTTTCATTTCTCTGCTGTAGCAAAAATCAATATTTTGTTTAGAATAATAAACAACAGATTTTAAACAAAAATAATTACACCAAATAGCAACCCAGCAGCAAAGGCAGACAGAAAAAGAAAGTATAAACCTGAGAAAAGCACTCAACATAGTAAATTAGTAACACCAGATTATCAGCAAATTTAGCAGTTAAAGAAAATCATATGAATCGGATGTTTAGGACACTTATTGGAACACTTCTCAATTTTACCCTTATCAACATTTTTGTCACTGACTTGTACATATTGCTTGAATCAGAAGAGTCAGAGGAACATACAGGACATTTAGAAAACAACAAAGGCTTAAGAAAGGAACTTTTTTAGCTGCCAGTGTTGTTTACTTCATTATCAAATTGAGATAGAGTTACATGTATATACATTACCATTTACCACCATTTGCATTATTGCAGGCGGAACCTCTTTCGAAATTGCAATACAAATTACATACGTAACTCCAAGTACAAAAAGTCACCAATCTTTCCAGTGAAAATATCACTGATTCAAACCACTTTTTTTAAAGTGTTTGAATCTTTCTTCAAACTATCTACTAGTATTTAGTAATTATACAAATCTCACATGGCCTTGGTCCAAAACAAAACTAAGTCCACTGCAACACATTTCATCATCTTGACTGTCCAAAAACTGTCCGGTACTTTCCATCAACAAACATGGACGGAGATGAAAACAACAGTAACTATGGAAACAAAGGTACAAACAAACAAACAAACAAAATTATCACTGTTTTGTTGACAAATTTTTACCCAAGAAGATTTGAGTCCCTGAGTTGAGAAGTCTTCTTGGTCGCTAGTTTCTTAAGATGAGTTCTTGTTTCTTCTACTTCACACAAGGGTCATCATAAGAAGTCATCATCCAAGTCAAGGTCAGAGCTGACATCCCCGGGGTCAAGGTCATCCAGGTTCAAGGTCACGTCCAGGGAGGGGGAGAGGGAGGGGCTCAGACTGTTCAGATCTGGGGAAGATGAAAACAGTAGGAATCATCACACTAATACATGATTCTTGCAGTTACACAGCCATGTACATGTATGGCTTGTTTTAGGGATACATTTGTATTCTAGTCCACAGTTTTTAATGTTGAGCATATTGTAGCAGTTCATGATTTTCTGCCTTATTCCTGGTTCTAGCTCATCTCACATATGCTAAATGTATTACTTCTTTCTAAGATAAAGGCCTACCTGAAAAAAGGTCAATTTCCCAAGAACTAACAAAATGCAAGGACTAACAAAACACCCTAAGCAAAGATAACAGCAGCTATGACCCAGCACTTATTAACCTTAAGCCTGCTAAGGCACCAGCTTTGTATTGGTTACCGGGTTAGGTAGCAGGGAGAAGGTTAAGATGAACAAAGAAGTACACAAGATGAACTGACCATTGTCCCTGTGCCTTGTACTTGTAGCAGGCCTGGGCCTGAGATAGTCCATGTTGTAGGAGAAGTCAGAAGACTTGTGGCTGGCGATACTGGGAGAACTCAGGTCAACATCCGTGTCGATATCGGACGTGTCGAAAACTCCAGTCATACGAGAACCTTTACTGGTGTACGGTCGCCTCTTGGACTTGCTGTTGTCTCTTATATTCTCTGTACAACAAGTTTAACAAGTGTCATGTATAACAGCAACATAATCATACAATGTTAGAGAACCAATATGTTCTTTTCCTGGTCACACACATGCATGAAGAAAAATTCACATCATCTCGCTTTGAATTAAAGGCTAGAAAAAACTTTGGTTCAATCTGATTCTTTACCGTAACAGTTTTATGGACTTCCTACTACATGCACAGGTTCTTACCTGTGTGTCTGTTCCTTCGTTGGTTAGTGTCCCCTTGTGTCCTGTCTATTTGCCTCTGGATACTTCCTACTGAGTTCCTGGGTACAAAATAAATATTTACAGTACTTTAAGTATATGGTTCCCCTCACACCTATGTAGATATATGTACATGTATAGATCAACACATCACAACAAGCAAACATGACTGTATAAATAATGTAAGGAAAAGATCCCGAGAATGTTTGCATCAAGAATTACATACACCATGTACTAGCATATCCAGAGAAGTCCCTTAGTGACAATGGTAAAATGTGGGAAGATGTCATAGTTATGTTATAAAAAAAGGAGTCAAGATTATTGACAATTTCAATGTTCCTTACTTGAGTTCCTTGATCTGTTTGAGAGTCTCTGATTGGTCGGCTGACACCTTGCTTGTGTCATGTGACTGGGATCGATGGTTCTCCTGTAGGGACTTGATAGTCTGGAGTACAAAGAGAAGATACATTGAAATTTTAATCAAAAACAATTTTCACTTACATTTATATCTCCAAGGTGAGCATAATATGCATGATAAGAAGGCACAAAAATAACTTCCAAGCATATGCTACAGGAAAATAGATCACACATACATGTACCTGTGTCCAGATCTTTCAGATTCAAAATACTGGTACGATTCTTTCATTCATCAATTACCTACTCCTTGCAGTTAACTGTTTACTAGTCACTGGTTGCAGTACCACAAGTACATTTGTAACTCACACATCAAACAATTAATCTCCAAGCAGATCTTTTTCAATGGGGTAAGACAGTATCAAATGCATTGGCCAGTCTGTATGCATCTTTCGATGGGCAAATGGATACAGGCTGGCCAATTTGATACTGTCTTACCCCCACCGAAAAAGATCTGCTTGGAGATTACAAACAAAAACAACAATTTCCCCCACCTTGTCTACATGGTCCTGTCTCCTGCTGATGTCTCTTGCTTGGGAGATGGATGTGGCCAGGTCCACTTCTTGTTTTACTGGGGGAGAACACATTACAACTCAATTATACATACTGTACTGAACTGTGTCACAAAAAAAAAAAACTTGGAAATTCATTTCAATACACACATACAATTGGAATCCTAAATTCTACATAGAACAACTTCTTAGAGTGACTCACCGATCCTGGTCTTCATGCCCTCAATTTCCCTTCTGAGTGCCTCACATTCGTCTTGAAGAAACCTCTTACTGTAAGAAGTCAAGATCAACCAGATGTCAATTTAGATGACAAAGTATCTAACAGAGTAAAATTTAAAACAAAATGTCATCATAATAAAAAAAGGCCAACCTTGTTTAGGTACAGGCACAGGCCCAATCCTGTACCTAAACCCTGTACCTGTACTAGCAGTAGCACCTGTATCTAAATTTTCTTCAGGTCCACAGTTCAAGGCCTCCATACACTCGCACTCACTTTACAAAAACCAAACAACCCCAGTGCAACTTTGCAGATGAAAACATGTCTTCCTGGGCCGAGATAATATCATCATATATTATAGAATTGAAGTTGAGATTATGATTGCTAATGCAGTCCCACCTCTCCTGTAGTTCCCGTGACAGCTGGCTGACCCCCTCGCTGACCCCGTACCGTTCCCCATCCCGCGCCCGCCGTACGTTCTGTAGCTCCTGCTGGAGGCTCTGCACCTCCGCCGCGACCTCACGCAGCCACCGCTCGACCTTCATCTCCGTCTGAAGGTCAACCCCGCGCTCCGACAGGCGGTCGTTCACCACACGGAGGTCATCTGAGGACACCAGAACAACACAGGGGTTAATGACATCATCTTAGAATTACCATAGTAGAGCTACTGGGTGCATATGCAGACAGACCATTTTCACCATTCACAATTCATCTGTGGGCAGAGCACTGCAGTGCGCCATAACACATTGCAGACTTTTTCACACAGGTCATCTGGGGACACCACTAAAGGGGGGTCAATGACATAATCTTAACTTTTCTCCAACATGAAATACATATCATATCAATTCACCACCCTTTTGGCTCAAGTCAAGAGCACTAGCCAAAGCAGGGAATACTGGAATATGTAGACAAGAACAGAGACAATCTAAATAGGAGGAACTTACTTTCTAACTCCTTGACTTTTGACCTCTGTTGATCTCTGTCTCTTTCCAAGTTTTCCACCGTCCGCTTCAGGGTCTCGATAACCTGAGATGAACAACACGTAAGTCTGTCTTCACAAAAACTGCAAACTATTTAATATAGCATAAGGAGGCAAATTTATAAATACAATGTACATGTCAAGCAGTTCAGTTGTTGGATCTTGTTAACAGCAAATCAAGAAAAGCTTGTCTTAGTCTCTAGGTTGATTTTTCGCCAAAAAGGAGTTACTCAAGCAACTGGGTATGATTTTGGAAACGGTTTTCCTTGAGTAACTGCTTTTTGGCGTATCGTATTGCCTGGATGTCTAACCTTCATCGACGTAGGTTGATTTTTGTTTACTAAAATTAAGTTTAAAAATTCTTGGAGAATCAAACCTTCGTCTGCAGGTCCAGTTTCTCTGACAGCAGAGTCCACATAGCCGGGGCCTGACCAGAGTCTATATTCTCCTTATTGGACACATGTAAAGGCTCTGTGGACAGGTTGGAGGAATCTGAGAACCGAACAGTCCTGGGCTTGGGTGTGGAGGTGATGGGGTCACGACTAGGGCGGAAGGAATCTGTGGTAAAAACAAGTTCATCAAAGTCAAAACATTTGTCATAACAAGAATCGTTTTGACCAAGTTGAAGGTTAGACTCTGGTAAACGATATTTATGCTGTAAGATAGATCAGGTAGTAACAGTCTATATAATTATACTTTGTCCAGCTGTCGTTGAAGTGTTAAAACTATCTTATAGTATCTGCAAATTCTATATTGTCATATTATTCACATCACAGAGGCAAATGGCGGGCTACCATCAAGCCTCAGCATGTGATCAAGACCGTCTAACCTTTGGCACAGGGAACAACACACAATAAACCGGATAAAGAAGTTGTTATTATTGAAATTTGTTCTAGGAAAATTTATATTTGAGTACAGTTGCAGAACCCACCTCCATGTACAGGGTAGTCTAAGGAAGAACTGGTGGGAGTTCTGGCTGCGTTCAGACGTTCCTGCAAGAAAAGTTTGGTCATCTTACAGCATGGAGTTAAAAGACACACTGAACGGTAGGAAAAACATGTTTTCTGTTCTAGTCTCACCCGGGATTACAAACAGCAAAAAAACACAATTATTTACATTTTTTTTGCACCTGCATGGTTATGAATATGACACCCTTCACACAAAAATGTACAAACAAAATTTTATGCCAATAAAAACGTACTAAGTAACATAAAGGTAATACTTGTTGTGTTCATTGGCTAGTACGGTAGGGACTCAAATCTATGTCGACCAAAAACGTTAGAAACGTCATCAAAACAAACGTGATCTAAAATTTACATAATCAGGAAGTGATCAAAATCATGAATCAGCAACAGAAAAATCCTCACCTGAACTTTGGCCAGATTCGCCTCCGTTTCTCGAACAATTGAAGAAAACTTGTTTTCCCAGTCAACCTGGGAGGCTCGGTACATGCTCGACATTGTTCTCGCCTACTCTCGAGGTATTTCTCTCTTCCTGGACGCCAAAATTGTCAAAATCACGAGAAAAACAAAACTTCAGCAACCGAATGTTCCGCCATTTTGAAGTCGTTTGCGCCAAGTCTCGTAAAATCTCGCAGAAGCAGGAGAGTCGCGCGAGGTTTCCAGCAAGGAGGTTAAAGGTTAAACATTGACCTTGCTCGGTTCTCTTCGATCTGCTTGCCGCATTTGGCATTTTGGGGCCTTCAAAGTAATGATACTGTTTTTTTGTCACCCTAAGATATGCTTGGAGATCCAAATGCGCCGGTTTAAAGGTTAAAGGTTGACCTCCTTTGTTGCTAGGTTACGGCTTCTCGACCTGCTTGCCGTACTTCCGGGTCCTGGGTGTGGTCAAATTATTGACACCTCGTCGTGCCCTAAGAGACTAGGGGCAATTGAGATTATCAAACATAGTGTGTTTAGATAACTAACAGAGCCGAATCGTCCTGGATCTTGGGCCACAACGTACTGGACTTAGGGCCAAAATTTAAACGTTGTGATACCCGTCTTTCTGTACTCTCCAAGCAGAGGTTGTGGGGGAATGATCGTTACCTTTTTTATATGGCCTTTTTTTTTTGTCGCTACCCCCACCGTCGGTGGCCGCGGACCTTCTCTGGCTAATGGATACTACCGGGCCACTTTGATACTGTCCTTTTGCCACCGAGAGGGATCTGCTTGGAGATCAGTCTTTCTGCAGGTTTCCAGCAATGTCTGTTGCGGAAAGTCCGCATAACGTCAGTATACAAAACATGGACACCCCAGTCTTAACCATCAGTGGAAGAGAAGGCAGTAAAGAGGGCGAACTTTCCGGCCCTGTAGATGTAGCAGTGGACAAGGACGGTAACACTGCAGTGTTGGAGAACGGGAACAAACGGGTTCAAGTATTCGATGCCAGGACTGGCCAGTCGCTTCGGTGTTTCCCTGTGGATGGCGAGGATCATTGGGGCATCGACGTGGACTCCGACGGACAGTATATTGTGACTTCTCAAAATTTGAGCGGCACTGGCAAACAAGCAATCAGTGTGTATTCAAGAGAGGGAGAGCTTAGAAAGACCCTGAAACCCGAATTCTTGGGAGATCCACTTGGAGTTGCAGTTCTGAAGGACGGCCGCATGGTGGTGGCGGATCGCACAGTGGGCACAGTAGCAAGCGAAAATAGAGAGCAATCGGTATTAACTACAGAGGATGTTCCCCAGGCTAGCACGTTAATAACAAGTGAAAAGAAAGAGCCAGTGGTAACTATGGAGGATGGTACCCAGGCTAGCAGAGTAGCAAGTCAAAAAGGAGAGCCAGTGGTAACTACGGAAGATGGCACCCAAGATAGGACAGTACCAAGGGAAGAGGGAGAGCCGACTATTAAGGGAACAATGGAAAGGGGACAACCAATGGTAACTACGGAAGAAGGCGCTCAGGCTAACTCCCAATTTTCGTGTCTCCTCCTGCAGCCTGACGGGAGCCTCATCCGGGAGATCGGCAAGGGACAGTTTCTTAACTTCCCGTGGTTCATAGCAGTGGACGATTCACGCGATCTACTGTTTGTCACTGACTTCTATGATCATAAAGTTCATGTGTATGACCTTGAGGGGAACCTGAAGGTCAGCTTCGGTAAAGAGGGGGAGAATGAGGGAGAGCTTCTCAATCCAAGCGGGATAACATTCGACCCGACAGGTAACATCATTGTAGTGAATTACGACAACAACCGCTTGCAGGTGTTTAAAGCTGGCGGGACGTACCTGAGAACTGTGGCCATTGTAAGAGGGAAAGAACCCACAGGAATCACACTGACACCGGATGGTCACATCGCTGTAGCGTGTTTTGCGGGACATTGTGTCGAGTTGTACAGGTACAAGTAGCATGATGATGATGATGAATGGTTTATTGACATACAAATCCATCGCAGCCCGCAGGCAGAATTGCGGATTCCGATTACAAATATTTTCATGTACACATGTACATAAACACCGATTACAAATATTTTCATGTACACATGTACATAAACACCGATTACAAATATTTTCATGTACACATGTACATAAACACGGAAATAAGGAGGAAATAAAGTAGTCAGATGATAGTAACGTTACTGTTTGTTGCTGTTTTCACTGCGTGGGTGATAATCTCCAAACATATCTTACGGTAGCCAAGACAGCGAATTTATCATAATGGATTCAACGTTAAGTGTTGTCGGGACTCCCCATAAAGGCCCCCATGAGTAGACAAAAAACAATTCAAGTGTACTATGCGAAAGATATGGATGTTATCGTATCCAGAACCATGCCTACCTAGTTCTGTGCCTGAATGAGCTATGTTTGTGTGTTATATTAGGCATAATATAGTCTCCAATTGTGCTAGAATATAAATTTGCCTCAGACGTGGTTCCGGATAAAGCACGGTTGGATGCCACAGATCTCATGTAACAGAATTCAGGACTGTTCCGTTTTGTTTTCACACGCTGGACCTTTTGAAAATTTGGCTAGAATATGTCAACCCTTGAGAATTAGCCTTGAAATGCCTCTGACCTAATCTCCAAGTAGATCATATGGTGGCAAGGCAGTGTCAATTGGCCAGAGGAATGTCCATTTGTCCATTAGCCAGAGGAGTTTGTACGGCCACCGAAGGCGGACAAATGGACACTCCTAATGTCTTGCCACGCCCACCAAAAGCTAGGGATCTGCTTGGAGATTACCCCTGACCCACGTCGTTGCCTGTTGTTGTTCACGTGTACGCCACGTGGTGAACATGTGAATCAAGGTGAAAAGGACGAGGTCAATGTCCGATATGATTACTTCATACAGCATATATGGAAACTACGTCACTAAATGCAAACACAAAAGTACGTGAGTAAACACACTTTCAAACTTTGAAACCTGCACTGGGCAGCACAAAACGGTCTGCTCGGTTGGAGCGTGCACTGCTTTAGGAAAGAAAACGTCTTTTTTGGCACAAGCCCTGTACTGACAAACTATCAAACAACACAAAATGGCGAGCAACATTGCAGAAGTCGACGCTGAGGGGAAGAAACGAGACCTACAAGAACTGTTGGGAAAAGTCGAGACGGAAATATCAGAGTTGCCAACATCGGCAGACGCAGCGATCGAAAAGGCCACTGAATATTTCGACCACCTGATGGCCTTGCTTCAAGACAGAAAAGAAGAAGTCGTCAGAGAAATAGGCTCACGTCGCCAGGAAGTCGGGAAATGTCTGGAAGAGCAGAAAGAAGCGATCGAGTTTGAGTTGGCCGGACTGACGAGGGGGTCTGGGTCCGAAGGTCAAGCACGACAGAGGGTCGAAGAGCTGCTGACAACTCCAGCCCGACCGAGTCACGTCGTGTTCTCGGAGGGGACGGCTGTGGCGGAGTTCAGAGAGGCCGTGGCCAAGGCAGGGCGCGTACAAGTCACGGGGAAGGTAGACGCATCTAAATGTTCAGTGGAAGTCAAGCCTGGCGTTTTAAAGTTTTCAAACGTGACCTTGCTCACTACAGCCGACAGCGAAGGGCGTCCGTGTGTTGTTGCTGAAGATGACGTCAAAGTCATTCTAACGGACTCCTTTGGCCGGGCAGTACAAACAAACTTACAAAAGAGCAAGGGCCTGTGGGAAATCTCCTACACACCAGAGCTCACGGGCAACCACAGGTTAGAGGTCACGGTCAAGGGCCAGCCTGTGGCGGGAAGTCCGTATGACGTCAGGGTGCAAGCCAGTCGCAGCCCAGTGTTGACCATAAGAGGAGAAATAGGCTCTCACCCAGTAGATGTGGCAATGGGTAAGGATGGCAACATTGCGGTTCTAAAGAACGGGAAGAAGCGTGTTCGAATATTCGACGTCAAGACCGGCCAGTCGCTTCGGTGGTTCACGGTGGATGGTGAGGATCCATTCGGCATTGACATTGACTCCGACGGACAGTATATTGTGACGTGCCGCAACATTTCCGACACCGGCAAACAAGCAATCCTTGTGTACTCGCCAGAAGGAGAGCTTGCGAAGACCCTGAAGCCCGACTGTTTGCAAAATCCGCGCGGAGTTGCAGTACTGAAGGACGGCCGCATGGTGGTGGCAGACGACACACAGCAGTCTTGTCTCCTCCTGCAGCCTGACGGGAGCCTCATCCGGGAGATCGGCAAGGGGCAGTTGCAAGGCCCATGGTTCATTGCGGTGGACGAATCACGTGGCCTTCTCTCTGTCACTGACTGCGACGGCCATAAAGTTTGCGTGTTTGACCTTGAGGGGAATCTGAAGGTCAAGTTCGGTAAATGGGGTCGGAATGAGGGAGAACTCTACCACCCATCTGGTGTAACCTTCGACCCGGCAGGTAACATCATTGTAGCGAGTTGGGGTAGCAACCGACTACAGGTGTTTAAACCTGACGGGACGTACCTCAGAAATGTAGCCATCGTGAAGGAAGCAGACCCACGTGGAATCGCCCTGACACACGATGGACACATCGCTGTAGCGAGTTGGTTCGGATATTGTGTCGAGTTGTACGGCTACAAGTAGTGTGATAAATGTTCTTCTGATATTGGTCATGCTCTCAAGTGCCAACAAATGGTAGAACAATTTAGACGTTTTAGTACCATACCCCAACTATAGGCTCTGAACTTCAGCGAACAACCTGTGATCATTTTCTTAGGTACACTTCTAGCAAGAATGAGGCACATTCAAAGACCAATATGCTATATAACTTGAACTTTTCAATTAGTAGATGATAAGCTTGTTGATGTTGATAAATGATAGCAATATTGGTTGACCAGCTACATGTATTACCATAAAGAGGTGTGCTGCAGAATACTAAGCGGAAAATTCTATTTGTACTAGAGACAATTTCACATATCTTTTTGTTTAAAAGCCATTGCATTGGGCATGTAATTGTATTTCATGTATTAATTATAACATTTAAGTTATGTAGTAAGCTCAGCCTATGGATGTGAAATATTTTACTGAAATAAACCAGTCATAATAGGAACATTGCTGGCTGTTGTTTTTCACTGCGTGGGTGATGCTTTGGATGAAATATAATCTAGTATCTGTTCTCATAGACTGTCTGTGAAGATTCTTCTTTATGGTCTTACGAGCGGCCGATGAAATGCCTACTATACTGTCTGTGCCGCTCAGTGCTTGCGTAACTGGTCACAGTAGACCAATCTGTGTGTGCATCAATGTTTACTCAATTTTACACACAACACAGTCACGTAACTCGTAGATTGAGTCGGGGTCTAAAGGAATTTCACGTGTGCACTGCTTATGCATACTGCATATGTGGTTGAATGTTGGGACCTACGCAAGTCTTTTGTTAGATGTCTTTAGAATTCAGCGTAACGCCACTTCTACTTCACAATCCTTATTATTTTAGTCCCTTGCTAATAGAAAATAAGTCTCATTTACATCTGTCCAATAGGCTTATTGTTTTTACAAGTTACAATTACACATACATCATTGTCCAAGAGTATGCTTAACGTCACCCATAAACACGTTGCTAGCTAATTGTTATTGAAAACTAGGTGTGCTCAATCATTCTTAGAACTACTGTCAAATAAACTTTAAAGTATCACTACGAAACCTTGAGTAAAAGTTGTTTTTATAAATGTATCATTACCAAAGAAGAAAGAAGACATTACATGTATGGACGGTTTGAGCAATTTCAGTTTATGATAACTTTAGCGCTAGTTACCTCATTCAGAGTTTTGAGAGTATAAGGTGTTTGTGTCGTTCTTTACCTGTCCAGGTGCATAGACAGGTGAGTTTTGCGTCGTGACGTCGGTTCCGTACGTTTCGGAACCTTCCGAACTGTCACCGGCACGCTCGCGATCATACACGTCGAAAACATGACGCGACTTCGCGTAAGGTACAACTGCGTCAGGTGAAGGGTCACGCATGCCATTGTCTGAGTTTGGCGACTGAGAATCACCTTTATCGCTATCTGAAACTTCCGCATTATCATTGGTAGGTTCAGAGGCCTGTGCGTCTGGACCAGTTAAGGTGCTGAGATCTTCTTCCTCCTTACGACTAGTTTCGCCTGCTGTTTCGATTTCTTCAATGTGATATTGGGGGACATCGAAAACGTACGGCGAGCTTGCGTAAGGTTCGGGTGACGTGTAATCAGGTACAGTTTCGTACTCGTGGGCATCCGAGTCTGAGTTTGGAGCATTGCAAGAGCCGTCCTGTGCATCTGCTTGGTTTTTCTGATGGACTGTAGCCGCCCGATGGTAGAACATACTGCTCACAACCTGGCCAGCGCTAGTCGCCATGTTGTTCGCCCGAGCCTGTTCCTTGCCTATTGTACAATACACGGCTAACATGACAAACCACAGAGCAACGATCGACCCGACCACTGACCCCGTCACCACCCAGCCTGTTGCCACGGCAACGGCGGCAGGGGCTGACGTCACCGGTGACGTAGACAGAGTGTGTGTTGACGTCATCGGAGTCTGTGACGCAGGCAGAGTTTGTGTACTGTTACACTTCTCTGACATTTGTTTAAAAGTTGTAGACGGCACCTGACTGGAGGTTCTATCTGCCACCGAGACACCGATTGTAGCAGTTTCAGATATCTGATACATTTCGGAATGTTGCAGTTTCTGTTTCTCAGTCCTTAGTGCTGAACTCCTGGTTGTTAGGGGCAACATGGCTGATGACACGATTGCGTCAGACGGATTGGAAGGGCACACATTGTTAGGGTCACAGCGCTTTTCCATGCGAAATTTGCTACTAACGCCTTTTGGATCCCAACTTAAATAACAGTGTGACATATTTTCGTTCAAACTGCGGAGTTCGACGTTCTCTAGCGCAAGTGGCATTTTGCAGCGAAACAAACTCGGGTTATCGTACATGGCGCGCACGATTTCGTTGTCCCTCATAAACATTTTGCATCCCAGATCTAGAGATGCTTTCTTTCGGCACGTTTCGACATTTATCGCCTGATCAAAGATCCAGGTTATGTTGCAGTCACAATGGAAAGGGTTGCCGGCAATGATAGGCTTATATGACACAACCTTTCCTTCAAACCCGAGATCGCACATAGACAGTGTCTTAATATCATTGAAGGAAACGTCCACAATTTTTAAGCTGGGCAAGAAAGATATCACAGGGAAGAGGTTGACGCAGAAGAGCTTATTGTGTGACAAATCCAAAAATCCTAACCGTGGCATATTTTTCAGACATGTCCATGGAAAGTAAGATATGGAGTTGTTTCGGAGGCTCAACCAGCGCAGATAGGGCAAGAACAGGCAGGGACATGAGGTCAGAGCATTATTGGGTAGATGGAGATTGAAGAGATTTTGGGGCAGTTGTTTGGGAACGTTCGTCAGCCCTTTGTTGTCACATTTTATCCGCGGTAACTGAGAGTTCCAGATATAAAAATAATCAACATAACAACCTTTCGAGCGCAGTTGTGAAAGTACCGATGCTTCGCAACTGTACGGTACTTTTAGAACCAAAACCAGAACAACTATCATGCTGAAAAATTTGCCTTTGCACCGCATGTTTGCCGCCTTCTCGGTTGTCTTCGCCACCCCTTTTCTCTGTCTACGGGCCAGAGGTATCAGATCTTTGTCACAAACAGCCTTCCTCTCGTCTGCTAGAAATTGAAAACAATATTTTAGAATTAGCAATAACTAGGCATTACGCTGCAGATGCGTCTTTTTTTCAATTGTCGTATCTGATAAAAGCTCTGTTAAATCATTATAGTATTAAGTTATGTAATGGCAGTTGAGTTCTCCTCTATATGTTGAATGTATGTTGCCGTCCACTGCAACATAGCTGTCCATGCCATATTTCTTTGGTTCTGTGCATGAAAATTGATGACGAACGTACAAGCTAAACCCACGAAAAAAAACATCTAAACGTGAATAATATCTAATCATGCCAGAACTAGAAGCAAGAATGGTTTAAATTCATGGACAGGAATGTTTAGAACCGACACATACCTTTACAAAGCACAGCTGCGACTATGTCTGGGAGAATGCGTGGCTTCTGCTGTAACATTTCACCTGTGAAGGCGCAGGAAAATGAGAAAGCTTGATTGTCTGCTTCTCTGTTGGATAGTTGATGAGAAAGTGGGCGTTTGATCAGTTGTGTAACTATGATGTTCACGTTCACTATCTGTACTTTCAGCATTGGCTGCTGACATGAATGGATAAATGAATGTTTAATGCCCGTTTTCGTCTGCAAAATACTAGTAACTATTCTTTTACATTTTACAGACAAAATATATTTTCGCCTTTTTTGGTAAAACTAGGCGAGCGCAACATACAATGTGTGCACGCTAACAATCCAGATGTTTTCACACTTGCTTTAAACTCCAAAATTTCCCTCTCCTAACTTCTTCCCTTTAAGTACATACAAGTTTCTTCTGTTACGGAAATATACTACTTTTGGTGTAAACCAACTTCCTACAAATTTGAAGAACTCGGCTTACCTTAAGGAAGTTTGTAAGATTGTTTCTCAGATGTTAACTCTTGATCTTACTCCTGTCTAAGGCGGAGTGAGAAAAAAACAATTCGTCTGTCATAACATCACCCTAGCTAGTCATTTGATGAAAACTTCACCAATCTTACTACTGCATGCAGACTTAATATTGTCTCAAAAATTAGTCTTAGAACTTTTTTTCAATCTAGTGCGTGGGCGAAAGAACGAGAAAGACTTAAGACCCAAAACTTTAAAAGGTGACTGCAACTTACCATACGTTCCCTGAAACATCAGTAGTGCAAATACAATGCCGGTCAATCTTCCCACCCAAGTGCTGTCAACCTACTCTCATGCTCACCATTTCCCGATTGACCTGACATCATTCTGCCTGTCAATCTTCCCCCACCCATGTGCTGTCAACCTGGTCTGTCTAGACAGATACATGAACCCACTAATCTCCAAGCAGATCCCTCTCGGTGGCAAAAAGACAGTATCAAATTGGCCAGGCAGTATCCATTAGCCAGAGAAGGTTGCCAGCAACCAATGGGGGTAGCGACAAAAAAAAAAAACGGCCATATGTAAAAAGCTAACGATCATTCCCCCACAACCTCTGCTTGGAGAGTACAAACCCACATCACGGCCACCCAAAACAATACTCCCGAAACATAAAGATACACACACAGTTGGTTTGGTACATTTCAAGCATCTAATAAGAACGTCCATAGTATTATACATATAAGGCGATAGTAACTCTTCACAGGGTTGTAACAACAGAATGGAGACAGTGACTGTAGCCAAATTTCGCTACATACAGAAGAATCCAACAGTAGAAATCCACAAATCATTCACATATTACCTACTATTCCATATGAAATGAGATATGCTTCATTTTTCTTATTCTAATAGTTTGACAAGAAAAAGACGAACGGAAAGTACATAGTGCACTAATAACATCACATAGAATTGTATTTTTCATATTCCAAGTTTAATTCTGCTCTCAGAAACAAATGTATAATAATAACTTGAAGAAGCAGTTTTATTATTATTTCATCACAATTCTAATCACAGATCTTTACCCATTAAATTGTAAACTACATACTCATTCTTTAAATACTTAAATCCTTGCTACAAATACAATTCCCCTCAACAATATACTCAGTACATGTCTGGTGCAAAACTTGCTACAATCCAATGACTTCCCCGGTACCATTTTCCCATTATGTTGTCTATTTCAGAACCAAGTTTTTCCCCACCATAGGTTATGAAGTGCAAGCCAGCAGCTACTATAGTACTTACAACATCCTCTGAACTTAATTCTGTTTGGTTTTGGTTAAATGTGACTGTTCAAAGGAGGAAATGAGGGTCCTGGTTGAGTTTAAGTTTTTAAGAGAGAGATTTGGTTTCTCTACCCCAAAAACAACCCAGATGAATGTTTCGATAGCAAGAAACTGACAGGAAAAAGCAGTTTCTTTCATGGAGGAAGCTCTCTTCTTGTTCTTTGTTGAAAGTAGAGGATGGTTACCGTATGCACTCGAATAACAGCGCACCCAAAAATATTGTCTTTGCAGTCAAGAAGTGGATATGGGAGTTTATACACAGGTTTAGATCAAGGAGGTTTTCAAAACCTTGTTTAGATTCAACCCATGCCTGTTATACTAGCACTGCTGCGAAAGAGAAAATTCTTCCCCCAGTATTTCTGTAAATACATTTACTTTTGCAAAGGTTTTATTTTGCAGTATAAGGCAAAAAAAAGAGGTTTTCAAGGTGTTTCTTAAGTTTGCATATTGTACTGTGCAATTCAATAGTACAGTACAAATACAAAACATATGTTTGCGGTGTTTGTTATGATTTGGCCAAAAAGGGTTGCTGCAAAAATAACACTGCCGCGAATATTTCACGATTTACAGCAAGTGTTGGTCTGCATTTATTGGAGAAAAAAGGCCGCAAACGTTTCACAAATTTACAGTAAGTGTAAGTCTGCGTTTATTTGAGCAGATACGGTAAGCTGGCTGCTGCTGTAGGGGGTGGGGGAGTGAAGGATGGTGGGAAGAGTCTAACTGTACAGATCGTCGTCGCCCTCCTCATACAGGTTGTCTCCACCGGTGCCACCGCTGCCCTGGCTGCCGCTGGGGCCAGCCTGGCCGGGGAACCTGGGGGGAAGAAAGGGGAGAGTTCTTATCGTGTTGTGGCAGTATGTGAGTATATCTCAAAGGCTCAAACAAACAAGAAAGGCATAATGTTTACCATCATAGGTTAACTACTGCTCTGTTTATTCTTGAGCAGCCCCTCTGACCTGCAACTTGCTAAATGATGTGATCAAAGTAAACAAAGGCTCAAACAAACTAGGAAGGGATCATTTGCAAAGCAAATGTTTACCATTACATGGTCTCACTCGCACTCACTATCCAAGACTTGATTATTCTGCTGCTGGTGTCCCTGCCACAGGGGTTGGCAGCACTTGGCTAGTAGTACTGGTCTTCACTTCGCATCTCTAGGCAAACTATTGCTCTGTTTATTCTCAAACACATTCATGGTGACCAGCCCCTTCAACTATCCTGCCATTGCTACATAACTTTCCTACATTGCTACAGAGTGTCTACTACAGCACAAATGACTGTGGTGACAGCCATCCTGTTTAAAAGAAGAAACAGAGCAAAAACAATATGTTTACCTTTGCAGGGAGTCAACATAGCAAACCAACGCACCTGAAGTTTCCGCCGAAGCCTCTGCTCTGCTGCAGCGTCTGTGCGAACATCTCATACTTCCGGATGTCGTTATCCGACACCGATCTGCGCGCAAACTTCATCGACTCCTCAAAGTGGTCCCTGCGGATCTCCGGCACGGGGTCGTAATCGTCCTCCTAGCGAACGCAAACGGTATTGCATCAGAAACTGCTTGTGACACTTTAGATAATGCTTTATGCAGTGTTATACTGTCTCAAAGCAACATGATTTTTGTTGCTTAACATATTCTTCAAGAAGGAAATAATATTAAAAGAGAACAAAATACAGATATATACTGCTGTAAAAGTTTGCTGTATATCCAAGAAAAACATTGAAAGTTTGGAACATTTGGAAATTACTTCTTAAATTTGAAACAGCCCTGCTTTACATGTTGAGATTTGGGTTGTCCTTCCTAAAACCACTACACCTCAGTATAACAGATTTAACACTAGAAAAGCATACAGAGAATGCAAGCATACGCCAAAAAGTGTAAATGAAACCATAGATTGCTGTTACGGCCCTTCTCACCATGTCAAGATCTGGGTTGTCAACAATTGCTGTATCCTTGTAGCCTATTGCTATGCAGCTTGTACAAAACTGGTGTCACACCTTAAGGCAGTTATGCAAAACTAAACAAGAAGCCCAGCTCACCATGTCGAGATCTGGGTTGTCCTTCCTGGCCTTCTCGTTCCTGATCTCCTCTTCGATGGCTTCCCGGATCGCCAGTTTGCAGGCGCGCTGACAGATCTCCGTCAGATCTGCACCACTGAACCCATGGGTCACCTTAGCCAGGTAGCCCAGGTCAACATCCTACAGAGGAACAAACAAACAAACATAAATAAGAAGCCAAAACATGTCAGATCTTCGATGGCTTCCCGGATCGCCAGTTTGCAGGCGCGCTGACAGATCTCTGTCAGATCTGCACCACTGAACCCATGGGTCACCTTAGCCAGGTAGCCCAGGTCAACATCCTACAGAGGAATAAACAAACAAATAAATAAATAAGAGCCAGTTTGCAGGCGCGCTGACAGATCTCCGTCAGATCTGCACCGCTGAACCCATGGGTCACCTTAGCCAGGTAGCCCAGGTCAACATCCTACAGAGGAATAAACAAACAAATATATAAATAAATAAGAGCCAGTTTGCAGGCACGCTGACAGATCTCCGTCAGATCTGCACCACTGAACCCATGGGTCACCTTAGCCAGGTAACCCAGGTCAACATCCTACAGAGGAACAAACAAATAAATAAATAAATAAGAGCCAGTTTGCAGGCGCGCTGACAGATCTCCGTCAGATCTGCACCACTGAACCCATGGGGCACCTTAGCCAGGTAACCCAGGTCAACATCCTACAGAGGAATAAACAAACAAACAAATAAATATGAGCCCAAACAGGGCAGATCTCAGTCAGATCTGCACCGCTGAACCCACGGGTAACCTTAGCAAGGTAACCCAGGTCAACATCCTAGGGACAAGTTCATAGACGAATGAATTCTGAAGCAGCTTAGGGTGGAGAGATGTTATACAGTAAACCTAGATAAGCCTGATTTCTACTAAATTCTAGCCTGCAAAATTGCAAGTTAACTTTTTCTGCAATCTCAGAACTTTTTCTGTCAGCAAATTGCAGGACTGAGGTGAGAATTTTCAGTCATGAAAACTCTTAGTCGTCTTTGATACAGGCATTAATCATTTCTTTTGGCCAAGGCCAACTTACAACAAAACTTGAAGAGTCTCTTTTCCAATCTTGAATGCTCAAGTTTTGAGCCAAGACCTGAAAATTGGCAAACTTTTACCTTTTCGATTTCAGATTGATTTCTGATGAAACCGGTAAACAGTCTCAGCCGTCATCTTTCTGACAAATCTTTGACTATTTTTACCTTTAGAGATCATACCCCATTCATAGATACAAACATGCTGCTCCTTACCTTAGCGACGGGTGACTTGCGGAGGTTGGCCTTGAGGATAGAGATGCGCGAGGGCTCGTCGGGAAGAGGGATGTAGATCAGCTGGTCCAGACGGCCCGGGCGCAGGATGGCCGGGTCGATGATGTCCGGACGGTTCGTCGCGCCGATGATAAACACGTTCTTCTTGTCCGTCATGCCGTCCATTTCAGTCAGGACCTGGTTAATCACACGGTCTGCTGCGCCACCTAGTAGGTTCAGAGGGAAATGCAGGTTGGTCATGGACCAAAACAGGTATATCCAGAACTAGTTCTATGCCTGGATGGGTTAGGGTTAGGATCAGGCACAGGTAGATTCCACGTATTCAAGAACATAGATTTGCTCCAGGCAAAGGTTTGGATACTATCCAGAACTGTTCCTGAGCATAGTCTTGGGTAAAGCATGATTTTGAATACAAGCTGACAGTCTTTGGTAATACCTAATTGTTTCCCTGCCACACTTATATCTAGGTATTAGTTGTTGATAGTATTCTTAATATATTGGCACAAAACTGTTGTCTGAGGCAAGTCCAGGAAGGGTAATACACACCTCCGTCTCCCACATTGCCGCCTCGAGACTTGGCGATGGAATCCAACTCATCAAAGAATAGAACACAGGGAGCTGCCTGTCTGGCCTGGAAGGAAAAAAACAACATTGCTCAACACTTTTGATTCTCAAAAACAACACCCTGGTATATTATAGATCATTGTATTACTATGATAAGCAACTATGTTTTTCATATGATCAAAATGTAATGCCAGGGTTGTTGAAGGACTACTGAAGGGAGGTACATATTGACATATTGTAGAAAACATTTTATGATTGATTTGTAATTTGGCAAATTAAACAGATACAACTTAGTATGTCAATCAAACATTGCCAGAAAACATAAGATAGTATTTTGAGCCATTCCCTAGCTGTAATGTATGATTACAATAAACCATTCATTCAAGTGCAAATTCATTCATGAAAAAGAACCCAAGGAGTGCCCCACCTTGTCGAACACATCCCTGACGTTGGCCTCCGACTCTCCAAACCACATGGTGAGCAGCTCGGGCCCCTTGATGGAGATGAAGTTGGCCTGGCACTCGTTGGCGATGGCCTTGGCCAGCAGGGTCTTACCGCAGCCAGGAGGTCCGTAGAACAGAACGCCTCGCGACGGAGTCATGCCAAACTTCAGGAACTTGTCGGGATGCTCCACGGGGTACTGGAAACAGGAAACATTTGTAATTAGAAAAGTTCTCTTCAGGAAATAGGAACAGGAAATAGGAACAAGTAATAATTTCACTAAGTCCAGTATTGTTTCAGAGGGACCTGTGGAAGCCAAAGCAAAGATGTCACACTAATCAATGTACAACACTAGTAACAGTACTGTAACACAAAGTTGAATGTCAACAAGATTGCTTTGCTTGTTTGTGAACGTTGTCCTAAAAAGCTACATGTTTACTCTAGATTTCAGGTCCTATCCTAAGTTAAATGTGGTTGAATTTGGGCCTCCATGGTAGCTCTCTTAACCATGCAAATCTTGAGAATGCTATGTCCATTTAACAGAAATTTAACAGATATCACCCACTTGAGCAGAATCTCTTTTGAAGTAAATCTATCCTTTCATTTAAGTTATGACTGCAAACAACATAAATCCATGGGACTGACCTGCACGAGTTCTTGCAGCTCCTTCTTGACGTTGTCCAGCCCGCCGACGTCCTCCCATGTCGTGTTGGGAACCTCCACCACCGTCTCTCGCAGGGCGCTGGGGTTGCTCTGGCCCAGGGCATACTGCAGGAAAGACAGGACAAATTAAATATTAGTACACTAAAGTTGCCATTAGACTACTAATCCTCTATTGCAGTACTGGTTACAGAGTTAAGCAGGAAGGAGAAGGTTTATGGTAGAGTGTCTAAATCTCTGAGGTTGCTCTGGCCTACAGCATACTGTTCAACAGATACCACAAATTAATCACTATTAACAGTGTCACTGAAGTAGCATAGCACGTCAGCAGAACGTTTCGTTCAAGGTTGTATTCGTGTAGTTAAGGATGACATTCTGTCTATAGTTTTGGAATGTTGTGTCAGAAAAGGTATTGTCTGCAACAGCAAATTTCTGAGGCAACGTTGACCAAACATCCAATGAAAACCATTAAAAATAGAAAAAAGATTTTGTGCAGGCCCAGTATATTTTGTGATGATACTTTAATTTAACCTTACCCTGAAGTTCTCCATGGTAACAGCCAGAGAGTCCAGGACCTCAGCGTCGATGTTCTCATCCTCCAGGTCGATCAGGTCCATCTTCTCTCTGATCTGCTGCAGGGCGGCTTCAGAGCACAGGGCAGCCAGGTCAGAACCTACGTGGCCATGGGTCTCAGACGCAACCTGGGGCAAAAACACACACACGAGTCAGCACATAAACACACATACATGTACACATGTCACTGAGCACAGGGCAGCCAGGTCAGAACCTACGTGGCCATGGGTCTCAGACGCAACCTGGGAAAGAATCACAAAATATCTTTACAACTGTGACACCAGTAGGGTTCTCAGTGCAGTTGAGTGTAGGGGGTCCCTATGCTGTGTTTTTGCCCCCTAAACTGTTTCAATCAGTGTAAGGGCATTTTGTGTTGGTGACAGATTTTAAAAAAATGTCTCTTAGCTTCTAAAGTAGAGCTATAACAAAGATATAAACTCTACATGGTGTTTCAGAGGGATGCCCTACAATACTCACACCTCATCATGCGGCTTTACTGTACTAGGTCCCAACTACGCTGTGAAAAAAATCATTGTGAGAACCCTGACAATTAAGAATCTTATCCCTTAAAGCTTCATCCTGTTCTAATCTTCTTTATTTACAAAAACAGGGCTGCACAGAAACGTGATTTAGCAAGAAGCCAACCCACCTTGTGTGACACTATAGGATATTTTTAATGGACAGAATAGCAACTAACCAACACAGAACGTACTTGTCACAAATCCAGAGAAGAAGAACTGACCTGTTCGAGGTCCACATCATCGGCCAGCTTCATGTTCTTGGTGTGGATCTGCAGAATCTCCAGTCGGCCGGTGGCGTCCGGGATCCCGATGTCAACCTCACGGTCAAAACGCCCTGGACAACAAAGAAAAAATAATATTTTAGAGAACTTTTGTGTTAAGTTTTGTGTCATGTTAAAGCTATAGCCCTATGGCCAAGTGGGCTGAATGTAAATGCTTTTTTTGTAGCTGATTGTGCAATGTTGTTTCAGCACAGATTGTACCTACAGTCAAGCACGCAGGAACTATTAGTACAGAGACACCCTATCAAATGTCCCATGCTCATATGTTCATATGTTCACTGCTATTACTTGAGCAATAACACCAAGAAGTGATAAAGTCATGGTAACAGCAGAGTCTTTCTTTCCCTCCACATAAATGCAGCAAATGGTGCAGTTCCCAAGTGCTGGGTAAGGAATGGAGGGGACATAACTTTTAGACTAGTACAATGAACAGTGGACCACAGCTTAACACTCGTCCTAAGACTACAACACTTTACAGAAGCTTGCATGTCGGGTGACCAAAAACAGCAAGGATTTGAACTCCTAACCTCTTGGTCCAGAAGCTAAATCAACCAAGGCAAGGATTCAGATGTTCAATAACTTATTCTTTCCTAGAACTATCGCAGAGTGGAACTCTCTGTCACCAAGTACAGTAGGGGCATTATCATTAGATAGCTTTAAACAATTTTTCGAGTTAGATATTCAAAGGTTAGGCGTAACAAAACGCCACGTGCCTGTGAAGCTGGTATGTTACTCTGATGGGCGGTTATACTGGCTATAGAGATACAGAATCTATTGCTCACCGAAGCGCCTGAGCGCAGCATCGATGGAGTTGGGTCTGTTAGTGGCTGCCATGATGACCACGTGAGCGCGCTGCTTCTACCATGTACAGTATCTACAGGTTCATTGTACCAGGGAAACCCCCTGACTATACACATTACATACAGGACATTAAGGGCAGGGTTGCTCACCGAAGCGCCTGAGTGCAGCGTCGATGGAGTTGGGTCTGTTAGTGGCTGCCATGACGACCACGTGAGCGCGCTGCTTCAGTCCGTCCATCAGGGTCAGCAGCTGGGACACGATTCGGCGCTCAACCTCTCCGTGGGTCTGCGGAGAAAGATGTTCTGATTAATTTCTGCTCAGTGGCTTTAAGTTCTCTCTTTTACCATCTTTTGCCTTTACCTGGCTCTACAAATAGCTTCACACTTCAGCTATTCTTCCTGTGGTCCTCACATTGATATATAAAACCACCTAAGAGACACAGTGGCCACAAAATAACAGTCATACATGATACATTACAATAGTCATAATCAAAATACAGAAACCTAAGGAATCCAAGACAATTCATAGCCTGGGAATTGGAAGACTTGAAAATATTTCTTACAAATGTTACTAATACTAGTCAAACTTTCTTCATACCAGCTAATTTAATCACAGCAGGGAGAGTTTTCCATGTGTTACCTTATCCTGGCTATGGAAGGAAAAAGTCATAGCCTTATGTCTTCTTAAAGATGAAGACGATAAGTAAGTTAGTCAGTACCTTGTCTCTCTTAGGAGCGATGGCGTCAATCTCATCGATGAAGATGATCGCCGGGGCGTTTTTCTCAGCCTCCTCAAAAGCTTTGCGCAGGTTACTCTCACTAATAAATATCTACTTGTTTATGTATGTCTTCTTGTGCTTTTGTAATAAGAGGAAACATTACCAACCTTATCTCTCTTAGGAGCGATGGCATCAATCTCATCAATAAAGATGATCGCCGGAGCGTTCTTCTCAGCCTCCTCGAAAGCCTTGCGCAGGTTACTCTCCGACTCTCCAGCGAGTTTGCTCATGATCT
The DNA here is from genome assembly GCF_001625305.1 of Branchiostoma belcheri. Classification (NCBI taxonomy): domain Eukaryota; kingdom Metazoa; phylum Chordata; class Leptocardii; order Amphioxiformes; family Branchiostomatidae; genus Branchiostoma; species Branchiostoma belcheri. Next base: position 34,568 of record NW_017804010.1, on the reverse strand, counting down.
CTGGACCGTTGATGAGGAAGAAGAAAGCTCCCGTCTCATTGGCCACGGCTCGGGCAATCAGAGTCTTCCCCACACCGGGCGGGCCGTACAGGAGGATTCCACGGGGAGGCTGGGGAGGGAGGGTTTGTTAAAAAAATTGTTTAACCTTCTTGCTGCTGTTGAATCTCTCATAGACAATACAAAATGGCTAACCTAGCATGCTAAAGGTTTAAAAAAATGTCTTCAAGAATAGACCTACACCACTCTTCGAAGAATATCTGGATTGAGTTTCCTGACTCTACTGGTATTACTCTGAAGATATTTGGGCTTTTTACAACAGTAAGTGATACAAATGCACTATGAAACTGCTAGCCTTTGTCTTCCTATAGCTCATTAATGAATGTACAGAAATGTTCTTTAAACTTCATTTAACAAAAGTTACAGAGATGCTCTGTTCTAATGTCAACAAGATCTTAAAAATCCTCAGTGTCTTTCCAACACTTTACCAACAAGTTTTCCTATCTTACTTCTCTTATTTTGGTGCACATGCACCCAGTATTTTGAGCCCTGCTTTCTCCACCTCACCTTGACTCCGATAGCCTTGAAGAGTGCAGGGTGTCTGAGGGGGAGCTCCACCATCTCCTTGATCTGAGCCAGCTGTTTACGGACTCCCCCAATGTCGTCATAACCAACCTCATTCAGAGCCTCTTCCTCATCCTAGGGGCAGAAAAAGGTTTCATGTCACGAAACTCAATCTTGAGTTATGTAAGAAAGGGTCTTGTACTTGTAGGAGACCAGTGTTAGCGGCAAGCATGTTAAATGGCATTTCAGCAATGCTGATCAATTTGTGACCAGACACTTGTCTAAATTTATGTCTGATGGCCAGAATTAAAAGGCAACTGCAACATATTCTCTGTTAGTTTTATGCAGGGCCTACAGTATTTCTGTGTTAGCCATGTGTTTGAAGAAAAGATGGAGCAGAGATGCTTATTGACTTTCTGAGACTCTTTAGATTTGCTAAAAATGTGGTTTCTTCAGCTTTTGAAATTTGAAATATAAAAAATGACATTTCCTTGTGTTTTGATGATGAACCACTATTCAATACTATGGCATTGGATGCTCAACTCTTGTACAAACCACCGTTTAAACAACCCCCCCCCCTGCCCCTGATGGTATGAGCTGCCCTACCTCTCTCTTGATGGGCTCTCCCTCACAGTGGATGACAGCGTCAAACCACATTACAACCCCCCCCCCATGTCTAATGGTACAACCTGCCCTACCTCTCTCTTGATGGGCTCTCCCTCACAGTGGATGACGGTGTCGGGAGCCACGATACAGTACGGGGACGGGTCCGTCTCCACAACCTTGAAGTCCACAGGTCGCATGGCCGCACGGACCAGGAATGTATCACCTAGGAACCAGAGAGGGGAGTCAGTTTGTGTCCTTCTCATATTGAGAATCTTCAAAAACTTTACTTTCAAGAACTATCGTAGAGTGGAACTTGTTGCCACCAAACACAGTTGGGGCATCATCACTAGAAAGCTTTAAACAACTCCTGCAATTAAAAGTGCAAAGATTGGGTGTAACAGGTTGTTAGGTACAATGTAGCTGGCTGTTGCCGAGCCACATGCCTGGAAAGCTGGTGTGTTATGCTGAAGGGCAGTTATACTGGCTATACAGATACAGTTTGGGTCCTTAGTTCAACCCAAGGGAGTGGTGTGTTGTTTTTGGTTTTTATGCCTGTCCATCTGTAAATATCTGTTTCTCTGTCTGTTTGTACTTCCATCATGGTTCAAATTATCAAAGGAGCAAGCTTCCCTGTTAAGTATAATATCTCCAGTCAATCCTAAATTGACAACATAAAATAAATCAAAAGGAAACTCAAATTATGCTTTTTTCAAGTTTCTAATTAAATGTTAGATCCTTACCTTTGTGCACAGGTCTGTAAGCCTCTAGGAAGTAGGGCTTCAGGTACACTTCAAACAGGTTCCTGCACAGAAAATACATGGATCATGAGTTGGATGATAGTATACTATTGATAAAAAGGTGGCACACATCCCTGCTGACATTTGAGCATTTTGAGCCCATTTCCTGGGAGATAATCTTACTTAAAATTTAAAACATGAGGAAAAATATTCAGCTGAAAAATTTATTTTGGCAATCAGTATGATGGAGGTGGGGGGAGCATCATTGTTTCATCCTTAGGGTCATTATTGTATGTGTATGTTCTCTGCTGCTACTTTAGCCATCACGCTGTGAGGCGTCATCACCATAGTAACAGCAGAGTTTCCATTTTCCTCCACATAAATGCAGCAAATGGTGCAGTTCCCAAGTGCTGGGTAAGGAATGGAGGGGACATAACATGTACTAAAAGCTGTCTGTATAAATTGGAAAGAAATAGAAAGCATGTTTGAATTGAGAAACCACTAATATGGAAAGACAAGCAAATCAGCTACAGTTACTCCTATTTCCCTCAAACAGTCACTCAGGGATTGGAACAGGCTTCCTCAGGTCATAACAGAAATCTCAGAGCCTTACACCTTCAAGGAAGCTGTATTCTTGCACCTGAGGAAACAATATTAGGGTGCAGCGCACTCCCCCGTGTGTCTTACCCTAACAGAGGGATGTTGCACAGTAACTTTTCCAGAACAAGAACAACTTACCCTGTAATACCCTCCACGGAGTCATCAATAGGCAGGACGTGGATCCTCTTGCCGTACTTGACGTCGGGACAGGCCTGTACGCTCCCAAGTTCAACTTCGACTCTCCTACACAAATTTTCATGCTTTTGTTTTTCACATTTTTATGACAACAGAATAAAGAGACAACTTACCCAGTGATGCCCTCCACAGAGTCATCAATAGGCAGCACATGGATCCTCTTTCCGTACTTGACATCAGGACAGGCCTGTACGCTGACCACGTCTCCCAGACGCACACGCAGGTTGTTCCTCACCTGGAAATAATGTGTGTAGTTCATAATATATGTAACAATACTACAGGAAGGGTAGTGGTTGTGTTGTCATTAATTGGAGGCAGGCTTTTAGCTAGGAATTTTTTGTTGGGTGTCAAATTTTTTAACTGTATGCTATGCACAGCGAAGCCTAGACCCTGGGGAAGAACACCAAAGAGGTGGAAAGACCAGATTCAGAGTGGCACAGGGCTTACCCTAAGGGAAGCAGAGACTATTGCCCTTGATAGAGCTGGCTGGAGGAACTTGATGGAGGGGAGCAAGGGGCCAGTACCTGGCCTGCGCATATACATGTAGGCAGGCAGGTAGGCACAGCAAGGCCGGCAGTGAGAGGCGCAAGCACAAGGGGGGGCTTTTTGAAATTCGTAATGCTCTCCAACACTACTTCCTGCATTTTGAGGTGCAAATTTTGAGGAATACAGACTGCAGCCAAGTTTTATTAAATAAACAAACAAACAAACAAACAAACAAACTCACCACGCGATTGATGCGGATCTTCTCCTTGGGGCAGGTGTCGTCGGACAGCACGATGCAGACCGTCTCCCGACGCTTCTTACCCTTCAGCAGAACCGTGTCTCCTCGGAACAGCTGCAACTCGTCCATCTTAGCCTGGTTTGGTTCAACGTGGAAAAAGAATGTTTTCTTCCATGTGCTAAGTAAATGGTATGGCATACCCAATAAAAAGACTCTTTCTGTGACTTGATGAAACTCTTCATGTATATGGCATATCATTAGAATCATCACTGTGATTCTCTGTAATGTTACAAACAATTAAACAAACTTTTGTGATTTTCATCAGGTAGGTAGATCAATGTATCCTGGGTTTTTAGCTACACAACCAGTCATTTTCAAAACCTTTCACCACACACTTCAAATCAAATTTGAGTGGTGTTACTACAGTTGTTTCATCTACAAAGTCCTTAACATATAAAGTCCTCATAAACTGAAACAATCTACAGCAGCACAGAACAAGACAAGGCAAGGCATGTTTACCTGTGAAAGAGAGACGACACTGTTGTCTTCATTCACTGCCTCCTCCACCAGCAGACGGTTGGGCTTAGACTTCTGTTTCAGGATGGCTGTCGACAGCTCATCTTGGCTGGAGAGGGGACAAGATAATTGTAATGTTTCAAGTTAAAACTTTGGGTCCAACACAGGCGCACGCACCTGGACGGACCAGCTGTCCACCGACATCCAGGACTGGACATCACTACCGCCTGGGTGGCAGCCAGAGACAGACAGACCTGGAGGACCAGATGCTGAGGCACTATGCCCCCCAGGGCATGCGGAGCTGAGTGAGTGAGCCCAACACAAAGAATTGTTCTCACCTAGAGCAGGGGTCTCCTTGACAAAATTTTTTTTGGAGAAGTGCTCTCTCTGTTTTTTGTGGGCATGCAGCCATTCTTTGTGTTGGAGCCAAAGCTTGAACTTTAAACATGTAACTACTGACACAGAATTATGAACTTTGATGACAAATAAGTCAGCTATCTTGTGATGCAAACTTTAAAGAGTCTGACCTGTTAGATACAGGACAGACTAGACTAGTATGGATGGCCTAGATGCCACACTGTTCCTTCCTAGGGCCAATACAGAGGTCAGTCTCCAGTTACACCTGTTCTTCAGGGTCTGTGGCAAAATTTCCTTCGGGACAAGTTGGCCCTGGAGCTGAGGAGCTAGCCTGTATACTGGTCCTGCGAACAGTCTGGCATCCAGGCTACCCCTGGAGCCAAGGAGCTAGCCTGTATACCTGCCCTGGCAACAGTCTGACTAGGGCTGGCTTTATCAAAATTGCAACAAACTCAAAGGAGCACTAGGCGGTAGATTTAGCTGAAGTTGTGCTCCACACATTATAAAAACACGCTGCAATAGACTTGAGCCCCAACAGTTTACACTAGAGAAATTTATTGGGTGATTTTTTAACTGCAACTTCCCTGCTTACAAAAACACCTTGTCCCTCAGGTGTTTGTCCTTGTTTCTGTATAATTACACCAGTTTTTGGACCAAGGCAAGACTACTTTATTTTTCACTTTTCCAACAAGGACGTTTTTGTCACCTTCAATCTTTTGAGAAAGTGTTGTGTCATGATAGTTGGTATGTTTTGATGTATTTTTCTACATCATACTTGTTAATTAAATGAATCTTATTTGTCCAGTGTTTTAACTTGCTTGAAGACACACAAAATCATTCATTCATTGGGTTCTACTTCTACATGACAATTTTTACACAAGATTTCACCATTTTCTGGGGAAAGGAAAATCTGGATGACACAGATTTCTTTGGGCCACTTCACTCTACCAATGGAACGCTGCCGAATCAGCTGATACATGACGTCATACCAACATGTAAGACCGGATATGGACGAAGATGTCAATGACGAATGAAAACAAAAGAAGACGCTATCATTTCTGAGAACAAGAAACAATTTTCCTTCAAAAGTTACCTTGTCGTTTAATTCCTACCAAAATCCATGAGTGTAAGCATATATTTTGGCTACAAGGGAAAATACCCTTGTCATGATTGCATAACTTGGTTTCGGTTTTTGTGCCACGTTCTTTTTGATGGACAGAACAAAAGGATCTATCGGTCAAGTTGGCTTCCGTTTTCTTTGAAATGCTAAGGAAGCCCTTTGTCGCTTCAGAAAATGTCGCTTTAACCTGACAGAGACTTATTTTGGTCAGCAAAGGGGCATTTGGGTCGTCTGCTAGCCAAAACACACAACCTGACGCGATCGGGAAGAATATCGTCTGATCCAAGATGGCGCTGACCAAAAATTGAACCGTCACCACACGACTCACAAAGGACGACCGTTTTCTACCGTTTTTGCCTCAGAAATTTGAAATCTTCACTTGAGAATATGATTCTGGATATCCATTCTAGACGAAACCTTTTACGTTGTCGACAAAATCCAACGATTTTGCCGAAAAAAACACTCGAATGTACGCAACGGGCGACGAATCTAAACACATGTTCGGCAGTTCAGTTCATAATGAACTGACCAACAAAAACGGCGAAACACTAGCCAACTGACCGAGATCCGCTGACCTACATTCTTCATATTGTCCTAAATATGTACAGATGATCATACGGCTCATACCTTGGTTGTGGTCCTGCCATTTTATAGCTTTTTATGTCCTCTTCTCTCAAAAGTTTCGGTTGAAATCTGCCCGGCTACGCACTACAAAACTCAATATGGCTGCCGGTATATGCAAATTAGCTAGTCTCGTCCATTGAATGATGGTGGATGATCAAAAAGTATGTTTACTTCGAACTGTTTTTATTTTAGCTTAAAAGGAATATATTGATATAAAATTTTAAAAACTTCTCCAGTAAAGGTTTATTAAAGTAAAACTCATAGGTTAAATTGTTCAATTTATTATTCAACACACTTCTTTTACTTGCTCAATAAAAAGTTTACCCCCATTACGGAAAAGTGTTACAGTCCATACATTACACGTGTCTTCGGAACTTCCCGAATATTACCGAACAGTCTCGACCAAGTCGAGGATGACGTCATCCCGTTAAAAATATAACTTGTTGTCAATAGTTGAAAACACCCTGTTTTCTGGTGACGTCACACGCTTATTAGTCATGAGACTGAACTACTACGTCTATTGACTTGTTTTTCTAAACTTTTTTTCCAGATATATTAATAATACTAGTACAAATGTACCTTAATTTCATTTATAGCCTAAACCATGCCTTTTGTTTCAAGGAGCTTTTGGTCTACGATGATAAGTTACAGAATAGAAAACAGAAAACAAGTTGAATTGACTTAAGAAATTCAACTAGAGTGATTGTTATTTTTCCATTGACAATGTGACAATGTTTCTTTACTTTCAACTTCTTAAATCCGTTGTTTCTTCTTCATTTCTCTATTTTCTTCCCTTTCTCCCCCTTAATGAACGTTCTTTTCTTTAAATCATTAATGCATTGCTCTTTCTGCTTCTATTTCCTTTCATTCCGTCTTTAACTTTTGTCTTTCATATTTATTCCCTAAAAGCAAAGCAGAGAAAACGTTAGGAAAGATTTTTTTCGGTGACGTTTTCAAGAATAAGAATCAAAACAAACACCATGTGCTTTTGGAAGCTGCCAAAAGCCAAAGAAACCCGCAAAACATAAACACATTAATATTTTTCTGCTGCGTAACTCTGCTAAGGATCCCCCCTCTGTTCACTGATGGAATAGTCCATTGATGAATGGTCACATGATCCAAGATGGCGGGCATCAAAGGTTTGGCGATGGTTTTTCTTGTTCTTCATCAATAATTTTCGATCTTTGCGCTTTGTTTTCCTCAATCACCGATTGCAAAGCAATATGGCATAGTTTACAATCTAAACACTATTCAGAACTACTGTCTTCTTTGTAAATCAAGGCTAGATGAAACTACGGATTCAGTAAACCGGAAGTAAATTTTTGATATTTCAGCATAGCATTCACGTCAGATTTGCAGCGTTTTGTGATCAATTTTGTGCCAAATGCACCCCCCAAATATCGCTGAACACGTCTGAAGTGTAGTACACTACTGTGTAACAGCAAAAGAAAAAGAATAATATGTGCCTGTTTAAATTTTCAAACAGAAAAATAATATTTACATTTTTATGACTCACGTGTATGTAATTATACTAGTGACAGATTGTCACATGTCTTCAGCCGATGCCAAAATTTTCTTCATTTTTTTCACGCCTGTGTCTTCCCTACATTTCTCCTGGTTCCAAATGAATAGCTTGAAATGTAATTTGGGTTCCTATGATCTGAATGGTTTTCCGTTGATTGTATTGTATGTAACACAATCGCATATTGGCAGCTGTGAGGTCGATAACAATCAAATCAGGCCGGCAGCACAGAGTGATTGGAAACATGGCGCAGATTTATTTCTGTGTAATACCATCAACTAGATTTGAGGTCAGGTCGCATTGGAAGACAAAATATGTCATTTTCATAACATGGATGCCTTTTGTATTGTAATTAGGATCTTAAGAGCAATTTATTTTTAGAAATTAGGACATTTCTTACCTAATTAAATGTGATGATATTAACTGAATGTTTGTATCGCTTTTTTCTCGTGTCCACCACATCTGCAACAACAACAGCGTGAGTGCAATTTCTCTTACAATATACTAGTAGTTAAATTTGGTTGCTTCAGCCCGAATGTATTTTTAGTGCCAAATAAAGCATATGAAGTTATATTGATACATGTAATAAAGAATAATAGAACAATTGTCAATTCTACACATATCAGTCTTGGAGAAAAACATTTATGAATTTACTACAATGCACCTGAAGCTTGTGATCTCTCTTGTTCAATTGTATTCTTGCTATTTGCTAACCCATTGATGTTTCCTTACAGTTTGATCGGTTTGGCTTTCTTTGGTGCCATCGGGATGACATTTGTGGTCCTGGCCTGTGCACTACCGCAGTTCAAGTAAGTCAGATAATTTTCCCACAAAAGCCAGGTGGTCCTTATGTACTTAGCACTTTAGCAGTGATTAACAGTACAGGTCAGCAGTATCATGTGGTCAATATCTTGAAAGTTCATCTGTATTGCTAGAAGTCATTATGAACAAGATTGAACTGTAATTGCGAAAATTGGATTGCTCATTCCTTGACAAAGACTGGAGTTGTACAGTCAAAAATTTGGGTGAGTCCAATTTTTTGTCTTGGCCATTACAGTTCAATCTTGTTCATCACTTGGTCAGTAGCCTTCTTATACTGAAATGACTTTGTTTCCTGCAGTCTGTGGTGGCCGTTCTTTGTGGTGATGTTCTACATCCTGGCACCGATTCCGTGGTGCATCTCTCGGCGTTACATGGAGGAAATGTCTGACTCGGCCAGCAGCGCCTGTACGGAACTGAGCATCTTCCTGACTACGGGGATTGTCGTGTCAGCATTTGGGCTGCCGATCGTGCTGGCAAGAGCAGGAGTAGTAAGTTATTGATCCCTTTCAATGATCACTCAGTAATAATCTGTACTAGCGGTAACTGTGCTTTAACTTTTTGCTTCCATGGTTCTCAGTATCATTCTGATTACCACAGGCATCCGATTGGACTGGTAAAAGTGGGAGTAGTGAGTCTTTTTTTTTTAACAACATCAAAATACCACCTCTGGGCACTGAACTATACATATGACTCCATGTAGGTATAGTTAGACTATGCTATGATGGCAGTTAACATTGTACTCAAAGGCATTACCCCAGGTATTGTGGCTCTGCCTTTAGGCTACCCATTGTACTGGCAATTCTATGCTAGATGATTGCAGTGCATGTTGGATTGATTATTGTAGTGAGATATGTGTATTGCATGTGTGTATTATGTTGCTATGGCTCAATGTACCTGAAATAAAGACATACTGTTCAATTCCTCTTCCAGATACAAGGTGCGGCCTGCGGTCTAACGGTAGCAGGTAATGTTGTCGTCTTCATCACCATCCTGGCATACTTCATCGTCTTCACAAGAGAAGACGACTTCGCTTTCTCGGGCTTCTGAGACAAGAAAACGCTTCTAACAATCGGATTATCCCACCGGTAATTCAACAACCCCACAGCAAACTATCCTGATGAGCTTCACATCCCTGTTTTTGGTAGTCTGGTATCCAGTTTTATCGTGGTTGGGGCATAGTAGTTGGAACAGGCTGTGTTTTCGGGGCTTTAATAGTTTCCCCCCACCCAGTACCAACAGGCCACCCCGGTAGGAGTGTTACACTAATAGAGATGGCACACTGGGGAGTATATATACATTTTGTTCATGGTGGGGCTAATCAATCTCCCATCGTGAAATACCTACCGGGAAACCTAGCTGAGGCAGATGGGGGAGAGCTCCTGCAGCCCCGAGGAAAATCTACCCCAACCACGAGAAGACTGGATACCAGGCTATGTTTTTGGATGGTACAGCCATAAACCTATTGTATAACAGTCTGTTGTAGGCCAGCCTATTCATATTCTGGGTAATATCAATCAATGAAGAACTTTTGTAGGCAAACAATGTTTTGTTGTGAACATGGGCACCCTATAACTTATAAGTATAAGCTTCTGTTGCTGATAGAAACTTTTAATTCTTGACCCAATGAACACCTACAACTATACAACTCTGTCCTTTTCATTTTCTACCCTCTTCACAATTTATATATATATTGAAAATGTTGCCCAGATCTAGACTTCCACCCCTTTGAACTTTTCAAAATGGAATAACCCTTGGTAGATCCTTTTGAGACTTGTACCATTGCATAGATGCAGTGCACTGCACAGCCATTGTTTAGATGTTTATTTATCTAGATGTTAATTTTCTGTATAATGTAATATTGTAGAAATCATGTGCATTCCGCATATTTTGTGTTGACAAATGTGGTGGGAAATTTCAGTTTGTAATGATGATAATGTTCATTCATGCATTTTTTTTATTTTACAAATATTGCAATTTTCAGCAGTAACAATATCAGTTGAATTAAGTTGAACTAGAAAGGCCAATATTTGCTTTGGAGCAAATATAGCGATGGGTTCACCACATTTTACCACATGGCAGGGAAAGAATGAGAAACACAAGGGAAAACAATGCTTTACATTGATATAACTATAGTATGAAGTAACATACAACTAAGACTACAACAGTTGGATAGCTATTCCCTACATTATTGGTTAGGATTGCATAATGCAAACTGTTGATTTTCAAGATAAAAAGAAGCGTTCATAGCCCGCATTCCAATGCTGGAGCAGGAAAGCTTAAAATACCTACCAAAACACTTGAATACAGACATACTGTCAGTATGGCATGGCTCTGTGCAGGTGTAAATGAAGTTAAGCCAGTTAAATCCCAACAGCCAATCAGCAAGGAGAATAGAGGAAAGCTGCATGCCTATTGGTTGATGCCTTGCATGCCATTGTGATGACTCATGTCCAAATGTGGTAAACACTGCACACTTACACAGTAATACATTAGCTATTACACAGCCAAAAAACTCAAATAAAACCATTCTAAAAGCCTGTATCACAATAATTTAAAAAACGCCTAGGGGTATTTGCCCACTGTACCTCCATACCAAATTTCAGGACCTTAGGCCCTAAAATGAAGAAGCTGAATCCATTTAAAGATATGGCAGGAGGAGGAGGAGGAGGAGAAGAAGGAGAAGAAACATCAGAAAAAGCAATATGGTTTCACCACACCACTTCGTGGTGTGGTGAACCCATAATAAAGTCAAGCTAACAGTGTCAGAGTTGGGTGGTAAGAAACCCCAGTACTGGGTGGTAAGAAAAAATCTATGAACAACCATTGTAAAATATCTGAATGTGTGTTCTATCAATAGTATGTACAGAATCTGATATATACTCTGCCATTATACAGTAATAATAGATACATTTTGTACTTGCATGCTATTGCAACTGTTTAGAAAGCCTGTTAAGCTTGTTGTTGCCAAGGAAGTCTATTGCCATGGATTTTGTATTGGTTATAAGTTTAAACAGAAGGGAGAAGGTTGAGTAGGTATTTTTGGTTGAAGAAAGCCCACATAGTGGGGATGAGAAAGCTTACAGAAATGCATTGGTTTTTAAATTTTTGAGCCACTGTGTTTGAAAAACTATGTTTCAACCTATACTGCTACAGTAGTACATGTACTGGATAAAGACATGTGTAGTTATCAATATCATATCATTTAACAATGTTTTCTTTGGGATATTTCCTCTGTGATTATATGTCGTCTAAAATATGGACAAAAGAAAGCTAGAACACAATGTTAAAGTCCCAAGAGTTATACTATTGTTGGTGTCTCAATTAAGTCATAGAAAATGCTCTTTACTGTAAAATATAACTTCTCAAAGCTAGGACATCTTTTTGCATTGCAGTCTAAATCGTGTATTATTAGCATGAGCTGTTTCTGATGTACAGAATTGCATTGAAAATGGTGTAGTTGATATTTCAGAACTTTGCTTGTTCATACGCTATATGTATGTGCCAGCTTTGTGTGTAGTATGTTCATTATATTAACTGTACATAGAGTATATGTTGATGTGAAGAAATGTTCAAGCTAGCTCCTTCTAGCTATATCTTATATAAGTCTTTATGTGGTGTGAAGTGTATGTATAGGTGAAACAACAACTTCTAGTTATCATTGTCTTAAACATGTTGGATACATTATTTAAAATGGAGGAATATCGAAAAAACAATGATCAGTTCCCAAAAATGTTACCGTGTTATACTGACTGTACATTTATGTACTGATACTAATATTCACATGCAGTTTGATATAATACCAGGTTTATACATATATAATTATATAGTAGAGGGGATTCATTCCTCAAGCTAACCGACATCTCGCACAAGCAGTCGTCCCTCAGTAAGACATCTGGAGCTGCATAGTTCCTGTTTAACAGGCTGAATAAAAGTTCTAAATGGCAACTATGTGGCTCCAGATGTCTTACTGAGGGATGACTGCGTGTGCGAGATGTCGGTTAGCTTTAGGAATGAATCCCCTCTACTGTATACATGTACATGTACCAGGTTTATATAAATGATTCATTCTGTAAAAAGTGTATGGATGGTTTTGAGTCAGAATTATTTGCAGGAAACTTTTGTAGATGGTGTTCCTTTTCAACATGTTGTGAACTCTATCAACTCAAGTCTTTGGTCTCTTCATTGACAGTTATGGAAACAAGATTACCGGGTAGCTAATAATCTCCAAGCAGATCTTTTGGTGGGGGTAAGACAGTTAGCCTCTACCAGGCTTCAGGAGGCTGCTGAAAAGAGTAGAAATTGGCCAAATAGAGAGATAGCATGCCAGGGGAGTTGGTCTGCTGGAGAGAACAGTTTGCCGCTCCCAGCAAATTAATACAGGCTGGCCAATTTGATACTGTCTTACCACCACTGAAAGATCTGCTTGGAGATTAATTTTGTAGTCTCCTCCAGGCTGGCTATGCTGCTGAAAAATTCTACAATTTGCTAGGGGAGTTTATATTGCCTCTAGTGCACTATATAGGTTGTATTTGGTCATGCAGGTCAAAGGGAAATGTTATCACAGGATCACTCTTCTGGCCATTTATGCACCCTATTTTTCCTCACTTGGTGGTCTACCCAAAGAAAAGCTGACAAAATATGAAGCCTGACAAAACATCTAAAAGTTAATTTAAACATGCAAGATAGGCTTAACCTCTGCTAGGTGAGTTGGCTCTTGACCCCAACTATATATTTACCAAAAAGAACAAACACAGAAAAGAAGTTATAGCACATGGACTGTTTATTTCGGGGGGAAAGAAGGAAAATAGACATAAAATAAATAGGTGACTCTTGAGAAAATACTGATAAAGACGCTCTTCATATAGAGTTTTTAAATATATAGTGATAGGTTATACAGTTAAAAATACATGTAGTATCAAGATTGTTACTGTTTGAAATTTAACCCAAAACGTGTGTGTTGTATATCCAAGTTTAAACCTTTGAATTAAAAAAGTACATCACAATGAAGATACATGTAGACTTCATGGAAGCCAGTAGTATCATGGACAATTGTGTGGAAGATCATCTATTTTAGATTTCATTGCAGGAGTTGTGTTAAAAGTATTTTTCAGCTTTGTGCATTTCACATACATGTATACTGTATATATGGTAGCGTAATGTAAGTCTAACTATGTGCCACGGTTTGTATTTATTTGATCCCGAGTCCTTGAAAGAGATTACAAGGCATATCATCATTCTAAAGTGCTTAGCCATGTAGACCACTTCTCTCCAATCTTTTGACACAGCCCTTTTAATACACGAAGTAAACAGAACAGACCAAGTTGCTGAGTGAATATCTTTCCTACATTTGCCACCACTATTTTTCTAGATGGAAGCCGGTCATCATCTAAATTTTCTATGGGGAAAACCAACCACACCATTCCAGGGCTTCATTTTAACAAGGGCAAGTCCTTCACACCAATTAAACATCCCATCCTAAATATACAGTCAAACCTGTAGTAGTGACACCAATGCATCCACTTTTTAGTGTTCCCTTAGAGATTATTTTCTTCCCAAGAACTAAGAATTTTGTCTATAGTGACCACCTGTGACCATTTTCATCAAGGTCCTTGAGTAAAAGAGGATACAATTCATATCATCGTTATTTTCCCAGCCTTACTAGTACATTTTCATCAAGGTCCTTTTCATCAAGGTCACTTTTGACAGGTTTGACAGTTATGTATTTCCAACATCCCACCCCACCCCACATGCACATGTACATGTACATGTGTTTCACTGTTTTGAATTTCCAACACCCCACCCCACATTTTCCCCGCACGTTTTCACTGTATGCAGGTCAGTAGCAGCAGTTTCTTATTTCCGCAACTCTTCTGGAACCTGGAGAATGAAAACAGAATAAGTATCAGCTCAAGTACAAATGTGACAGGACAATAAACTAGATGAATAAACATTAGACCAGGTCTACTTTAGACTAAGTGCAGGTTAGGTGCAAGTAGACATCATCAGATATACCTGCACTAACCTGCAAATGCGGGTGTTATTTCAAGCCCTCAAGTTTTGCATTTTGCAAATTACAATATTCATTTTTCTAAATACGTTTTTTGTAATACCATGTATGTGTAAGGATATTTGACTCTATGGTTTATTCCAACAACATTGTACATGTACATGTTTATGGACTTCTTAATACTTCAATCATGTACATGAAAACCTGTATGTTTTGTATTTAAAAGTTTGTCTGACCCTGACCTATTCCTTCATAACCTAAACAGAAAGCAGCCAGCTGTATTTTCTGATTTAACAAAACATAAACAACAACATAAACATATCTGGGCTTTGATTATTCTGCTGCCGGCTTCCCTGTCTCAGGGGCAGCAGTCGGCTAGACTGGACTCCATGTCTCCATGTGACCCTGTCCACTGTGGGTAAATGTTGGACAGTCCACACATTCAGAAAGGCTCAAACAAACAAACATACAAACAAACTCACGGCCTTCTTGAGCCCCTGGTCGAGGTCAGCGATGAGGTCAGAGGTCTCCTCAATGCCGCAGGACAGGCGGATCAGGTCGTCATGGATACCGAGTTTGTCACGGTCCTCCTTCGGAACTGACATGTGCGTCATCAGGCCACTGGACGAGAGGAAAAATAAAAATTAGGAACAACCTGTGGTGCAGGACAATTGTAGTTGTCTCTGGACCTGTGCCATGGTGCTCCTGCCCATGGATTACTTGGTGGTATAAAACTGTTTTACGCAGATGTATTTTTATTTGTCCCTTTTCCAATCAACCATAAGATCAGGAAAGAAAACAGAGAAGAAGGTAAATAACTTACGGGATCTCAGCCAGACTCTCGATACCTCCCAGACTCTCAGCCAGGGTGAAGATCTGTTAACAATATAAAAATATTCAAGCACCCCACTTTCTTTCTCTTCTCATAATCATTTTTATCCTATAACAGTCCTTGAGGGTTAAAAGGCCACATCAACAGAAAAAGATAGACTTAGTTTAATGACAATGCCTGTATCTTGGTTCACAAAGTATCAGGGAGTAAAAAGAGTCAAATTTTTGTCTCCGAGTTCTCTTTTGCCGAATTCCTACTTTTAAATGTCAGAGAATCCAGGAAAATACATTGGTGTGGTCTAAGCTGCACTGTCTTATAATACACATTTTTTACAAGGAAATGAGAAAACCAACTATTTCTCAATGACAGTTTCCACCATTATTCTGTGTCCTTCCATATTTTGTGGAAACAAGTGGAACAAACCTTGAGGTACTGTAGGAACTTGCTGGCACACTCCACGCCGCCCTTGATCCTGAAGGTCACCATGCCGGAACAGCCAGTCGCCTGCTTCTGCATCACAGGGTAGGACGGGTGGGAGGGCAGGCCTGTACGGAACAGACAAGGTTAAATCACATAACCTTCCATAACAGGCGACTACAAATGTTTTGTATGACAGGGTAGGAGGGGTGGGAGGGCAGGCCTGCACGGAACAGACATTCTCAAGGTCAAATCACATAACCTTCAAAGACAGGCAACTACAAACAACATCATTGTTGAAGTATGGTTACTAGTATGACGTGGCCATGGAAGGGAAGGCCTGTATTCAATAGAAAGAACATTGGATTCCA
The DNA here is from genome assembly GCF_001625305.1 of Branchiostoma belcheri. NCBI lineage: Eukaryota > Metazoa > Chordata > Leptocardii > Amphioxiformes > Branchiostomatidae > Branchiostoma > Branchiostoma belcheri. Next base: position 18,557 of record NW_017804010.1, on the reverse strand, counting down.
TTTTGTTGTCAAATCACATGATATTAAAAGACAGGCAACTACAAATGTCTGAAGACAAAAGTACTGCATTACATGGTAGGAGGGGTGGGAGGGCAGGCTTGCATGGAACAGACAAGGTCAAGGTCAAATCACACCAACAGAAAAAAAAGAGCACAGCTCCAAATTTGGGTGCACTAGGGTATTTCGAGCCCTGTAATAACTTCAATGAAGACTACTGAATTAACTTGTTCTATCTGGAAATCAGCACCAAGGACAGGTGCCATGGACACATACCAATATGCAACCGTACTCACAAATAAACAAAGAAACAAACAAATAAACAGACCAGGGTAGAAGCTGTGGATGACACAGGGGTGACTCTCCAGAAACTTGGCCACGGCTAGTCCATTCTGGTAGTGCTGCTTCATCCTCACAGCAAGGGTCTTCAGGCCTCGATTCACAAGGAAACAGTCGAATGGAGCAGGGACGGCGCCAACCGCTGAAATATCACAAACATACACAAAGTCTCGTTATTTCTGATTATTAACTTTTATACTTTTACCTTTAAAGTATGTATTCCTGTTTTACTAGAAATAGAACAGTGTAACTGCTTTGTGTTTATTTTATTTTATTTTATTCACATGGATTTTTGAGCATTGGATAGGAAGCACTTGTTGTGCTTATGTAAATCCGCTGCTCATAAAGCTTTGTGTTTGTCTTATCAACATTTACAGATTCATTGAAACCTGTGTTAACGTACCTTAAAAGATTGTCAGCAGGGGTTCAATATGTATGGCATACTTTATGTTTTACCTAGACAAGCAATGCCTTGTATTTTACCATATTTGGGTGAGGATTGTATGTATTACCATATTTGGATAAAAGTTCTGCTTTACCATATACTAGTATGGGCAGGGGTTCTATTTTACCATATATGGACAGAGGTTCCATTTCACCATACATGGACACAGGTTCTATTTTACCATATTTGGATATGGGTTCTATTTTAGAGGTTCTATTTTACCATATAAGGACAGTGGTTCTATTTTACCATATTGCAGGAAGCGCAGTTTCTCGTGGATATCGTCCCTGTTGGTGACCACAGCTCCCATCACTACATCACTGTGGCCTGGAGGAGACAAAAGCAAACATTTCAATACTAACAGCAGTTTCTATGGCAACGTCAATTTTCAGAAAATAGTGTAATAACATACAGTTTAAGTCAGTGAAGGTTAGACATCCAGGTAAAAAGATACTCCAAAAAACAGTTATTCAAACAACTGGATATGATTTTGGAAATGGTCAGACGTTTCAGGTAGCATCCACTACCTTTTGTCAGTGACACTAGAGACAAGAGAATGGCAGGTTTATAAGCACAAACTATTGACTTATTTCAACATGTACTGAACAATATTAATTGTGCTGCACAATGGAGTTTTCATGCCAAGTGTAACAAGTGCCACCCACCGTTCATGTACTTGGTGACCGAGTGAAATGCAATATCAGCTCCATGGTCCAGGGGGCGCTGTTGCACAGTATAAAAAATGCAACTGTTATCTTCAAGCATTTGAACCACTTGCTAAGAGCCTGGTCCTCAAAAACAAGACAATGACTATGGATTGAATATTTCCTATACTTAAGTCTATGCTAAAGAGTGGTGAGTGTAGTTTTTTTTGGTTTGAAAAGTATTGATGTGAGAATATTTTGGAACCTTTTTCTCTTCTTTCATCAAACTGGAATCAAGTAACTTTTATCAATTTCTTCCTATCTTGAATACTAGTAATCCTTTCACCCGAATAGCGCTGATTTCCAAGGGAGCCCATAACATATAAACAGAATAGAAACTTTTATTCTGAGTTACATAACAGTACCTACATGTATAAGTACTAGTAACAAGCCATTCTGTACCTGGAAGTAAGAAGGCATGAAAGTGTTAAGAGCAACCAGAATTGTTTTACACATGAATACCTTCTTTTCCCTTCTAACACGAAATTTAAAACTAAATTTACAGTAAGCAATTCTGATTTACAGTACTGTACCTGGAAGTAAGAAGACATGAAGGTGTTGTCAGCGACCAGTATGATGTCCCTCCCCTTCACCACATCAGCCACAGCCTGGATATCCACCACTCGCAGGGTGGGGTTAGTCGGGGTCTCAATCCAAACCAACTGTACAAAACACAGAGGCAAAACTTTAGCAAAGGGCTGTGCCAGAGTGAACAGAGTACGAGAGAAAACAGCAAACGAAACAAAACACGGTCAGATAAAAACTGAGGTTCTCAATATCTGAAAACAAACATAGTGTCAGTTCAGTTCAGGTCATCCTCAAACGAGGTGCCATGGCTGTGCATGGCAGCCAGCTGGTGTAAAAAAAACAAAGTGTAAAAAAGTGTTTAAAAATTTAAGATTTGTTATGAATTTCCTTATGCTTCTAGGAGCAAGCGGACCCGAGTGAGTGAGTGAGTGAGTGAGTGAGTGAGTGAGTGAGTGAGTGAGTGAGTGAGTGAGTGAGTATGAATTTCCTGCTTTATTCATTATTCAATTTCTTCTGAATTTCTTGCTGTTTCTGGACATATTTCTGTCTCTTCCTTCTACTTGACCTCCAACTCATCCTTCCTGGTTGTCTGCGGACATATCACGATTTTGCATCATTGTGCAAAGCCCTGACCACCCCTTACCTTGGTGTTCGGCTTGATAGCTGCTGCTACGTTTGCTGCATCTGTGCAGTCCACAAAACTGGTCTCAATGCCGTTCCTGCTGGCCACCCGACGGAAATACCTGTTAGTACCTGTGAAGGAAGACAAATGACCGCTTAGGATAAACTACATTTCTTACTTTTCATGCAGGCCTTTGTTCATTTGGGGGAAATTTTCAATCTCTGTGATAGTTTTTCCTTCTCTGGGACCAGACATCTACGATCTAGAAACTGCTATCTGTTTTCCAGCTTTTCATGTACAGCTTTTCATGTACAATGTACAAAAGACATCCAAACGAAGATATCCAGCAAGACAGGACATTTCTAGATGACTTCTAGAAGTTAAGTAGATCTAGAAATCTGGGACAAAACATCCCTTTTCAAGCTGTAGTTTTCAAAGTTCAAGTTTCCAGGGCCCCACCAAGATGGGCAAGGTAAAAATAAACAAACAAACAAACATGACCCTGACCTCCGTAGACATCATCCATACTGACAATGTGGTCTCCCTGCTGCAGGAGTTTTGTGATGGTGTCTGTGGCAGCCAGGCCGGAGGAGAACGTCAGGCCTGATGGGGGAAGAACATAGTCAGTCCAATCATTCATTCATCTACTCATTAAAGGGAAATACATTTTGCTAACAAAGTTGTTAGGAAGCCAGACAGTTGCAAGAGATATAGAGATTGTTGAGACCTTACCAAAAAAAAAAAGCATATTTTGTCAACATCTCAAAAATATTTTCTGACAGCAAATGAGTGAGCTAGTTTTCTTGATACAAGAAAGAAGGAAATATCTTAGCTTTTGTTAGAAAATTGTAGGTTAACAATTTTGAATAGAAGCATATATAAAAGAGCATTTTGCACTTACCATACTTTCCATTCTCCAAGGCAGCGAAACACTCCTCCAGACAGTTCCGTGTGGGGTTTCCAGCACGGGAGTACTCAAAACCCTGCAGAAACAAGAAATTGGAGACTTCAGAGTTCCAGAAAGTGCTTCAGGTTTTCATGAATGTATTGAAACTGTGTGGAAAGGATTGTATGATGTATCACCTTTTATTCTCCCTGCAACTACATGTAGATTGTCCAAGCATTGTGGTTTATATTTCATAGCATGATGTACTAGTATTGTAATATTGTATTGTATGATCAGGATATTTAATGCTATTGAAGTATGATGCAACTTTCTCTGCTGTTACAACATGGTTTATGTACATATAAAAATAAACTTTTCCTGAACCAATGCTGCCTAAAACAATTCTTTCAACATATCCTTTTCCCCTTTCTTCCACATTCTTATACTTAGTTTTGCCACTTGCCACTCCTCCCTACATCTGCTTGGAGACAAACACTAGCCCCTTCATGCTACATGTCAGTCACATGACCTGCTATCAAGAGGCCGACAAACACTCCACAACAGAGCAAACCCGTCACTACAGTAACGGTGGCATCGATAAAGCGGCCGTCGAGATAAGGGGGCAAACATCCTATTGGGAAAGCTTAATTTGTTTTACTTCTCTGATGACGTACCAAAATAAATGGCAGTAGAAAGAGGACTGCATGCCTCCGTGAATAGTTTGATCAGGTAGCCTCCGTAGCAGGCTTACATGTATTATTAAGAACTGGGGGTTTGGTGGTCTTCGGCTGTTTTCTGATTAGCCCAGTTCTAAAAACGGGGGTAATTCAACCGGGTCGGCTATGTTGTCTATATGCAATCAGAAAATAGCACATTAAAGCTCCCAAAGACCCTGAAGACCGCCCAAACCCCCAGTTTTTGGCATGCTATGGAGGCTAGCAGAAAGGGGTCTGCATGCCTCCGTGAATAGTTTCATCAGGTTGATAAGACACTGAGTAAAGAGACCAGTCCTGAGGAAGGTGACAGACGGCCACTGAAACGTCGGCTGAAGAAAAGACTTGTTTGCGCAAAAAGAGTCTCTTTACTCAGGTCTGCATTCTGTTTTTGTAAGGCATAAGTTGCAAGTAGCTATCTTAATCTTATGCATTATTTTATTGGTCCACACTAATTCAACCATTTCAATGCAAAGTGTGGTGAATTTAGCACAATGTCTTAGGGCCTGAAAGTGAATAAATTTTCAGTTAAGAGCTGGAGGAATTTTACATAGTTTGTAAGGCATTATAAACCCCATTCATAGCCCATTGTCAAATGAATGACAAGGGGCAATACAACTGTGAAACCTAACAGATGGTGGTAGGAAATAGCTGTGCATAAATTACCTTAGGTTAGCTTTAGCAATGGAGATAAAACAGCTTGTCGCTTTCATCAGCAATTTTTGGTAGGTGTGTTTGTAGGCAGTAGGGCATGTTTTATTCCTGAATTGTCTAAGTGTGTAATTTTTTAACACACCTGAGTGATATGGTATGTAATTATAGTTATACACCTGAGTGATATGGCTTTTTTTTCAAAGGGATTCGCTCACTATGTAAGGCCAAGAGACTGCTCCTAGGATTTTGTACTTCTACTTTTAGAAGTAATTTATAGGTAGTACTGCCATGGTACTTTTTATCAGGGGACCACAAAGAGCAGAAGACATCAGACCAAATCTTACATCTGCTTGAGGATAATTATTCCCTGGGTCACGAGTGGGTCACATGGCTGTAGTACTGTACATTATGGTCTGCTACACTCTAACATACAGATGGTCACACAAAATCACCAACACCAACAGATTATACCAACTTATGGTCTAAGATTGTTCCAGCAATCTTGGTGAAACAATATGTGGCTTGGGATAGCAAGGTGTTTTTTTAACCTCCTTGGAGAATGAAAACAAAATGCTGTTATATAGTGATGACTACAGGTTTCTGTTTCAATTAATTATTCAGAATTTTTTGGTGGTTTAAAGTTGATGCCAGTCGATTCTTTGTGTTACTAAGTGTTATTATAAATCGTTTGATATTGTAATCATATGCTCTTTACGTTTCGTTAAAAAAACCCAGCTTGGTAACGAAGGCCTTGGGTGTGATATAGATTTACAGATAGGTCGATCGATGTAACATGATCAGCAAAGGCCACTATGGCCATGTGCCTACAACTTTAGCTAGAGTGGTTCACCATAAGGCCGGGTTACTCACACGAATATAACTGCTATTTCGCTTATAAAAACCACATACAACGCTACAGATCCTGTTGCTATTGAATCTAGTCCTACACCAACAGTTTATGCCTTCAACGTAGCGTACGATTTTGCAAAGTCACTCTTCAAAACCACTCAACCAAAAATCCTGGAAGAACCAAAATGTCGTCTGCTATACCGGCTACTTACCGAGTGTTGTCCGGGCGCTTTTTGCTTGAACGTCGTTGCTAGGGAAATTGGTGGGATAACAGCCTTGGAGTTCCACTGTTCAGGGTCTTGTCCTGCGTGAATCGCGTCCGTAGCGAAGTGAGGAAAGGCGGAAAGAAAGCCGGCGTTGTCGCCATCGATGCACCCGTTGTTAGCGGCCATGTTGGACTCAAATGTGGCAAACCCGGAGGAAGAACTGGGGGTGTGTCTGATGACGTGTGATGACGTCAGGGTCAAATGCGGGTCACGGGGCCGGAAAACGCGGGAAAGGTGTTTAGAACTCGTAGCAAAGGAAGAAAAAGAACAGCAAATTTTACCGTTTCTTGCTATTTTTGCGGCCGATCCACGATTGAACAACAGCCCTAATGAAGCTATAAACATATCTGCACACGATATTTTACCATAGAAGCATACTTTTTCGAGAAAATGCTGATTTAGCCAAGTCAAAATCACAAGACCACCATTGTCGGTAAATATTTGATCAAAGGAGGCGGGGCATAGGTGGAGTTATGCCACGTGACGGATTTATTGACCTTTTTGGCATAGTCACGATTGCACCATTCTTTTCAGGTCTTGTCACTAAAAAAAACGGCACAGGCAAAAATTGCTGAGTCATGATTACGTATTGCGTTTTCAGTAATATTTAGCAAATTTTACCTAGATATGAAATACTGTACAGTGTGTACAGGTAACGTCATCATACTTACTGGAGTGTAGTTAGATTTAATAGCAAAACTTTTGAGTACGATCATTTGTGGTTGTACATGCTTTTAAAAGTGGAATCGTGAATAAAATCGCTTTCTTTCCTTTTAGGAAGTTCTGAGCGACTATGTACGCTTATACAGGATAGGTGTAACTATTTATATAAACTAGCCCAGTGTACGTGTGTTTATATATAGGGCCATACAATACCTGCCAGAAGGATGTTTACCAAAACCTTTACCTTTGGACCGGACTAACCTTACCCTCAGGAACCCTATAAGATAGACATGGTTAAATAGAGCCACGTATTAAAAGTATGGACTTTAAACTCCAAGCAGATGTGTTGACGTTGTTTGCCTTTTGTGCGCTTTTTCGCCCTTTGCCCTTTCAATGGCGATACTTTTCGATTTTTTAAAACCACAGTTTTCACTGGAAGCCTGCATCATCATCATCTGGTCGTGAGAGTTTCACGGATGCTTACTTGTATACTTGGATAAAATTACCCCACTGGGCAAGCTTGGAAAAACTGGTCAAAAGCCTACTTCACAGATTCATAGAGCAAATCGGACAAATTCTTCGAAATCGCAAAATCGTTCTTTAATTCTTTAATGATGGAAATGTATGGCAAAACATAAGTTCACTTTCAAGAAAAAAAGGAAATGCATGACATGTGTTTCAAGGTTGACCCGTTCTTGTGGTTTAAGGCACAACCCGTCATTCTATATCGCACTTTCCGTTTTCTTGTCCGTCAACTTCTTTGCAGCTATTCTTACCTGTACTCTTACAACTTGCCATCCGTTTTTGCATCCATTGTTCTTGATGTTTTTGTTATCAACAACTACAGGAAAAAGTTGACTACGTACCGTTGTCAATTTCGAATGTAGTTTTCGGACTGTTTAGTGAGCAATGTCTGTTCTCCGATTCAGTACGTGGGCTGCAATTATCAATTGTCAAAATGCAGATGTAACTTTTCAATAAACCATCACTACTAAAGAAGTAAAGTTATCTTTGTCGATCCTTGCCAGTGAAGTTTTGTAGCCAGTCCCGAACCTCATCCAAATGGTAACCCTCCGGTCCAAGACCTCCCTTGTAGACAACTCTACCGTCTAGAATCACAAACAGACGGTCAGGATAACAGGCGTAGGTTTTTGCTACGTTGTTGTCCATCGTATCCACTACAATTGGACAATACGGGACGAGGTTATCAGCGAGTTGCTGCAGTTTTCTGGCGGCCGCTAGGCGCTCCTGCAGAGAACGGTGCTGAGGGATGGTGATGTTGTTCTTCAGGGCCCAGCCGCCAGGGGGATGTGCCTCGGCCAGGTAAACCTACACGGCAAGAGGAGGAAGGGGGTATTTAGGGGTGTTTTGAACTTGTGACTCTCTTGTGTTCTTCCACCGTACCATGGATTCACAAAGTTTTGTAACCACTTATCGCTGTAAATCTACAGTTTAAGTTTCGTAACCATTTTTGTACATCTGTAATCGTAAGTTTTAAAGCTACTTATTGCTTGTAATGTATCAACGGTGCTATGATGTACTGTTTCTGAAGTCTTTGTGTGAATAAAGTTATTAAAAAAATATTCACAATGTTCAATTCGACCTTCCTGCCAGTCTGGTTACACCATTTCCCATTCACCTCCTAAGACTGAGAAACTACACTAGCATACACACAGAAAATAAAACTTCCGTACACAATAAAGGGATGAATGGATGGGTTGGGAGGGAGGGAGGGAGGGATCGGTGGATGGATGGATGGATGGATGGATGAATCGATCGAAATAGTATGACGATAACTACCGTGAGGAAGTCTGCAGTTTGCCTGATGTCCGCTGCGAGGCGCTTGAAGTCGGCCAGTTTGCCCCGGAACGGAGGTCATGAACAGCTGCCGCAGTTCAGTACCAGGGGACGGCCTGGAGAAAAAGGAAAAAACAACTCTATATAAGACTAAAAAAGGTAACATTTGTAAAGGAAATGCACAATGTTTACCTAGGTACCTTAACATGGTCTAGCCTAACGAACTACTGCTCTGTTTATTCATTAACACATTGATATATAACTGTTACATGTATGTACGGTGCTCAGCCCCTCAGTCTGTCCTGTTACATCATGTAATCCAACACCACAGGGTGTCTGCTACAGCACCAGTTACCATGGCGACAGACGTCTGTCCCAGGTCACTGACCTTGTGTGTGGAGTACAAGAATAAGAAATAGAGCAAAAACAACATGTTTTCGCAATAATCTTCACTTTTAAATGCTCCTAGATTAAAACCTAGAAAAATCACTATATTCAAATTACGAGCTTCAGTATCGAGTGTTCGAATCATTCATGTACTGAGATAAGAAAAAAAACAAAACAAAAACAAACAGACAAACAGAAAAACAAATAAAACTCATTACCTGGATTTCCGAATTCTAAAAGGTCCCGTGTTCTTCCCGTGTCCAGTTCGATGACGTCACACCTCGGCGCCGGTGACCCGACCATGACGTAACTGCTGACATCACGCCACACCGCCCCACACACGTCCAGGTAGGCTGAGAGACTTAGGAAGGTGCCTGAGTTGGAAGAGCAAAATCCTCCCATTATAATGTTCCGTAAGTTACAGCCAGCCAAATAAACAATCAACCGACTAACTTATCTGTCTTTAAATGTATCTGTATTTGTGGCCTATATCCCTATAGAGCCGGTACAGCCGCCCTTCAGCGTAACACACCAGCTTCGCAGGCACGCGGCGCGGTGTCAGCTGGCTATATTACACCGAACGACTTGTTACACCTAACCCTAACATCTACAGTAACTTTAATCAGTCAACTAATAAACCAACCAACCAACCAACCAACCAACCAACCAACCAACCAACCAACCAACCAACCAACCAACCAACCAACCAACCAACCAACCAACCGGTTAAGAAATGCAAAAGTACAAAATCATTGCAAAGCGTTATTTTTTTTTTTTACATAACAGTGACATAAAAACTGTATCAACCACAAATTCCCCTAATGCAAATAGCATCAGCTGTGACATAATGGTTTCCACCTCGACATTACCGTTAAGATTCTTTATAAGTTGATTCTTTATAAGTTGACTCAACAATTCACAAAGTACAGGGACTTTCGTAACACAATGCACAACTAAGATAGACACAGCTAAATACATGTATGGATAAAGTCATCCTACTTACGGAATATAATGTTATGTATGCAGCTACGTACAGAATATATAACTGTCACAGTGGTAACATTAGATGTTTAATTAACTGTTCTCTAGCGTATAGTCTCTAAGATTTCAACATTCTTTAATGTGTCCCCTGTTCGCACACTATATATAACGTTACATAACGTTAATATATAACAGTAACAGTTACCTGCATAGTCGTCGAACTCTAGCGGACAGTCCCAAAACTGCGTTGCCTTGGCAACTCTAACCAGGATCTCGCGCTGTCTGTCGGGAGAGACGACTCCCAGGATCCTCAGGACGATCAGCTGTACCGTCCATTTTACCAGAAAACACAGGTAGGAGAACAGCGTTCGAAAGAACCCACGAACCGCCATGTTGGTAGCAAACAGTACTACAAGGTCACCGATAACTAAAAACACACGTACGTAGCGCTACACTTAAGCGCTCAGTCAGGGTTCGACAAGCCCGTTGCGTAACACCCTTAAGTCCTTTAAGAGTTACTTGAAGACTTCTAGGCCCCAGTCAATAAGGCGCAGTGCTCTTAAGACCTCTTGAAGGTTGTGCAGTTAAAGAGGTCATTTGTTTAAAGTGTCGTAACGCCCACTGCTGGTTATTAGGTAACCTGTGCACTGGGCTGACCTTGACCGGTGTTTGTTCTTGGGTCCAGTCATCCAGGTCAGATTAAAAGGCCGCTCGTGGTAAAAGTAACACAGAGGGACGATTAAAGTTTAACTTGAAGTTACTTTTTTTAACTAATGATGTTTTGTAACCTTTTTTATTACTTGTAGATGGAGTTAATCAAATCTATATAAGACGGATCCAATCCAAGCGTAAATCAATAAAGGCATTGCCGCAGAGGAAAGGGGCCACTGTCCGTCTGGTCATTCACCTTTGGCACAGTCCTAGAGTTGACGTAGCCTCAACATTGCTGCTGTGTTACGCCGAAGGGCGGTTATACCGGCTTTACAGATACAGACACCACTACTTATCATTACCTGTCATTAATTTAATACCTGCCAACACTCGATTTGCAAATACAATGTGTCGTATCAGTCCAGTCTCTGTACGCTGTTTTTATTCAGGTCATCAGGCAACAGAATCCTGCAACCTTTGACCTTTTAACCCCACAACAAGTCGAGGCAGGCGCCTGCCAGGGTATGTTTTTATTGCAATTTTGTGTCGGTTTCACCTTAAAATTACGTACTATTCGTCCAGTTTGTGAGATGTTAAGACATCAGATGTACTAGTTACTGGAAGCAAAAGCATTTTCTGTTATATACGAAGCAAAAACTGTTACATTTAGTTTTGTTTCTCTCGATAAAATTATGCCCCCCCCACAACTCAGGTCTGTACTACCGGATCATCACTATGCACTAGTACTAGTACTATGAGATTATAAGAAAAAAGGACGTCGTGTTTAGAATAATGGCTACTGAAGGCTGTGAAGAGGACCAAGAGACTGAAGATTCAACATTTGTAGAGGACTCGGAGCGAGGTAAGTTATAAACGTTATGATTTGCAATAAAACAATTATAATTGTAACGGTTATGGCTTTGTGATTATGGTGATTTGTAGGTGACTGTATGGAGAGATGTGAACCCTGCCCAGTCGACCCTGCATTGAAAAAAAACTCCTCAGAAAAAAGACATAACAAAAAACAACAAACATAATTATTAATTATCTGTAGCCTGGGTACCATCTGGATTTTCACTCCGCAACGCTCGAAAAATCACGAGTTAAAATCGGGATGGTACCCAGGCTAAATTGCTTGCATGTTGCAGTGTGGTGTGTGGGTGACCGGTGTCAGGCCCCCTGCTCCTACGATGGACAGTACTACACCGCTGTTATCCAGTCGGTCCACACGAGCCCCGCACAGTCGACCCCGCGTGTCACCGTCAAGTTCTGCGGGTTTGAGTCGGATGAAAATGAGGAAGTTCCCGTTGCAGAACTCAGGAAGCTGTCCAGGAGGGAGAAAACTAGAGCCTGTACACCTGAGAGAAATGGTGAGGGAACTTCTTACAGTTTCATGATCAAGCATAAAATTATACCATGGATAAGCTCCTTGCGTATATAAAATGCAACATGGTGTGTTTTGTATCACTTAAGGTGCCAAGGAGATACTAGTACATGTATTATCTAACTTAGTGCATTTGGCCCATGTAGGGCGTGAATATGCAATAAAGTTCATTGTCATTGTCATTATCAACAATTGCTATTTTCCCAGTAGGGCTGGGGGTGAGGGTGATGCGGAATACATCATGTTGTATTCTATTTATGTCATACCCACCCAAGAAAACACACATTTCAATGCCAAATGTACCAGAAATTGAGAATTGTTTTTTTTAATTCCTCAGTGGAAGTTCCTGCTGGTGACACCAGTATGTTTAGTCCCTTACAGGGAGACGAAACCAGGAAACATCTGGGGTAAGAAGTCTTTTTTTTGTTGTTGTTTTTTCATGAGGTACTACTAGGATTTTGTGTGAGACAGGTATACAGGCAGGTACTAGTATTTGTTGATAGGGAGGGCCAAAAGGCCTTGTCTAGATTTTCTATTGTTCTGTTTCTTCCGTGCGTTTCTAATAAACCTCAGCTCCGACATACTAGTAATAATCGTATACCAATAGTGCATGTATGTCTTCAAGCTCATTGGCTATGATTTTGTACATGTTTCTATAAAACTTGTCTTTCCCTCAGAGCAAAGTTTGCCAAGCTTGAGGATTCAGATGATGACATGACCTCCCCGCCACCACCACCGCGGCCTGCCGGCCCACAGAAGTACAAACCTCTGAAACTGGGCAGGAAGAGAAGAGCAGGCCCGCAGGTGCAGTACTGAGCTCGGCTGCTAGGGGGCAGGACAGTCCCCGCTACTCCTCCTCAAGGTAGCCATGGTTCTTATCATATCCAGAACTGTACATATCTAGTTCTAAGTCTGGATGGCTTAGGGGTAGGATAGGGCACGGTTCTGGATAGTCTCCGTGTATGCAAGAACATAGATTTGTCCATGGCACGGTTCTGGATATGCTTGAACTATCCACAACTGTGCATGGGCATGGTACTGGATAAAACATGATTACTGTATGTGTGACCCAGTGTGATACCATTACTACCGGTATTGGTATCACACTGGGGTTGTGGGGAAGAGCATGGCTTTTTTCCCTAAATGTACATGCTATGATGTAAAATGTTCGCTGATGATATTTTTGTTGTTCCTGGATACTGTAGTAGCTCGTCTCACCTGCCCAGCCCTAGAGAGAATGAAAACAGAGCCGACAGCACCGGGAGAGGGGACCACAGCTTCAGAATGGAAGGTATATGCTTGCTTATGAAATAAAGACTTTTCGGTTGACTTCATCAACCTTGTTCACAGAATGGACCTGTCTACTCTTGGACGTCACGTGTCTCTGACGTCACGTTCCAAGAGTAGATGGCATTCCGTGAACAAGGTTGATGGAGTCAACCGAAAATGTGGGGTAAGTCCCAATTCTATATCTAGTGTTGGAAGTTAAAGTTCAGTCTTTATTTCATAATGATTTGTACCAACACAGATGAACTTTCATGCTATATTCTTGCTTGTATGCCTGGATTGATACACCAGTTCTGTACTTAGTCTGATATTACTTTTCATTTAGACCTCACAAGCCATCAATGTTTCGGAAACATTGCCATGTTTTTCCACTGTGTTTCAGGTTTCAGTGATGAAGATTATGAGAAGCCGTTCTTCAGGAACCACTCTCATGTGGGGAAGAAGGAGCCCTTTGTTCTCTCACCTGCAGGAGAAACACCTGTTGTACAGGTAAACACCTGTTGTACAGGTAAACACCTGTTGTACAGGTAAACACCTGTTGTACAGGTAAAACACCTGTTGTATATGTAAAAAACAGGCTTATACTTTCACAGAGTAACAAGAGTTGGGGCACAATGTATAATGATATAAAATGAGTCAGTATTTTCAGCCCCAAAAATTGTTTCCACAAAAATGTTCTGACAAAAGTTTCAAATTCATGGCTCTCTCTCATACTAATTTGCCTAAAGATTCCTGCTACCATCAACCGTTACCTGCGCGACTACCAGAGGGAGGGAGTGCAGTTCCTGTATCGGCAGTACGAGGCTGGAATGGGGGCCATACTGGGGGACGACATGGGGCTGGGGAAAACTGTCCAGGTCTGTTCTGAATTGTTGCATTCCTTTCAGTGTCAAGGGCCAATGGCTGAATAGTGCTGAACACCATCCACATGTTAGAAAATGTCTGTCCTTGGTGCTAAACACTATCCACATATTAGAAAAGGTCTGTCCTTGGTGCTGAACACTATCCACATATTAGACAAGGTCTGTCCTTGGTACTTAACACACGCATGAGGTATTACATGTATGTATGTACATGAAAGATAGAAATTTGAGCACTTGTCAGCTTAGTTACAACTTTACGAAATGGCCTGAGTTGTAATTACTGGTACAACAAATAAACTGAAACTGAAACTGTTTTTTTAGGTTTATTTTCTATATCTATGACTTCAGGTGATTTCCTTCCTGTCTGCTGTGTTGGGAAGAACTGGGACGAGAGAAGACATCACCAACTTCAAGAAGGTCAGATGCTAGATTTTAGTGGTACAAAAATTTGCGACAGAAATAGCAGTTTGTTACAGAGTCGCCTGTAAGGACTTAACATGGCATCACAGAGTTCCCTGAATAGCTAGAACTACATGTAGGTCAGTCAGTCAGAGATATCAGTGACAGGAACACAGGAAGAAGGTAGGACTGACAGTAGGCAGGGACTTCAGATGTACCTTAGATTAGGAAGGGAATAAAATAGAGGTGTTCAACTCCAGTCTTTGTCTGTGGTCTTCATGAGTTAGGGAGGGATTGTAGACCAAAACATGACACAACAGATACAGGTAACTTTTCTCGTGATATATTTCCAGAAGAGGCAAGACTCTCCTGATGACCACGAGGAGAAACAGCAGGTATTTCTGATCGTCAGTCCTGCTTCTGTTCTGTACAACTGGCTGGACGAACTGGAGACATGGGGACACTTCAGAGTCGGGTAAAAAAACTGAATTATTTTTTTGGAGTATGGAGTACAAAACATACGTCTGCTTCGGGCTACAAAGTTTTTACAAAGGTTTTATCATACAGTGATTAGATTGGAGTTTTGTGAAGGGATATGAAATGTGTTGGATTTCTGAGGCATCTGATTTTTATTAAGTTGCCAGTCTTATTTTGTACTATGGCACACAAGTTTACTACAGTAGCTAATATAACTTTTTTCCCTGATTATTCAGTAAGTACCACGGAGACCCGAGCCTGCGGGATGAGGTGCTGACCAGAGCGGAGGCAGGAAGGCTGGACATTGTCATCACTACGTACGAAACTCTTAGGAGGAACCTGGTAAGTCCAGGTTGTCTTCTGAAAGGGTCGGGGAACAACCCAAACTATTTTTTAGTTTGTTTGTTTGATTTTTATTTGTTTGAGCCTTTTATTTGTTTGAGCCTGTTAAATCATAAAAGATTTTTCTACCTCATGAAATATTCAAATCACCTTGCCGGCAGTTTTTTGTTAAAGGTCATGAGGGAAAAGGTCTGGTTCAGACAAAATGTAGCAACTTATCGGTTACATGATTGGAGTCCTACCAAATCCATAGAAGTACAGTTGCAAAAACCTAGACTTTTGATGAAGCCCTTGTTTCCGAAAGGTCAAGATTATTAATCTATAAACAGAAGTTTTATCTACCCTAAGTACAAGCAACTCAAAGGCTCTTTACACGCTACATACACTAATCATTAAAATCATTGAAGATGCACTTCCTACATTGTCCTTCAAGTAATTTGTTGTTTTTCCTCTCAGAATGAGGTGAACTCTGTGAGGTTTGACTGGTCAGCTGTGATTGTGGACGAGTGCCACGTACAACATGGAGATGTGAAATCTTTAATTTCTTGTTATCATATCTTACACGTTGTTTTTCATCTCAGAATGAGGTGAACTCTGTGCGGTTTGACTGGTCAGCTGTGATCGTGGATGAGTGCCACAAGATTAAGGAGAAGAAGGCGAAGATCACGGAGGCCATGGGTCAACTGCGCGTCCGTCGTCGGGTGGGGCTCACCGGGACGATCCTGCAGAACAACCTCATGGAGATGTGGTGTGTGCTCAACTGGTGAGGACGCACAAACAAACAAACAAACACAGAAACACACACAAACACACTCACACACACACAAACACATGTACATACACGTGTGAACACACACGAACACACATACAAACATCCTAAAGAACAACCTCATGGAGATGTGGTGTGTGCTCAACTGGTGAGGACGCACAGACAAGCAAACAAACAAACACACACAAGACAAACACACAGGCAAACACACACACAAATGCCATTCCTTGGGTCTGAATGCCATCCACACACACAAACACATGCAAACAAACCTGTCCTTGCTTCTGAATGCCATCCACACACACAAACACACACACAAACATGTCTGTCCTTGGTGCTGAGCGCCATCCACACAAACATACAAGATACAAGCTACATGATTAGCGTCCTACGAAAACCATATTAAGCAATGGTATTATAGTACTGTTGTACAAAGTCTATTTACAGATGTTACATGTACAAACTTTGCAATAGTTTTAATCATTACATGAGTTTTTCGTTACAGATACATCTGTCTCATGTTTTTCCTTTCTCTCCCATCAGGGCCAACCCAGGTTGCCTAGGTGATGACAAAGATTTTAGGGCCAAGTTCGTGCAGCCAATCGAGGAAGGGCAGAAGATGAACTCAACAAAACGGCAGCTGGCCGAAGCTCGGAGAAGTAAGAAAGTTAATGTTGTTCCTTAGAAAGCACTCTAGAACAAGTTGTTCTGCCAAGTTTGTTTGCTGAAAGAAATTGTCTGCCAGATCTAGATGTCACCTGATTCTGTCCATGAAAGAACAATAAAACCTCAGTGGCCTCAATTGCCTCTATTGAACACCAATCAATACTGATTACCACTGTAAAAATGCCACACACTAGTAAAGACAAATTTACTGCTCATAGTATTAAAAAAAACATGAAGTCTGGATGTCTTGAATTTCTTTGCTGCTCTGTAGAAGCCAAGATGCTGAGCAACCTGAGGAAAAAGTGGTTCATCCGCAGAACCAAGAAGATCATAGCAGACCAGCTTCCCACTAAAGGTAGTGTATGTGCTGTAACCATAACCCTTTCAAGTAGCTTGCACATCATGTCATGAGCAACAACAGCCGGGATTCAAACTCCCAGATTCTTTGTAAAGAGGCATATGGTCACTCACAACATTTTCTCACAAGGACTCCGACCCGTTTGTTATGTATAAAAGGGTTTGTATCTACAAACTCTGAGATGTAAACCGTGAACTAGAATCAACTGGTCTTTGCAGTCACTCACTTGAAATGACAGGAAGTAATCTCCATATCTAATTATCCAGTAGTGGAGTTTGAATTGTCTACAAGAACTGGATTGTTAATCATTAGTCGCAAATTTTTCTAGGATTTCCCTTTTTTATTGTCAGTAATAACCAAACAACTGTCTGTTCTGGAGAGTGAGGATGGTGATGAACATCTGTTTTCTCCCCACAGAGGAGCAGGTGGTGTTCTGTAAGCTGTCCGATTTCCAGCAGACCTGTTACCAGTCAGTGCTGGAGAGTGAGGATGTGCAGCTGGTCCTACACCAAAACGACCCGTGCGACTGCAACAGTGGGCTCAGGCAGAGGGAGTGCTGCCATGAGGTAAGCAATGGTTGAACAGTTAGCAGATGCCAAGACAGCTATCTCCAGGTAAGGAAAAATTTTCCTCGTTCAATTGTTTTACTTGCAATTTCAGTAGCATGTATGTATGGTCCTGTGGTAAGTGATCTTGCCTCTGGACTAAGTTATAGAAATCCCATCCAACAAGATGAAGCTAGCTAGTATAACTCATTTTGAACTGAGTCAAGTGAGGAAATAATGTCTTTCCAAAGATCACAACATGTACAGTAGGAGAGATTCAAACCCAAAACCTTTAGATTCAACAACCCTAACCACAGACTGCCTTACCACCTTGTTTGTTTACACAGAGACAAATGAAGACGGAGAATACGTGAGACAGTAAATGTTCAGCTACCCAAGTGTTCTGTTGACGATGTCCATGCATATGGCTTGTGAAGAGAGAATAATTAAAATTGTCCTTGCGGTCTAGTGTGTAGTAACTGTTGATACGTTATACATTTGTACCTTATTCTCTTCCTTCACAGACCAATAAAGAGGGAGAATTAGTGAAACAGTTGATGTTCAGCTACCTGAGTGTCCTGCTGAAGGTGTCCAACCACGTGGCCCTCCTCCTTCCAGAGATGCAGGGCAGTAAGAAGGCCCTGAAGAGAACCCAGCGGGTATGTGATGTGGTGTTCAGCAAACATCCGCACTTTGTCAGGCTGGCAAGGGAGGCAGCGTTTAGGACACTGTCTGATCCAAAGTACTGTGGAAAAATGCAGGTATGTATTTCTGGAAAGAAAATGTTTTAAATTAAATCCCTTTAAACGTCTTAAGTTGAAATCCAACTTTGTAAGGCTGGCCAGGGAAGCAGCGTTTAGGACTCTGTCAGACCCAAAATACTGTGGAAAAATGCAGGTTTGTGTGTATTTCTGAAAATGTTTCAAATTAAATCCCTTGTAGTTTCCATGTAAAGCTATTCATTTCATTGAAATCCACATTTTGT
>NW_017804009.1:2808999-2847944 GCF_001625305.1 Branchiostoma belcheri | reverse complement strand
CCGGCAGTCCACATTGAACACATTTGTTACGTCACAGACCAGATGAACAGAATAAAGGTGTATAACTTCGTAACCCGGGTAAAATGTGTGACGTCACAGACACGTTTCTTTCTGGCTGGAGAGAACAACTTAGAAACACTAGTAAACTTCATACATATTCTAAAATCAAAAAGCACTTTGGCATGGAAGATTATCTCACATCAATTTATAATAAATCGTTCGCAACTAGCATAAGTAAACTGAGAATCAGCGCGCATTGTCTTCAAATTGAAAAAGGTCGACACCACAACACACCAGCCACTCAGAGACTGTGTCCCACATGTAATGAGAATATTGAAGATGAATTTCACTTTGTTATGGCTTGCCCCACATATAGTAAAGAAAGAGATACATTGTTACAGACTATTACCACTAAGACAAAGTTCACCCAATCTGGTACACAGTATGATACATTCCATGAATTATTGTCATGTCCAACTACCATATCTGCTTACGTAGGCCGATTTTCTGTACACTTTATTTCATAAGCGAGACCATATCATCAATACATGAACATATTGTAACTCATATACTGTATAGATAGTAGTTTGTAGTAAGAAATGTAATAAGATAGTTTAGTTTTGTAGTTTTGTTGTATTACTGCCACACATTGTACCATGTACGATTGTCGAGCAATAAAGTTCATTCATTCATTCATTCATTCATTCATTCATTCATTCATTCATTCATTCATTCATTCATTCATTCATTCATTCATTCATTCATTCATTCATTCATTCATTCATTCATTCATTCATTCATTCATTCATTCATTCATTCATTCATATTAAATGATCACAACAAAAGCGTGAATTCTGCACTACGTATAGGTCAGTACAAGACATAGTCAGAGAATCTGCCGGGTACCTGCCGGGTACCTGCCGGAGACCGATCATAGAGGGTGACAAAATTTTCAACAAAATGTTTCTGAAGGAAACTTTAAATTGTGACCACGACAGCCGATGCACTGCCGACACCTGAGCCCGACCGGGACCGGCCGGGGCTACATCCCCGACGGGCACGGCGCAATTGGGACCGAAGCATAAACCGTGATTGTGGTACAGATGCCCAGTGTAGCATGAGATGATGGCATCTAACGTGTTCAAATCGTTGCCTCAATCATTTTATCCATTTATTCTATCAAGAACAACATGAATGCAAGTCGTTGTGATTCTTGGACCTTAGTTTGATTCATTAAGAACATATTCACAACAAGAATTCTGAGATTTCATACCTCCATGAAATATGTAGAGTTAATGTAAATGTTTTGTTTAATTGAATATGGAAATAAGGTGGCAATTAATATAATGTAGTTTAATTTATGGTGTTCTAAACTCAACTTACAATATTTTGCTTGTCAAACTCCTATCCTTTGGCAAAATTTCATGTAAACATCCTCATTTAAACTTCCTCATTGATTATGCAAATTGCCTCTATATTAACATAATATATGCATAGTGTTGTTAACATTTAAGTAACCTACACATGTCACAAGGTACAGAATTGCCATCATTCACCATTAAGAAATCATATAATTTTCACAATAATTATGCAAATTAGGTCATCATTTGCATAATTGGTATGTGGTATCTGTTGACTTTCTACTGCCATAGATTACATATATTACATGTATGAAAGTACTATAATGTAAAACACTGTAATTATAGAATTTCCTCATTAATTATGCAGATTATGTCCTCATTTGCATAATTTGCATTCAATCGTGTACATCTCTCTCTCAGCTACCTACCTACCACAAATAATGAAAATACATGGTTGTTGTTTCTATCTGGACTTATTGGCTTTGAAAGATTTCGCCCGAAGGTCCCCTGCAGTTCCAGAACAAGCTGGTAGGGGAACCAAACAGGAAAAGCTATCTGTCACCACAGATTCAAGACCATAGCATGTTCAGGACAAAAGATACATAACCGGAAGTTCTGCTGCAGTACCAAGGTCATCCACCAGGAGGCCCATATTTGACCTTGACCTTTGTCTTCTTAAGACCTACCAGCATACCAAATATCATCACAGTCCATAAAGGCGTTATGAAGTTATGCTGACTACAAATGTGCGGAAACACAAACACACAGTTAGGCACACAGTTGGCAAGTTACCGTTGAGAATACGAAGGTCAAGTTCGTGGGGGGTTCCCATGTCATTGAATTTGACCTTTTGTGTTGGTCGTTATTATTGTTAGCAGGATAATTTTTTGAGCATGTTACCGTTGACGATAGGATGATCTAGTTCGGAAATGGTCGTCGTGGGAGGTCCGTACGTTACTGTAGTGGGCTTTTGGTGATTGTTGGTTAGTAAGGGCAGGCGAAGTCTTGGTCTGGTTTTATATCTAGGTTAAAACAGCAAGTTACAGACAGGAAGCTGTCAGCAGTGGCTTCTTCCGAAAACATTTTCTTTCAATCATGTCAATGGTTGTTTGTTGAAACAACAGTCCCCAGCAGGGGCGTGCTTAACCATCGCTAATTTGACAGCACTGTGACCACCAGTGTAAACATCTGGAATCGGGAACAAAGTTGGTATACTGTACACAATGGCCTGGTCCAGGCACCATGGATCGCTGGAAAAATAGTAGAAAATGGCCAAAATAAAGGGAATAGTATGCCGCTAAAGGGAGTTAGCCCGAGATACAATTTGCGACTCACGGGAGGAACGTAACCCATTTATCTTACATACCGCATTCCATCACAACAATTGGCCATTTTGTAGTGCAATTGTTTCCAACGTATATTGGACACACGCTTCAACAACGCTGGCTGAATAGAAGAATAATTTAGTTCAAGGAGCTTTTGCCATTTTGAAGTTTGGATCGCCGCGCATCGGAGGGAAGAAAAACACCGGCCAGACTCTCCGGGCCAATTCTCTCTCCTTTTTTTCCGAATTCTACGATTAGGAATTTCCGTAGAAAGACATGATACAGGCTTGGGAAATAGTATGTTGCTTCATCCACAAAAGGACTCACTGACTACTATAACTACGATAATCATCTTCAAAAAACCTACACTATACATACACACAACACCCACCTAAACAATATCACACTGTCGAAGGCATGAGCCCTCCGAACTCTAGTTGTGAATAAATGCATCGGCCACACAGTGTAAATAATTTTGACATTCCTATTAGAAACATTCCTCGTAGAAATACATGCAGATGTCATGGCGGTTTTTGTGACTTTAAAGAAGCAAGCAAGTTTTAATCACCATCCATTGTAAAATCATTTAGTCGCGGATTTCAAAATCCTATCATGCTGTCCTTGAGAGTCTGAATCCACCAATGGGCAGCAGCTTTCTAGTAATTTCACTGTGTGTTTACACAGGGTGGCTGGACAGCACTCCATGTGGCCAGCAAGAACGGGCAGACTGGGGTAGTGAAGCTGCTGATTCAACATGGCGCTGATCTGACGGTGAGAAGCAAGGTAAGTACGGTCATCTCATGTAGTTAGAATTAAGGGGCAATTAATTACTGTTGGAAATATCTATCCTGAGAATATTATCTGATTTCTGGACTATTTGGGACCATTAACCAAGCAAGGCAGCGGTTTAATTAAGGGTTAATGACCCGCCCCGAGGTGAATATAGTGTGATAAAACCTTGTCAGTTGCTATAACCACCGGATAAAGCCATCGAGTGAGCGTCACCGAGATAGGGCGGGCCATTAACGCTATTATCATATAGCCTATCAAAACTTACACAGTGACACATTCCTGTATAACACATACAAACTTAAATAGAACATGTGTTCCATCTGGAGTCCCCTGAGGACACTGGGGCAGGGCCGTGTTATATTTGGGTCATTGGCAGGGAACAGGTGTTCTTATGGGAGTCACCCGAGGCCATCCACAAGTTATTTTTGGATTTTTTTTTGGAATAGAATCGTGTTTTATTTGGGCCATCGGAGGTCATAAGCGGGTGATTATTTGATTGTTTAATGTATGGATTGGAATGAATAGTGACTAATGGAATGGAGCCTTCTGATTGGTCAACGTCACCCGGCTATATGATAATAAAGTTTTAAATAGTAGGAAGCTTTTAACACTCTACGAAAGTTATGATAATACATATTTGATTGAAGTTATCGCGCCTTTAAAAAGTTTGTACTTTCCAATGATTCATAGCCACAATGTTTTGTTACATGTACGTTTGTTCTATAGATACATGGTTGTCAACCGTATAACCTGTAGGCCAGACGCATAGCACACTAGGCCTAAAGCTAGCTATGAACACCAGATAATTTTAGGTCTGGTGTGCTACGGGTCTGGCGTCTAGGCTATCAATTAGTGTAAAGTACTTTTATCTTAAACTAAAAATTCTATCTTTCTGTCCTTTTTGTAGTCTGTTGGAACCAACTAATGTGCAGCAGATTTCTAATTTCTCCGTGTGTTACACAGGGTGACAGGACAGCACTCCATGTGGCCAGCGGGAACGGGCAGGCTGAGGTAGTGAAGCTGCTGATTCAACATGGCGCTGATGTGGAGGCTAGGGACGAGGTAAGTACAGACAATCATCTCATGTAGTTAGGATTAAAAGGGGCAATAAATTATTCTAATATTACTGATGGCGGGGCGCTGCTCAGGCACAATGTTCGAGATATTTTTCCATACAATATTCGGTTTTACATTTGATATAAAATCTCAGCTTACTGGAATCAACAGACCGTATGGAAGAAATTTTGGATGTACATATTTGAAAGCGAAAGCCTTGTTCGTAATAATTTACATATGTATTGAGGGTCAGAAGTTGTACTATCAATATGCAGTAGGTAGGAATATCCACAGTGGTCGAGGATCTCCTTCACTCGCTGTAACATCGTCCGTCTACGACTATTTGTCAGGGAATTACGTTGTAACAGAAGCGCATCAACTTGCAGAGGGTGTACGATGTGTATCGGTATTAAGTTGTGTTAAGTGTGTCCTGAATTTAACAGTATGCAAGGATATGTCTAAATCTAACGGGAGTCTTCCTAGTTCTGCTCTAGCTGCTACATTACTACAATTTCTATGCACTCCAAGTACATTCTTACAGAAACGATTATGGGAACTTTCGATTGGTGAGGTCTCATTTACAGGATCTTTTCCCCAGATTTCACACCCATACAGAAGTATTGGTTTAAAACAGGTGTCAAATATTCTAAGCAGGCACTTTGGAGAGACATATGAACGCTGTAGAGATTTGAGACTAAACATGGCTTGATATAGGAACAAAAATATTGAGAAAATTTACGCTTTATTCCTCGTACACAGGATGGAAGAACACCACTGGACCTCGCGCATGGCCGAGATACCCGACGTTTCTTAAAGGTAAATAAATGGTTTTAGGGATATTTTCTAAAAGAATCATTGTTCCATGTACATTCACGTTGCCAATCGCATTCAGAGTTAAAGAGCCTACTGCATACAGGGAACCTTCCTATTATACATGTTTTTCGTCATAATAAAACTCGCATAATACTTGTTCTTTGAACATGACAATGAACTTAATTAAACTTGGACTTGAAATATTTTGAATTTGAGATCGAAGTATATACGATTGTTATAATTAGCATGTGTGGGTCATCGTGTCAGTGTGGCGTAACTGCAAAGTGCTCGACTCAGAACCAAGAGGTCCTGTGTTCAAGTCCTGATATGCCATCTTGTCCCCTTGAGAAATGCACTTTACACGACTTTGCTCAATTAACTCAAGTGAAAAGGGAATATTGTCCTATCCTGTCCTATAATTTTGAAAAATAGATTTTTTCAAGATAAAGCCTACAATACATTGTAAACAGACTAGAGACGTTCATATAAACCTTTTTTTGTAAAAAGAAATGGAAGTATTGATGAAATTGTAAGGAAAATAACCTGTATATACCTGATCTAATGATATTGGGGGCGAGATCTTTGTGACACCGGAAAAAAAGTCTGCAACAGGCAAAATTCTGATGCAACGATGACCAAACAGCCAAAGAAAGCCGAGAAAAGTCCAGATTTCGAGCAGGGGCAGTATGTTCTGACAACGTGCTATTTCATTAAGAATTATGACAGAGTAATGAAATATTATTTATTATAAATAAAAGGTGGCGAACTCAGGGCCTCTCCGTTTAATTGGTGTTGATACAGGCTAAAACTAAACAGACATTAAAAGCCTCAAATCATGAAGGCTGCATTTTTTTGACAAATGTTGAATGTTTAAATCGATCATCCAGGATCTGGCTACTGAAGTTTCCTACCACAAACTTATGAAACAGTCCGGTGGGGTGAAAGTCGACAGGATTAAACTGTGCTTCTGTGGACCACAGGAAGCTGGCAAATCTACTCTGGTGGACACGCTGCAAACGGTACGATTTTGATTTATACTAGAATCATATTTCAATAAGAACCATTCCGCTTTTCTCAGGGAATAGTACATAACTTCCTCCATCGATAGCACTGAATATTGCTAAATATATTTCATGTGCGCATACATTTCATGTGTTCTATGTAGGGATCTTTCGTGGGCTTCTTCAGGGATCGAATGACTCCAGACGATCAGCCACACGAGCCCACCCCAGGTGTGAATGTGGAAACAACCTACATTCCCGGTGTGGGGCAAGTCAGTGTGTGGGACTTCGCTGGACAGTCGGAGTACGCGGTAACCCACAGCATGTTCATGGATGCAGAGAACACCATCTTCATTGTGCTGTACAACATCATGGACGACAAGAAAAACAGAAGAGAGAGGTGATTACTTTAGCTAGGAATGTGAGAAAATTTGTATTTTTCTTCAATCATATACAATGGTTGGATAACGACCCACCATTTCTTTACAGGTCCACTGGTGGTTGTGTTTCATCAAGTCCTGCAACACAAAGAGTAAGCCTCACGTCATCCTGGTAGCCAGCCATGCGGACCAAACTGACACAGGTACATGTGCATAAGACTAATGATAAGATATGTTTGGTTAAATTCTGGTAGATATGTATATACTGAGAGATTATAAATAGAACTTTCTTTTCTGTAATCTCTCTTTTTACCCATCTACATTACATGGTCTACATTGTATTGTTTTCAACAGGACGTCAACAAGCATCTTCCATCCTTGACTTGATGACGTCAGAGTTCAAGGATCACTTGAACATCTCAGGCGGGGTGTTTCTCCTCGACTGCAGGAAGACACGTCAAACTGACATGAGGCGTCTCAAAGACCTGTTGACAAGACTGAAGACCGAGCTTCTGGAAGTGAGTCATATTGTCTTGTAACATTTCTAATGTCAGTTTTTCATCTATTTGGAAACAGAATTGTATCTTTCTTCAAACATACATACTGTAGTTATAAAAAAACAAACCATACAATCAAGGCATACAATGGGAATGTATAACACTCAAAATCAATACATAGATTTGTAATATGTCAAAAAAGATAATGTACCTGCATTTAACTATCCAAACATACAGTGCATGTTCACAAATCCAAAAGTTGAAAATGATTATTATATTGTATTGTCCGGTGTTAATATAAGTTGAAAAAAACTCGAGTGTTTAGATTACATGTTGGAAATAAAAAGGTCATATCGTGTAAAATTAGTCAACAACAATTGCAAGACAGCTAATTTTCATTCTGTAGCATCAGCGAGCCATTCCCAAACTGTGTGCTAAGATCATGAAGTGCCTCCCAAAATGGGCCGACGAGAAGTGCAGCCCGAAGTGTCCTGTCTTGAAATGGGCAGAGTACAAGGAGGCGGCGAAGGAGATTGACCGCTTTGTCAAAGAAGATTTCCTGAAGACGTCTTCACAGTACTTGGCTCATCTCGGAGAGGTAAATATCAACTTGGATCGCCATCAGCCTACATACATTTATTTATTTATTTATATATAGCCAATTTGTGTCTTTCATTGCGTTTAGTGTTGGTCAACTGTCAACCAACAATCTAATCTGCACGGCTGATGTTCATGAATATCAACCAGTATCAATCGTTTTTAGATCATACCATATGGAACATTATTTGTAATCTCATCGCTGCTTTTAGAAAAAGTTACCAAAAAATAAACAAACATTTGCAATACTCATCCACGCATTTCTTTGTATAATCTTTCAGATCTTGTTCGTCCCCCTGCAAACTGCTGACCCCATCATCGTCCTGAAGCCCAACTGGCTCTGCACAGATGTCTTCGGCAAAGTGATGGCTCCAGAAAACTTCCCCATCCAACATCTTAGAACAATCGAGGGCGAGGACGTCGACGTTGTCACGAAAGGGGAAATCCAGAACGTGTTCCAAGATGTCACTGATGTGGATCTCCTGATCACCCTGCTGCAAGAGTTCCAGCTCTGCCACACCTATGACGGACAGGAGTTCATCATCCCCGGGCTGCTGACACAGACCATGCCTCCAGAGAAGTGGGTGAAGACTGAGAACCCCGCCAAGACCGTCTACTTCGGCAAGCAAGTCCAGTGTGCCGACACCACCGACATGTTCTCCTCCGCGTTCTTCCCCCGTGTGCAGACCCGCCTGATGAGGGAGCTGAAGAACCGCCCGCTGCTGTGGAGAAACGGAGCCAAGTGTTTCGACTCCAACGTGGAAAGCCTCATCAAGCTCTCCCCAGACGGCCGTGCCGTGAACATCTGCGTGCGAAGCGAGCAGGGCGACAAGCCGAGCTGCCGGCAGATGTTCGAGAAGATTGAGTTTATCCTCATCAACGTGCTTGACGAAGTCAGCCCAGGCACCACTACCGAGGAGAGGGTGCTCAGCGCTCGTGTGCTGAAGGAACACAGAGAAGAATTCTACTCCTACAGCATGGATCAGATCGACAAGGCCAAAGCAGAGGACGGAATCGTCCATCACGACATCCTCGGCTTCTCAGAAGACGTCGATGACCTCCTGTACGGCGGGAGAGATGGCGATGAAGAGGAGCAAGGAGCTGTTGGATACTCGCACCAGGAGACCAACGTGTATGGGTCGCACAATACCATCATCAACGCAACCGATGGTGCCGTCATCAACCTGTAGCAGGACAGCTGAACTGGGACAGCCACATTTGGAAGAGAATGGGCGTAGTGCTAGCAACCAGAGACAGCTACAGTTAGAGCAAAATGTTCCCGGTGATCTGGAACAGCTGCAGTTGGAGGAGTGACTTTTTATTCGTTCTGGCACACATACCCTCTCCCCCAGAAGCTAGCAGGTTGTGTATCAAGGTGCCGCAGGACAACTGCATCCAGAGGACAATGTGTCTGAAACTAGATCAGAAAGGCAGACCTTGCAATGAGTTTGACATTTTATAGGCAGTTGACAGCTAACTGTAACGTGGGTTCCATCTAATTTTACTACGGGCTTCTTTCAATATTTCGCCCCCCCCTGCAATTAACAAAGACCCGATCAGGGGGCGACTCTGTATCACTCTGTCAGCAAATCATCATAGTTATAGCATGGAGGTATAAAAATGATAACCTTCTTGTTGAAGGTAAAATTTCCCCTTGAAACTTCTACCATATCTTCGTTCTACTTTCTAGATATTATAATGTGATTTCTATTGTACTGTCGCTCATTTGTTATCATATTATCTAAGCCGGTATCCCTTCTAATTTTGTGTTATGATTATTTATATAATTTCTACTGTATCATCAAGTTTTCATTAATCTAGACATAATCAGTCTTGTTTATTTTGTTTAAGCAGCTGTCTTCATTTCCGTTTTGTCAACATACACTCTTCTTATTTTGTATTTTATTTTATTTTGATAAGTATTATTGTCTGTCATTTTACCCGCATACTTTGTTTGTTTATGTTTGAGGATCCGTGGAAATACTTTGTGTTGTTTTGTTACTTTGAAATGAAATTAAAAAAATCCCCTTTATCACTTCCCCATTTGTATAATGACCGTCACCTTCCTGGCTGTGAGTTTACTATATTGTAATTTCTTCCCAATTCAAGCCCGTCAACAAAAACTTTCTAATCTCCAAGCAGATTTTTCGGTTACTGCAACTTCAGCTTTAAATTATTCAAACTCGAAAGCTTGTTCGGTACATACATATAACCGCTTTCCAACAAGGTCAAGGGTGAGGGCGGGGTCACGGATTACAAATCAAACCAAAATTTAATACAAATTCAAACCAACACTGTAATAAACAAATCTTCATGAGCAATATATGTGCAATAAGAAACGGTGCTAAAGAATTCATAATATTCCAGTGTGTCATATTGTAGTTAATCTTTTCTTGGAATGACATGCTAACACTACCTGTGATTTTAAACTAGTAATATATAGCCAATATCCACGGTATGTCTAATCATGAAAGGACTATGTAAGGTTTCTTAAGTGCAATATACAGTACTTTGCTTTAATTTTACACTCAGTATTCACCAATATTTAAGTTGCTTTCTTAAGCTGGATTCACGGCCACTTTGGTCTTAGTGTTCAGCACCAAGGACAGGTGTGTTTTTGGTTTTTGTATTAATAGAGTTCAGAACCAAGGACAGGTGTGATTTTGGTTTTTGAATAGAGTTCAGAACCAAAGACAGGTGTGTTTTTGGTGCTTGAATAGAGTTCAGTACCAAGGACAGGTGTGTTTTTTTTGGTGTTTAAATAGAGTTCAGCACCAAGGACAGGCGTGTTTGTAGTGTTTGAATAGAGTTCAGCACCAAGGACAGGTGTGTTTTTGGTGGTTGAATAGAGTTCAGCACCAAGGACAGGCGTGTTTTTTGTGTTTGGATAGAGTTCAGTACCAAGGACAGGTGTGTTTTTGGTGTTTGGATAGAGTTCTGTGCCAAGGACAGGTGTGTTTTTGGTGTTTGAATAGCGTTCAGTACCAAGGACAGGTGTGTTTTAGTGTTTGAATAGAGTTCAGCACCAAGGACAGGTGTGTTTTTGGTGTTTGAATAGAGTTCAGAACCAAGGACGCCTAAAAGGGAGCGCCGCTTCCGTGTTCGCTCAGTTGTGCTCTGGCACCGTCCTACATTTTGTAGTTCTGCAACGACCCATTGTTCGAAAAGTTGTTCTGGAACCGCAAACTCCCATTGTTCTGGAACCGCAAACTCCCTTTGTTCTAGACTAGCAACGGCGTTCGATCTGGTTTGTTTACAATCTTGACTGACTCAGAGCTAAACACTCACATTAGAGCTGCTCCCTTACTCTGTCAAGTTTCTTGAGACGACATCATGTCGAGACGAGGTGGCCGGCGAAGGCAGCGGCGGTCTCGAGCTCGAGCCGCTACCTCTCCCAGTTTCCCGGGCTGTAACGTGCCGGAAGAGCCGCAGGACGGACACCGGCTGGTGTTTAAAGCGGCTATGATCACGATGTTGCTCCTTGTTACTGTGACTACGGTGAGTTTGCTATATTATCACTTCATATCTCTGTACCATCTTTTATATATAGGATAGGCCTCACCGACTTAATTTTATGGATGACATCCTCGCGCGCATTGATTTTCGCCTGTTCTCAAAAAGAAAAAAAAAGATCACGTCCACCGAGGCTCTGGCCTGGCCTGGGTAGTCCATGGTAGTTAGTGACAAAACAGAGACGAGCACCCAGCTACCGAAGCCCCACGACTCAAGAACACATACGTTCAGTGCCGATTCATAAAATCCGCAAAAAGCCAGCGTGTGCTGGCTTGTCGTATACGTCGCTAAGTACTGCCGCAAATTAACAATAACAGCTTTGTATTCCTGTGGTTTAGTAGCAGTTTTATTTTTGGTCGGAATTCTTTTTATTCGCCCGAGCGCACTGTAGTTTGGGAGTCTTCAGAGGATGTCATCCATAAAATTAAGTCGGTGTGGCCATATATCAAAATAGGTAGTCTGATCTGTTACCATCGACCACTGATACCCATTAGTTTACGTTGCTTAGCTATTCTTCATGCATGAACTATCGTGATAATCATTTCAGCTTTATTATGTATTAATCTTGCGGAAGTTTAGATTGTTGTTCACAGAACATGATGAAACATTTTCCCGACTAAGTAGCAAAGGTTGCCCACCCAGGCCTTGCCTGTGTCTTAACTCTATTTCTATTGAAGAATGTGTACATTTTATGTGGGGTCGTGTGGCGTAGCGGCAGAGTGCGCGACTCGGAACTAAGAGTCCCGGGTTCGAGTCCTGACATGCTACCGATCTTGTACCCTTGGGAAAGGCACTTTACACGATTTTCCTCACTTAGCTCAGGTGTAAATGAGTATTGTTCTATCATGTATTTGTCCTCTGTGTTGGTGGCGGCATTAATATAAGTTGAAAAAACTTGAGTGTGTCGTCACCACGTCTGGTGATTACATGTTGGAATAAGAAAAATGTGTATATTTCAGGTGGTTACTGAGACCGTCACAGTTCAGTGGTACTACAACTACACAGCTGTAGATACTACATCTGCCAGCCTTCCCCCGCACCGAAGCTGGGGATACAGTACAGGGACGGATCCCGAGGTGGCCCACAACACCAGGAAAATGTTCCCGGTAAAGCCCGTATTTGGAGACGACCCTACTCAGATTCCCGATGCTGGCATGCCCCCTTTGGATGAAGTTCGCCCGCCTATTCAGGCCCCAACTGTCTTTGGATGCACCGTGCAGGAGGAAATTGACGGCAAACCAGATATATTAGAGTCTTGGGCCTTCATGACGACAGATCAGCGCAACGTGTACCTCGCCATGGCGCGGCTTCGCATCAGGAAGCACTTCTACAAGATTCTCAACCGCGAGTTTGATCCTAAGATGGCGCCCGCCTCTTACAAAATGACCCAGTCTGCGGTGAAGCCGGACACATCTACTGTTGAGAAAACAAAGGGCGAGATGGAGAAGACGGAGATGGCTGCGGAAGGCAGGGTGCTGGTGGAGAACGCCACAGAAACGTCGACAAAAAACGCGACAAGCCACGAGGGGAATCACCACATGATCGGGGGTATGGAGCGGGTTGAGACGGTCGTACTGACGGTGTTTGCGGGTGTGGTGGCTGCCGGGTCGGTGGCCTACAGCTACAGCTGCACGGCACAGATCACTTAAGTTAGAGACAGGTCCACACGTGGTTGGAACCGATATGCATATTTTTATGTTCTATGATTATGACCTCCTGATGAAGTTGACTTAAAAAAAGAAATACCCCTGCCAAGATGGCAAACAGATGCCATTAACTTTTCTTGCCACGCTCGGTAATGGGTTGGTGCATATTTGAGAAACATTGTTCAATTGCTTGTTTTACAGTGACGTTAATTGATAACTGTAATTTCTTTTTTCTACTAAAGACATAAATGCCCGAGAGAAAGCTGAAGAAAGAAAGTATAGAAGAAAGCTGTTGTATTTCATGTATGTTTCACACTCTTCTCCTGGGTGATGTTGAATGGCCTTGGCAGTTTACTACAGGTCTGAATTGATGCACAATTGAGATACGTGATAAGAATACATCCCGGTATGTTTGGTATTCTGTCTAGCCCACAAACGATTTCTGGGTGATATGTGCAGTTTTACAGGTGATGGGAGATTTATTTAAATTTTTACCTTGTTTTCATGGTTTAATTTCGTGTCATAATTAACGGGGCCACCGGAAAACACGAAGACCACCCACCCTGATATTTACTTGGGGATTACTGGGACATTGAAATACATTGCTCGGATGTAAAAAAAAAATAATGTTACGGGAATGCATTGTTTTGCAACTCTGTCTATAGTATTTCATTGTGTTTCTTTCACTCGTGCATATTCAGGTAAAGATGAAATTGTGGATATGAAAACCTCGCGAGTATACATATGGTACAGCAACTATGGTCTCTTTTTAAATAAATTTAACGTACGCGTAGAAATAATCACAAGAAGTGTGTGTGGATGGTGTTCAGTACCAAGGACAGGCATGTTTACCTGTGTGCGGCTGGTGTTCAGCACCAAGGACAGGCATGTTTACCTGTGTGCGGCTGGTGTTCAGCACTAAGGACAGGCATGTTTGCCTGTGTGTGGATGGTGTTCAGCACCAAGGACAGGCATGTTTACCTGTGTGAAGATGGTGTTCAGTACCAAGGACAGGCATGTTTACCTGTGTGTGGATGGTGTTCAGTACCAAGGACAGGCATGTTTACCTGTGTGTGGAAGGTGTTCAGCACCAAGGACAGGTGTATTTGTGTGTGTATGGTGTTCACCAAAAAAGGACATGTGCGTTTGCCTGTGTGTGGATGGTGTTCAGCACCAAGGACAGGTATATTTGTGTGTGGATGGTGATGGCTTATCAGGGGAGTTTTTGGCGTAATCCCCAGCCTCTCTCTAGAGTACATATACTGCAACTTTCTTAATCCGAAAAGCAATGCGCTAACCTTTAACTAAGAAAGCAACGCAAAATCTCTTGATTCACCGAAGACTTCATTTTACTTCTCTCCGTTCTAGAAAGCAGCACTCTTAATCCCCAAAGCAACTTGGCTGCTTGCGTCCTTCCACTTCGTCCAAAAACGCACGTGTGCGCCGTTCAGACAATCAGCCCCACCATGTACGCAGTCTAATCTCGGGTTGTTTGTCACAAGACATTGACATTGTGGACCAGCTACCGAAGGAGGCAGACACACCCTACAAGAAAAACAGCAACCTGTGCCCGAGGCATTTTACGAGTTCCTACCCAGAGTACCAAAAGGTATGAGTGCGCCAGTTAACGACCAGTTAAATCGGTTCTGACAGTTTGCTATGCCTTAATCAAGGTATGATTTTCTAAGCAGATGTTGAGGCGCGGAAAATTGTGACATTTTCTCACTATCGGCAAGGGTAGATAGCTGTGAACACAAATATTGTATAGGGAAGTCGGTGCAACATTTCATGCTCTTGTGCGCGATCATTTGCAATTCCTGTGGATTTCATGTTTAGGCCACACCAATTTAATTTGTTGGTTCTCGGATTCGCCTCTTCGTTTTTTTCTGATTTGCAAAAAAAATCGATTCTGGTCCTGAATCAACTGAAAAATGCTCATGTTTTGCCCCCAACAGTTGAGGAAAGTCCTTTTCTTCCTAGTTGTTACAGTTTTCCCATCTATCATTGCAGTGGTTTGATTAAAAGTTCAAAATTCAGTGTTTTAATTTTAACCCGGCCTTTTATGTTGACTTTATGGCTCATTTCGTAGCATTTAAGCCTATAATAGGATGCCTAGACCTGTTTTTATTTTCATTTTTTTTCGCCCTGTCGCTTCATATTTTTTCTGAATAAATCCGAGAACCAACAAATTAAATTGGTGTGGCCTTAGATAGAGAATTTTAAGGGGTAGTCCTTTGATTGGATTGTTTAATCTGCTCAGTTTTTCTCTCTTGCTTCTTAATCGAATGTGACAGTCACAGTGATGTGGTCACGTAACTCTATTGTTCAGCGGTTCAACGTACGCCTTAGCAACGATGTATCTTTTTCATTCATGTTCCCTTCCAGAGAGAATATTGCTAAGTATTACAAACATCTGTATCTGTACCTGTATAGCCGGCATAACTGCCATTCGGCGTAACACACCAGCGTCGCAGGCACGCGGCGTGGCGGCAGCTGACTATATTACACCGATCGACTTCTTTTCTATGGAGGGGACAGAAATAATAGTAAAGTTTTCACATGAAGAAATCTTGTATATTTGTGTTGGAAATGACAGGTGACATCCCACATAATTTGGGGAGTTAAAACTTCAGAATGTCTACAAGCTGAAACCTCGCGTCTTGTTGCTAAGGTAAGTCTCGATCGGGGAAAAAGAGATTCTACCTTGACATTTTTCCAGTGCCATTGGTAAGACACAATACTTGCATAAATAAAAAAAAATCATTCATGTACATGATCAAGGTAGAAAGTTTGAAGTTTTCCTAATCTTCTCCTTGTCCCAAAATCACCGCAGACCTGTTTATGAAAAAGCGCCGCATCTTTCGGTTCCACGTCCAAGAAAGCCATGAACCTTTTTTCATCCAAACTGGCAAACAGCACCGAACTTTTTACCTCTTTGAATTTACGCTTCAGACAATCAACCCTACCACGTATGTAAGACTAATCTTCGGTTGTGTCTCACACGGCTTTGCGGATCAGCTACCGCAAGCGGGGCACACTTCTCTTGTTTCTACCCAAAATCTTTTCACACAGCGCTCTTTGATATTTAAATCCCCCAAAAGAACCGAACTTCTCTGTCCAAAAAACAACCCAAGTCTTTCAATAAAAGGCATCGCATTTTCCGTACAAGAAAAGAACGCACTTCTCTTCATACAAAAAGCACTTCAGTCGTTATCTCTTCGCAATCATCCAGGAAAACACTTTTCAGACAATCACCGCGACTGTGTTTGGATTTTTTTGTCCCACGGTCATTACAGATGAGCTACCGAAGGAGGACACACCCTACAAGAACAACAGTGTAACCCTTGCTCCAGTTCCTACCCAGAAAGTGTCAAAATGAAGCTACCGTGACTGAATTAAAAGGTACGTGTCTGCCAGTTTACAATAAGTAAGGCTAAGATTTTTGTAGATTTTTGTCTTACGCCCAGTCCAATGTTTTTTACACAGTTATTTCTCATGATGGGCTCTGTCACTGCTGATTTGTTGACTTAGTCACTTTGAGGTCCAGGGCATCAGGTTGGTGTGACATATAAAATGATAAGATTGCCGTTCTGTTTAGGTGTCAGGACACAATGGGAAGAAAGCTGAGACACGTGCTGATTTTCCTTCTCATCATCCTGAAGGAACAGAACATGCCAGAAACTGCCTGCATCTGTAGTCCATCATCATATTGCAGGGTCAGTCAGGGTCTCATTAGCATCCCTCAAAACCTCGAAACATCCATCTCTGTGTTAACTCTAAGAATTAACTATATTAAAACTATAAAACAGTCTGATCTGTTACGGTATAAGAATTTGGGTATCGTGTGCCTCAAACACAACCAGATAACAAAGATTGAAGCTGGCGCATTTGCAAATCTGCCCCAGCTACAAAAGTTGTGGCTGTCCATTAACAACATAACTACCATCCACCCTGGTACATTTGCAAATCTGCCCAAGCTACAACTGTTGTGTCTGAATCGCAACCAGGTAACTACCATCCCTTCTGATACAGTTTCAAATCTTCCCCAGCTACAAATGTTGGACCTGGGCAGCAACCAAATAGCTACCATCGATCCTGGTGCACTTGCAAATCTTCCCCAGCTACAACAGTTGTGGCTTGGAGACAACCATATAACTACCATAGATTCTAGTACACTTGCAAATCTTCCCCAGCTACAAATGTTGCGGATGTACGAAAACCAGATAAGTACCATCCCTTCTGGTACATTTACAAATTTTCCTCAGCTACTATGGTTGGTCCTAAACAACAACCAGATAACTACCATCGATACTGGTACATTTGCAAATCTACTCCAGCTACAAAGGTTGTACCTTGAGTACAATCAGATAACTG
Source organism: Branchiostoma belcheri (assembly GCF_001625305.1). Taxonomy (NCBI): domain Eukaryota; kingdom Metazoa; phylum Chordata; class Leptocardii; order Amphioxiformes; family Branchiostomatidae; genus Branchiostoma; species Branchiostoma belcheri. Next base: position 2,830,589 of record NW_017804009.1, on the reverse strand, counting down.
TCATTCCTTCTGGTTCATTTGCAACTCTGCCCAAGTTAGAATACTTGGGACTATACAACAACCAGATAACTACCATCGTTCCTGGAACATTTGCAAATCTGCTCCAGCTACAAAGGCTGCTCCTTCATTACAACCAGATAACTGCCATTCCTTCTGGTTCATTTGCAAATCTTCCCAAGCTACAAATGTTGTGGCTGAGAGACAACCGGATAGCTACCATCCATTCTGGTGCATTTGAAAATCTGCCCCTACTAAAATGTTTGACAATTCAAAACAACAACATGTCGGCCATTCCTCTGTCAGTCTTCGGCCTGTTCCCATCTAATATCACCATAGAACTTGGCGGGAACCCCTGACAGTGTGACTGTCGCATGGCTCCCGTCAGACTAATCCATGCATTTAAGGACCAGATAATTTGTGCCCAATCCGCCAAACTTCAGGGACAGAAGCTTGTAGATGTCAATCCGGAAGAATTGGTATGTGAAGCGTCAACCATACCAACATTGTCTCCCTCTATCCAAGTAACCTCTTACAATCCTCACAGATACTTTATACCCAATGCTGACTTACCAGCAAGTCCTGCAGGCAAAACAAAAGCAACACCAACTTCACCCCATCGCAAAACAGAAACTGCTCCGAATCCCCCCCTACTTGTTCTCATTGGCTCTATCTGTGGTTCAGTTGCTGGTACGGCTCTAATTGGCACCTTCTTGGCTGTAATTTTGAACAAAAGGAGGACCAGGAATCCTCCATTAGGGCTGAATCCCGGTGTTGTTGGGAACAACACAAACACAGCAGCGTCTGTAGTGGGCAGTGGTCATGGTCAGGCAGGGCAGGGTCAGTCTCAGGCCAACACTGAATCCACCACAAACACAACAGCTACTGTAATGGCCAGTGATGATGATCACCAGTATGAAAATATTGACAAGCCCCGTGTCAAAACAGGGCAGGGCCAGGCTAACATTCAATCTCTGAACATTGGGAATCTATCCCATAACAAAGTGCTAGCTTCCCTAAAGCCAAATCTTATGTATGCTGGTAACACAGCAGTTGCTGTAATGGCCAGTGGTGATGATCACCAGTATGAAAATGTTGACTGCCCACGTGTTAAGATAGGGCAGGGTCAGTCTCAGGCCATTGTTCGATCCCACACAAACACCACAGCTACTGTAATGACCAGTGGTGATGATCAGACAGGGCAGGGTCAGTCTCAGGCTAACACTGAATCCAACACAAACTCCACAGCTGTATGCATGTATGCAGGTGAAGGAAACGCAGCAGTTTCTGTAATGGCCATTGGTGATGATCACCAGTATGAAGATATTGACAACCATCATGTTAGGAGAGGGAAGGGTCAGTCTACCAACATAAACACCACAGCTACTGTAATGACCAGTGGTCATAATCAGGCAGGGCAGGGTCAGTCTCAGACAAACACTGAATCCAACACAACCCCCAAAGCTACTGTAATGGCCAGTGGTCATGATCAGGCAGGGCAGGGTCAGTCTCAGACAAACACTGGAATCTCGGATGCTAGAAATCTGTCTTATGGCACAGGGCAGACTGCCTCGCAGCTGAATTCTCTGTACAAGCACAAAACAGCTACTGAAATGGACACTGAATCCAACACAAACACAACAGCTACTGTAATGACCAGTGATCATTATTACCGGTGTGAAGATATTGACGGCAATAGCGTTAAGACAGAACAGGGTCAGTCTAAGACTATCACTGAATCCAACACAAACACCACAGCTACTGTAATGACCAGTGGTGAAGATAATATAGGGCAGGCTAACGCTCAATCTCCGACGATTGCAAATATGTCACGTAACGAAGTGCTAGCTGCCTTACAGCCAAACCCCATGTATGTAGATGTAAAAACGCCACCTAAGGACCCAACATCTACAGAAATGGCCAGTGGTCATGATCAGACAGGGCAGGATCAGTCTCAAACTAATATTCAATCTCTGAAAGTGGGGGATTTATCATATGACGAAGTGCTAGCTGCCTTACAGCCAAACACTATGTATGTAGATGTTGAACATAATTATTCTGAGACAGGGCAGGGTCAGTCTCAGGCTCTCTGTGAATCCAACCCAAACACCACAGCTCCTGTATTGACCAGTGGTCATGATCAGACAGGGCAGGGTCAGTCTCAGACCAACACTGAATCCAACCCAAACACCACAGCTCCTGTATTGACCAGTGGTCATGATCAGACAGGGCAGGATCAGTCTCAAACTAATATTCAATCTCTGAAAGTGGGGGATTTATCATATGACGAAGTGCTAGCTGCCTTACAGCCAAACACTATGTATGTAGATGTTGAACATAATTATTCTGAGACAGGGCAGGGTCAGTCTCAGCCTCTCGGTGAATCCAACCCAAAAGCCACAGCTACTGTAATGACCAGTGGTCATGATCAGACAGGGCAGGGTCAGTCTCAGACCAACACTGAATCCAACACAAACTCCACAGCCACTGTATTGACCATTGATCATTATTACCGGAATAAGGATTTTGAAAAGAATTATTTTAAGACAGGGCAGGGTCAGTCTCAGGCCAACACTGAATCCAGCACAAACACCACAGCTCCTGTATTGACCAGTGGTCATGATCAGACAGGGCAGGATCAGTCAGGAGCTAATATTCAATCTCTGAAAGTGGGGAATTTATCACATAACGAAGTGTTAGCTGCCTTACAGCCAAACCCGATGTATGTAGATGTAAAAACGCCACCTAAGGACCCAACATCTACAGAAATGGCCAGTGGTCATGATCAGACAGGGCAGGATCAGTCTCAAACTAATATTCAATCTCTGAAAGTGGGGGATTTATCACATAACGAAGTGCTAGCTGCCTTACAGCCAAACCCGATGTATGTAGATGTAAAAACGCCACCTAAGGACCCAACATCTACAGAAATGGCCAGTGGTCATGATCAGACAGGACAGGATCAGTCTCAAACTAATATTCAATCTCTGAAAGTGGGGGATTTATCATGTGACGAAGTGCTAGCTGCCTTACAGCCAAACACTATGTATGTAGATGTTGAACATAATTATTCTGAGACAGCGCAGGGTCAGTCTCAGGCTCTCGGTGAATCCAACCCAAAAGCCACAGCTACTGTAATGACCAGTGGTCACGATGTGACAGGGCAGGATCAGCTAGGGCAGGGTCAGTCTCAGACCAACACTGAATCCAGCACAAACACCACAGCTCCTGTAATGACCAGTGGTCACGATGTGACAGGGCAGGATCAGTCTCAAACTAATATTCAATCTCTGAAAGTGGGGAATTTATCACATAACGAATTGCTAGCTGCCTTACAGCCAAACCCTATGTATGTTGATGTAAAAACACCACAAAAGAAACCAACATCTACAGAAATGGCCAGTAACCATGATCAGGCAGGGCAGGGCCACTCTTAGGCTTATGTTTAATCTCATCTGGTATATTCACTCTTAGTACATAAGTAGTTCGTGGGTTGTGAATAATTACAGTTCAAAACTTGTTGTTGTAATAGGCCAAGTGGACACCAGATGATATGTTTGAATACTTAAATAATCATTTTAATACTAACCATGTAAATTACATTACTTAAGAGAAATGCAAACTATGTGGAGTTAAATAGTATCCAAAGTTGTTTAGGGGCTTAAAATTTCTGAAACTAAAATTCTTTATGAGACTCCTTCATACGTTATTTCTTAATGGCATAAGAATTGTACACAAATTTAGATGTTAGATTTAGCATTTGCGTATTAAAATAAACCGTTATCGTACTGACATATCCTTGTACAACTAAGAACAGGGAGCGTGTGTTTGGCTATGCACAATCCGAGTTTAAAAAGTGCAAATGATACAATTTTTCATACTGCATCCGCTACATAGTGATATAGTCAACATTGCTTTTTAAAAATAAATGTTGTCCTCACATAAGTAAAGTCATCATCGCTGCTGGGGTTTTTAAATATGATTGTTGCCTTCATACAAGTAATACCAACAGTACTTTCCACTGTTTGTACATGTACTATAATGCGACGAATTTAAAACAGAGTCAGTCAGAGCAAAAATTGGCTGGTGACTTAAATTATGATACGATTGTTTTACCCATGCATATTATATGCATATATGAATGCTCAGTACATTATTTAAATGGGCATTTTATGGAATCATGTATACTTTAAAAAATAAAATCATGCACTGACCCTACCCTTTAATTTCTAATTCTTGAGTGAGAAGCTCTAGCGGTTACGTAACAAATTGCAGGTTTCAGTGTTGCTCAATGTTTTATAATGAGCCAGTTTTCAAGCTCTTTTCTACTACTAGGTTAATGGTCACATTAATGTGACTAGATTTCTTCAGAGTTGTTACAGTTTTTCCATCCATCAATGCAGTGGTTTGATTAAAGGTTTGAAATTTAATGTTTGAATTACAAACTAGCCCAGTGTGTTGACTTCATGGCCCCTATCATGCCATTTGGGGCTATCATAGGATGCCTTGGTGTATTTTTATTACTCCGTGAAGGAGGTCAGGACCTCCGGACGGAGTGTTGTAATCGGCTGATTTTTCATGTTCGCAGTCAAAACACTGGGTTCTCTTTGTGTAATCGGCACGCAATTTTATACGCCGTCTGCGGGCATGCCCGTGTTGATGCACGAATGTGTATTTTTGCCGTTGCTGCTTTCGCGGTCAATGTAATATCGCAGACGCACCCCTACAATTACGAGGCGAATTGGAATGGTCCAGAAAAACGCGTTGTTTGGAATAGCAGTGGGGTTCAAAAAAGTTCATGCAGATACGGGGTGGTTTTTATAAGTGGTTCCAGATGTTTTTGCCCATGGTTAAGAGATGCCAAGTTTTTTGGAAGATGTTCGCAGCCAAAACGCATTCTTCCGTACGTCGCATTTCTGTGTAATTTCGCATGTGGTGTTGCATTATGTCCGGGATGATGCACGTCTTTTTATTTTTACCGTAGCTGTTTTGATATTGGAGTAAATGCTTATTTTCGAAACATCCCCATTTCTTTGAAATGGTTTCGTCCGTTTATGCAACTGTTACTGCGCTAATGACGACCAGTCGCGCTGTCCTGATACACCGCGAATGTGCGAGTGTTCCCTGTAGACAGTCCCGGGAGTCATTTTTTTGCACATTCCAGGAGCCAAACCAAAATACGTTCATGAACCGAGTCCAAAAAACCGAAACGTGAAAATCGGATGATCGGACCTGATGTACATTTCTCTTTCTATAGATTGTACACACAATACACACATCTTTAGATAATCTGGCCATGGCAGGTTAAAAAAAAGTAACCCTGAATCATACTAGATTAGCGTAAATGCATGTTAATGCGTTCAAAACAAGAAAAAATTGTTTCCGGGTATTAATCTCTTGAATCACGGCGCTGAATATTGACGCAAAAATATTTCGGGCATCGCGCGCCCTTCCCGCGTCACGTGTAGGCATCTCGCATCTCTGATTGGTTGTTGCGTCTTAAGATGACTGAGCCGACGCGCGTTTAAACAATTTTTCTTTGTTCGATTTATCACACTTCACAGAGAATTGTCGCCAATGGCTACTTCTTTTGTTGCAATATATAATACTTCACGGAGAATTGTCGCCTATGGCTTCTTGTTTTTTTCTGCGCTGTCGCTTCATAGTTTTCTTAAAAAATCAGAGAAATCAACAAATCAAACTGGTGTGGCCTAAAGACATAAATGCCTGAGAGATGCTCTGTTACTTCCCCACGTCAACATTACTTAAGATCCCATCACAGATATAGATCACACATTTCATTATGGGTTCACCACACCACGAAGTGGTGTGGTGAAACCATATTGCTTTTTCTGATGTTTCTTCTCCTCCTCCTCCTGCCATTTTTAAATGGATTCAGCTTCTTCATTTTAGGGCCTAAGGTCCTGAAATTTGGTATGGAGGTACAGTGGGCAAATACCCCTAGGCGTTTTTTAAATGTTTGTGATACAGGCTTTTAGAATGGTTTTATTTGAGTTTTTTGGCTGTATTATAGCTAATGTATTACTGTGTTAGTGTGCCATGTTTACCACGTCTGGGCATGAGTCATCACAATGGAATGCAGGGCATCAACCAATAGGCATGCAGCTTTCCTCTATACTTCTTGCTGATTGGCTGTTGGAATTTAACTTGATTAACACCTGCACACTGAGCATTTCCACCTGCACAGAGCATTTCTTGCTGATTGGCTGTTGGGATTTAACTTGATTAACACCTGCACAGAGTATTTCCATACTGACAGTATGTCTTTATTCAAGTGTTTTGGTGTTTTGGTAGGTATTTCAAGCTTTTCTGCTCCAGCATTGGAATGCGGGGCATGAACGTTTTTTTTTTATTTGAAAATCAACAGTTTGCATTATGCAATTAAAAATCCTAACCAATAAAGTAGGGAATAGCTATCCAACTGTTGTTTTAGTTGTATGTTACTTCATATTATAGTTATATCAATGTAAATCATTGTTTTCCCTTGTGTTTCTGATTCTTTCCCTGCCATGTGGTAAAATGTGGTGAACCCATCGCTGTATTTGCTCCAAAGCAAATATTGGCCTTTCTAGTTGTTATCTCCTTTTTCATGAACGTCTTGTGAGGGAAAATGTACCTTTTTCACCATGTTATGTATCTTCTGTGTATTAAAGAGAATTTTGCGCGAAAAATGAGTCAGTTTCATTGTGTTTTTAAAATATATTTGTTAATGGTATAAAGTATAAGAAGAGAGTTTTTGATCAGTGAAGAATGTAGTGTTATTTGTAGTTTTATATTAATTATAATCCACCTTTGCTCGTTTTGATCAATAATTATTTTCGAGGTTAGAGTAAATAGATACATGTAGTTTGGAAATACTACTTTTTTTTATAGATCTTTGCTTCATGTAATGTAAGCAAGCAGATGTTAAAGAGCAGTTGTGTAGGCGATTGTTATTATCAATTTCAAATGGTGTTGCTGTTTTACAGGTAGCGTTAGTGATTACTCAGTATTTAAGCCGACATTGGTAAGCTACTGACATTTTAACCTTTGCTGAAAGACATCAGCAACAACCTTTGTTGAAAGACATCAGCAGGCCCTGCCAGGAAACTGGGAGGACGTCGGAGCGTACCCGATCTGCCCACACTGAAGACGAGGAGGGAGGAGGCAGCAGTGCACCTGTTTGCGAGATGACCACCCCCTAAACGACTTGGTTCCGCCCACTAGGTCTGCAGCAACTGGACAGTCCCTGAGAAACAGAGAGGATCAGTCTGCCTCCAGCTCCCACTGCGCAATTCCTTCTTGCACTGCTATCCGGTTGTACAACAACAGACCAACACTTGATACACAGTAATCACTTTGTATATATGTAATGCTAAGTGTGTTCGCTTTGCTTTTATGGATCGATTTAGGTTGTAATTGAGATGCTGTTTTTTTTAAAGATATTCTACGTGTAACGTTACTTGTAATGTAAAATTTTGTGATGTGTACATTGATTCATGAATTATGTAACGAGGACGTAATTCGGTCAATTTTTGCCCGGGAGCTCCTTTGGACTTTTAATAAACTTGAAACGTTCATTGGAGAAACAGAGAGGTCTCTAAAAACCAGGTTTCAAGAACATACACGGCCTAGCTCTGCCAGTTCAGAGGTGTCACAACACATCCACATAGAGTCACCCGGACATTTTGTTTCACTTGACACTGTAAGGATTTTAGACACTGAACAAGACTATTTCTTGAGAGGGGTGAAGGAAGCCATATACATCAGGGCCCATCACCCTACATTGAACCGCGACGGGGGACGACATCGTCTACCAGGTACTTTTGACCCAGTGGTGACGTCACACTTCAAAGAAGCCACGTGACAAGCTTCACTAGGTCAGTCTACTGAGGAAGACCAGAGTGACCGGTCGAAAGCTCTAGGTGAGAGAATTGTTTTGGGTTGGACCAAAAGTTTAAACATATTTCATATAAAATTTTCATTTTCTCATCTTATGCTTACCACAGCTAAATTCAATCCACATCGCAAAACCTTGTCTAATATTTCAGTTTAATAAGTACTCTGACATGACATACACAATGTATAATCATCACAATAAAGTTATGTCTAATTTCTTATTTCATTTGGTGCCAACATTGCAAGCTCACATGGAGATTCAATTTTACATAATTTGTCAAAGTCCAAACCCTAAAAATTATAGCGTATGATTATGAATTATGAAAGGGAATTGTGACAGGACTCAATGCTGTTTGGATTGATAACTAATATCAACAGTTACATGTTAACATGGATGACTCTTGCAGTACAATGTATCTTTATAACAGCAGCAAACGCATGAAAAATCTTAATTCACAATTCAGCATGCAGTTAAATTGTCCCCTTTTGCAAGCTTCATGAAGCACCATTAAAATGACAACTTATTTGCAACATAACTTTGGTGTTTTGATAAAATATCGTTCAACCAACTAAACTGGAACAAAACATTTACAGCATTTGTAGAGTTGCAAAAGCCTTGTACATGTAAGGCCACACCACTTCAAATTCTTGGTTAACGAATTTTCCTAGAAAAATAATGGAGCGGGCGGGCGGGCGAAAAAAAAAAAACAGGCGTAGGCATCCTATTATGGCCAAAAATGGTACGATAGGAGCCATGAAGTCAACACACCAGGCTGGTTCAAAATATAAACAATGAATTTTGAACTTTTAATGATACCACTGCATTGAAAGATTGAATAACTGTAACAACTAGGAAGAAAAGGACTGTTTTCAACTGTTCAGGGCAAAATATGAGTATTTTTCAGTTGATTCTGATTTTTTTTTTTGCAAATTAGAAAAAAAAGAACTGGGCAAATCCGTTAACCAAGAAATTAAATTGGTGTGGCCTAAACTTGTGCAAAAAAAATAATTTCATCATACAAGGACAATCTGGTACATGATAGGTGTGCATTCAATTGAAAGAAGCAACTCAATTATGATTACTGGCAAATTCTCTTAACTTATGCATTTCTGGATCAACTACAAAATTGCATGTGTAGACAGCTGAAACTTTTCTTGATAAAACCAAGGACATTATAGGGCTATAACCTAGCAAAAGTCAATACAACCCAAGTTCTTTTATATTCTGTATGTTGTGTTTGGGAGGACAACTTGTAAAGGTGTCAATGCACCTGTTTTGTCCTCCCTTCCACTTGTATATCTGGTGGTAAACTCAAATTAACAAATAAACAAGTTACTCTGCCACAAACGAAATGCATGCAGAAGTGAAAACATGTAACAAAATTCCAAGCATTGCTTTATCAATCCTAATACATATATTATATTTTTCAAACAAGTGCAAATTAAACAATCAACAAGTTACCTCTGTTCGATAAAAGTACAATACTGCCTTGCCATTCGTATGTCACCATATGTGTACATATATGTATATGCAGTGAGTCTCTGTTCATTGTTACACATACAAAAATCAAAACTATGGATGCTTGTTATATACTGCAACAGTATGTAGAAATGTATCTAAATCAACCACACAAGGACCAACCCCACAACCAAGCAGACCTCAACTTAGCCTGGCAAATGCAGCCCTTCCACAGTCTAAAAACTCTTACAGCTACATGTACAGGCTAGGGTAGGGATGTAGCCTGGAAGCCAGACTGTTTCCAGGGCCTACACAGGGCAGCTCCTCAGATCCCTGGCAAACATGTTTAATTTTGCCACAGCCTTGACTTAGCGCCTGTGTAACAGTCTGGCCAGATGACATAAGAGCCCTGAATGTGGTTGTAAAATCAGGATCACAACATTTTGACTACTGCCATTGGTGGTAGCTAGAACACTCTTTTATGTAGGGTGCAGGGCTCTAGCCCGCTTTAATTTTTTCCCCTTCAGCCCAGGTTCTCAAATTACATGTAGGGGGGGGGGGCTGAGGCATGCTCACCCCAGAAATTTTGAAGCCTCAAAAAACTGTGATTTCCTGCAATTTGAGAGGCTAATCATGGGGTGAGAGTGGTTGTTGGTGGTCCTTTGGATGTTTTCATATTTTTAGTTTACACAAGTTTTTGGTCAATTTTGTCCATCAGGGTTGACAGATAAATATTTTCCCTCAAACGATCCAAAATTCTGGAAATTGATGGAAAAACTGGTACTGGCTAAGCCCTGGTAGGGTGTGGTCCTGAACAGTTTTCTGTATCTGGTTTCCATTTCTTACCTACAACTGTTTTTTTAGTCAAACTATAATTACAATGAACAACATACACCTTAAAATCTACCTTTAATCTGTAACTTTCACAATAGTACACCAAACAGTCATACATCTCTAAGTATGCTTATTTACATGCAGTATTTTGTATTGTAAACAATCTCAATCCTGGGAATAATAAATTTACTTTCACAAATAAATAAATCTTGCCCCTTAGTTAGTAAACAACAGTAAATAAGAGAGGGTATCCAGCAAGACCATGTTCCAAAATGTTGCTCACAATCTTTAACACGTGGCCCCTTTGGCAGATAAACTGTTGTTAGGCCACACCAATTTAATTTGTTGCTTCTCGGATTTTTTCAGAAAAAAATATGAAGCGACAGGGCGAAAAAAAAACAGGTCTAGGCATCCTATTATAGCCCCAAATGCTACAATAGGAGCCATGAAGTCAACACAAAAGGCTGGGTTAATATTTAAACACTGAACTTTCCTCAACTGTTGGGGACAAAATATGAGCATTTTAGTTGATTCAGAACCAGAATCTTTTTTTTTTTTGGAAATCAGAAAAAAACAAAGAGGCAAATCCGAGAACCAACAAATTAAATTGGTGTGACCTTAACAAGATAACATACTTAGATGAAATGCTTTGGTCAAAATCTTTGGTCAAATTGTACAGAAAAGCTGCTTGTAGGTGTTAGTTACATGTAGTAATAGTAAAAACAATACATGTATTGCAAATTAGCCATTATTTGCCAAGAGCCTTTAGAAACTGGTATTGCAGATACCACTGGGGTGTGGAAGAAAGTTGCCATGTTTATTGGTGGTACCAAAAAATAAAGGGACCCCTCACATAGCCTGTTTGGGGGCTCACTGAAATGCTTTAAGTATGAAATGATGATGAAAAAGTACTAACAATTTGCACTAAATGTTAGTATTTCCTAATCATGAATATTTTTGGCGATGCCTTAGGGGCGGAGGCATTTTTTTCACTTTGCTGCCCTGAAATTGCATTGGGTGCCTTTAACAAAAGCAGCATGTGTCATCAGACACTGCTGTTAAGTAACTGTACCACAAACACAGCAACTTTCTGTTCTATCAAGAAAATACAGAACGCTCGTGCAGATGTTTCCTGCACCGAACCCCAGGCAGTTACTACATTAGCAACCGCCTGACTTCCAGCACAGACCACTAGTTAGTGTAATAATTCTACAGGCTGACGTTGTGCTCATGCAGTGACAGTTCTCTTGTCACGCTGCTTGCTGCGGACCTTTGTTCTTGCCTTGAAAGCTGCAGAGTTGTACATGTGCTGCAAGGTAGAGAAGAGGACAGTTTCAGTGTGAGCCATCAGAATAACAGTACTTAGCTTTTTATACTAACAGACACCTTTAACCCAGTATTGACATCACATTTCAAAGAAGCCACGTGACTAGTCTCACTGGGTCAGTCTACTGAGGAAGACCAGAGTGACTGGTCGAAAGCTCTAGGTGAGAGAAAATTTTTTGTGTTGGATCAAAAGTTTTAACTCTAAACAAGTACTTGGCTTTGGCGTATTACTCTAGCACAGTGCAATTTCTCATGTTGTACTGAATATAGGGGTTTTCCTCTTAACAATGGTAATGTTTTTCACCTACTGACATTTTCATGTCTATCCGACACCTTCCTCAGACCTTCGGACTGGAGTACTGCTTCTCACCACTATATGTAGCCGATGTAGTTGGAGCTTTTGCAGTGAGAGCACAAACTTAACCAAATTAGGGAGCCTCAGTGTTCTCATTGCAAAAGCGCCACCTACATTTGCTACCTACAAATGCACAGCGGCAAGAAGCAGTACTCCAATCAGAAGCTCTGAGGAAGATGTCTGATAGAAACATTACTGGATTTGTAAGAAGAAAATCCCTATATTCTATGGCCTACCAAGCAGATGAAATTATTTTCAGACCCATATTGTACTGTATGCTTCATAACTGGAAGCAAACAACGTACTGTTCACTACAAAAACTGTATCCTATGACTGTAATATACTGTAAATCACTTAATATACGCAGTAGCAAAATTTCGCGGTCTGAGAAAAATGAACATGTTTGCGAAACTATATGTTTGCGGTGTTGGTAGGTGCAGCAAAAAGAAAGCTGGTGAATTATTTGTTCCCAGTAATAACCGTGAATATAAAAGTACCGCGAATATATAGTGATTTACAGTATACCAAACATGTGTATCAAGTTGGCTTACTCTCTCAAACCGGCTGATCTTATTCTGTTTGTTGTAGGCTGCTACGTCGATGGGGGCTCCCAAACTGAAGATGTCACGCAGGAGTTCATTCTCCTAAACATGGAAATTAAAAATATCAATGTTCAGTACAAGTCAACATATAAATGACAAACAAAACAGAATTCCAGCTAAAACATTTCAAACAGCTATCATTCAGTTGTTGGTATAAGTAGGAGATTTGGTACCCTTACATGCATAAGGTGCTCTTTTGACACATACATTTGTACACACTGTATTTGTCACAAATACAGGCTGATTTGAGCTTCTCGTGAATAAACAATGGCTTATATGAACATACAAAGGTAAAAAACAACAACATATAAAGCAACCTTCATAGTCCCATTTATTCAATGGGGATACAAGGGATCTGTATTTCCTGTTTCCCCACCCTAGCCTTTTGTTGTGTGGACTCCTGCAAGGGACATACATGTAAATTTTGCGAGCTGGATTATGGAGCTAGAAAAGGTCGATCGGCTCGAAAACCTGTTACTCACCGGGGTCCACACTGGTAGGGTCAGCAGTTTTTTCTAGGGTCGGTTGTGAAACGGGAAATAACACACACATAAGACTCACTAAAGACCCATACCTGTAAATGCTGGTTGACTCCAGCTCCCAGTGAGTCCTTGAAGGCCTCATACTGGCGTTTCTTCACCCAGCTGTCCAGGTAGATCTCCTCCACACTGAACCTCACCGTGTCGTTGGGAGCCTCGGCCTCCTAGAACACAAAACAGAACTAGTTCACTACTTTCATCCATAATGGGCAAGGCATCTGATGACATACAGTCTAAACTAAGACAGTACATGTATGTACTGAGCCACCAAATGATATACAAGTCATCCAGGACTCGCAACACCTACGTGCAACTTGCAATTTGCATGTGATTTTAAAATAAAAATATATGTAATAATTTGGACTGTACGTGTGGAATAACCAAACTGTGGAATACCTGGGCTGCTATATTGCTATTGCATTGCCACTATACTCATTTTAAAAGTGGTGTGTTTCTTTCCTATTTTCCCTGAAGATTTTTCTCAAGTGTATAGTTTGCAGGCATTTTCTTCCAGGTGCACTCACTACTGTGAAAAAAATTACCTTCATCATATTAAGTACATGGTGTTGGAGATTTTCATATGTATCCTGTTGTATATCTAGAGAAGACTGAAGGTTGAACTTTAAATTTTGCTTTTAGATTTTTTAAATTGCGTGTAAATTTTCTGCCAACATGCAATTTTGCATGTACATGTACATGCATAAAAGAAGTATTCAAGCCTTCGTCATTCCAAACAAAACGTTTTTAAACTTAAAAGTCAGAGAAAGAGAGGGAGAGAGAGATTGAGACAAAGACGAAAAGAGAGAGGGAGTAAGAGAGAGAGATAGAGGGAGAAAGAAAGAGGGAGAGAGAGGGAGACAGAGATAGAGAAACAGAGAGAGAGAGAGACAGAGAGAGAGACAGAGAGAGAGAGACAGAGACAGACAGAGAGAAAGAGAAACAGAGAGTTCGTACCTCCACTCCTCTGAGGATGTCCCTGAAGCTGGAGCGTTGTTTTCTCTTGTCGTTCTTGGCGATGTACTTGACGCTCTCAGTGGCCAGCTGCTTCAGACGGGCACACAGCGAGTCCAGGTCAGCACCCAGGAAATCCTGGTAAAACATGGCAACATGTGTGATTATCTAACTGATGTAGGAAAACTGGCTTAGCAACATTTGATCGAAAGCAAAGCACTGGTACATGCATGTAAGGCCAGTGGTTTGTTTCTTCTCAATGTTTTTTAGAAAAAATATGAATTAATGCGGTGAAAAACAAAAACAAAACAGATCTAGGCATCGTATCATATGAAAAGCTATGACAGGAGCCATGATATCAATGTCAACATATCAGGCTGTTTTTTTAAAATTTCAAATAATGAATTTTAAAATTATTATTTTATGAAATATACTCATATTTTGCTCCCAACAGTTCAGGGAAGTCTTTTTCATCCTAGTTGTTACAGTTATTCCATCTTCCAATGCAATGGTATCATTAAAAGTTCAAAATTCATTGTTTAAATTTTGAACCAGCCTGGTGTGTTGACTTCATGGCTCCAATCGTACCATTTTGGGCCATAATAGGATGCCTAGGCCTGTTTTTATTTTTATTTTTTTTGCCCGCCCGCTCCATTATTTTTCTAGAAAAATCCCTTAACCAAGAAATTAAATTGGTGTGGCCTTATAAGGGATTCCAGTCTAGAAACAAGAAAATTGAAGGAAAAAAAATGATAAAAAAGAACCACATTTCTTCAGGGCTCTGGCTTGTTTTTCTGTCAATTGCAAAAACTTTGCTGCATGTAATGGAAATTATTTTAAACCACTCCATCAACCTTGATGGACAAAATACACAAAAAATCTTGGGTAAAACTATAAAAACATGCAAAGGACAACCAACAATCACTCTCAACCCCCCGATTTGCCTCTCAATTTGTGGGAAATTGCACTTTAAAGGCTTGACAATCCAAAATCCTAGATTGCAAGCACTCCTCCCTGAGGTCCAATCATGAACCTGGGCTGACGGAAAAAAATTTTGAGCTGGCCTGTGCTTCTTCAATCTAACCATTGATGCTATTGGCTATACTATGGACCTATACCATTATTACGTCACAGTTTGTTTACCGCAATGAATGCCGGTCAATCGACGTTCATATTGTACAGGGGTGCGTATAGCGCTGTGTGTGTTTGTGTAGCGTTAGCCTAATAATATAAGGCTTTTAATACAGTACTACTTTCGTCTAATGTCACAACTAAATCACCCATGCGGCATGTAATGCTGTGTCAACACAACTAGACGCAGCAAAAATCAGACATACCTTATTTTGAAAACTTTGAAATGATCTTTATTCTTTAGTTTAACTGACAGTTCTAGAATAATGGTGTAGGTCCATTGGCTATACTATTGAGTACTTCTAAACCATGTACTGGTTTCTGTCCCTAGATGTTTAAAAAAAAAAGTCCTCTGTGCCCAACACCGTACCTCGTCCTCGGCCCGTGCTAGTTCATACAGCAGTGCGATGGCCTCGCCCGCCGTGATGCGCATGTTCACGTCATCACTCTGTAACAGCTGGGGCAGCTTGGGAAGGTGGCTGCAACACGGCATTATGGGAACATTAGGACCAGAAAGGGACAGTTCTAACATGGACATCATAATTATAAATGATGATATAAAAATTAAAATATGTTACATTATGTTGTTTGATTATAGGAATGACATCCTCTGGGAACTGCAAAACTGATTCAAGTGTGTGAAAAAAAACCCTGCCGAACCTAGCCTTTTTGTGATCGACTGACAAATCCTCCGTGAGTCTGAATTCTGAAATGTCATTCAACGCATTTTCAGAAGCAATGTTTTCTTTAGTAAATAAGGTAAAATATTTGTCCACAAGCAGACAGGCAGATGGGTTCTTGAAACAGTCCCAATGCATTGTTAAACTTTATTATCATATAGCCAGGTGACGTTGACCAATCAGAAGGCTCCATTCCACATTCCTTATGACGCCGTAATGTCACAAATAGAGTCAAAATCGGGTATTTATTCATCGCAATCCATACATTAAACAACTCAAATAATCACCCACAGAACAGGGCTCTAGTTCTAAAAAATCCAAAAATAACTTTAGTTGTGTTCCAATGACCTCGGCTGACTCCCATAAGAACACCTGTTCCCTGCCTGTGACCCAGATAGAAGACATAGAACGTGAACTCTACCCAGTGACCTCAGGTGACTCCAGAGGGAACTATGTTCTTTGTTCTATTCAGCATGTGCATTGTATCACAATACTGCATCAGTTTGGATAGACTATCGTGTAAGCTATATGATAATAGTGTTAATGTCCCGCCCTTTCTCGGTGAATATGGTGTGATAAAGCCTTGTCAGTCGCTATAACCACCTCATAATTATTCTGTGGTTATAGCAACTGACAAGGCTTTATCACACCATATTCACCTCGGGGCGGGACATTAACCCTTAATTAATGACTGTTGGATCCTTCAAGAAGAAAATCCCTACCTACCGACCCTACTTTTTTCAGGACTGAAACCAGAAACACAAGTTGGGCATTAAAACTGTACAACTGGATAAATTACGTAGATTCTGTCCGGACGTTTCTCCCTCACTCTTCTTCAGCGTCACGTGATGAATAAATCAAGTTCATTTAGTGACTCAAAAGAAGAGTGAAGGATGTCACTTGAAACGTCCGGAAATAATCTCCTTAATTTACCCAGTAGTCAGGCTTTTAGCTAGGATTTTTTTGTTGGGCGTCCATTTTTTGCATTGTATGCTATGCTCAGCAAAGATGCACGGTGCACAAGCTTTTTAGGGGGCCTTTTTTGAAAGTCAAAATGCTCTCAAACACTACTTTTTGCATTTTGAGTTACAAATTTTGAGGAATTTGAGTTTTTTTCCTTCAGTAAACCATCATTTTTGTATTTATAGTAAGGCTGAAGGGAGGCATGTGTGCTTGGCAGGGGTTGGGAGTGGAAAAAAACAGGGCGTCTTTAGGGTGTCCTACCAAAAAGTAGGGCGTCCAATTTCTTAGTATTTTCAGTACAGGGCGTCCAAAAGACACCCTGGACACCCCCTAGCTAAAAGCCTGCCAGTAGTGGAGTTTAATTTCTCTTAAGATATTGTTTACCTTATTCAAAATCTAGAGAGACGTAATAAAAACTATGTTCCTTACGTTTTGACAAACTCCTGTACTTTAGAAGGTGGTGCTATGGACAGCAGCAGGGTCCATGCTGACAGAGCGGCGCAGTGCAGGGCCTGCAGCGCGGGACTGTGGGAAGGCGACGTGCCGTCACCCTTCAGGTACGCCGCGCAGAAGATCTTCTCCAGACTCGTCATGATGTCAACAACCTCCTGTGGAACGTAAAACACAATCAAGTGCTCGAATAAAAGCTCATCTGTGTTGGTACAATACATAGTTAGAAAGTTTAAGCTTGTTCCAACACAAGGAAAGAAGTCACCATAAATGTTCGGTTGATCCCGTCAACCTTCGTGTGAAAGTCATCACGCTTACGACTTCCGGAAAGTGATCAGTGATTGCATCACACATCTGACGAAAGTTGACTGGATCAACCGAAAATTTATGGTGAGTTCTTTCCTCATATTGGAACAAGCTTAAACTTTCTAACAATTTAGTGCCGTGAACCTAAACCCACATTTAGGTCCAGGCTTGGATTCAAGTCCAGAGGTTTAGGTTCAGGGCATATACATGTACAAAATACGGAAGGGACTTCTCAGTGAACATTTCCAAATGGAAAATGGCGAGAACTGCACTACCAGAGTTTAGAAACAAGATATGTTGTTTGCGGATATGTATCTTTGCATGTGAATGAAAATAAGTATTTTGAGCCCTGTGTATGCATGTATACATGACTGTTTTCAGTACTTACCTCCATGTCCCCTGCAGCTATGAAGCAGATGAGGCCCAGGGCTTGTGCACACTGTATTAGAGAACAGAAGTAGTTAATACGCATTGATCATGTGCAACCTGCCAATATATACAGAATACAACACGGGGTATTCCGGTATTGCCCTAGGTATTTTATTTATGTCATACCCATCCAAGAAAACACACCTTTCAATGCGAAATGAGCGAAAATTTGGTGTCCCTAAAGCCAAAAAAATGCAACAACATCAATTCCAACGCCCGAATTTTGTATTTGGATTTTCGAAAGCAATGCACGCGGTTAGGGCGAAACGCGTTTGACTTGTTATATGGTACATTTGGAAGCCCGGGCCGTACGTGATAAGAACCCCCGGGCCGTACCGCTAGTTATCACACAGGCTGGAACACCTGTATCGAACATAAGGCCATGTTGATTTGATTATATGGATGACATCCGCGCGCGCATGAATTTTCGGCCGTTTCCAAAAAAAAAAAAGTTTTCAACCACACTGTAAATCGTACAAAACAGTTGCAAAATGAGCAAAAATATACCATAAGTTAAAAAAAAAAAAAAACTATACCAATGTCGTAGAATGCCAAAATCAAACGAAAAAAGACGAAATTGTAACAGGGCTCGTGACTGCGACTGATTTGGTCGCATATGCGCCCAAAATTTTGACGGTGCGACTACATTTGAAATCACGGTCGCACGGTGCGCCAATAAAAATTTTAGCCTAATTTCATTCCATTGTCGGCACAATCTTGTGAATTGTCGATCTCGCCATGACGCCGCAAAGAAAACGCTGTCATTGGTAGAAAATCTGACACCCCACTGGCGTTTCACAGCAAAATTTTCATGTGAACAACTCCGAATGTCTTTGTTTACATCGTGAAAGCTCACCGATACTCCCGCCGGCCGCCCGCACCCGACCACATGGTCGCGGCATGACGCTAGTTTTCGGCAGCTCGGCGGAAAAATAATCCATCCCCAGAAGAAATGTTACGCATGAAAATAACAACTACAACTTGCTTTCCTCGTTATATGAGTTTTTGAGGCCGTAAAATGTTTAAAACCGTTGAAATTTGCTCGAAAAAACGGCTCGAAAATCTACGGCGAGACTGACAAAATGGCCGACGGTGTTTCACAACAACAGTGGTCAAAGGTCAAGATAGCATCCAAATGTACAAGATACATGTACTAAGTACATATTACAAGGTGCCAAAACGAAACTTTAAACGCATGAAAACATTTTTTTTCGGCTACAACTGAAATAAAAATTCACTTATATTTTTATAAGGTTAATTTTCAAACATTATTGAGAAATTTTCCGAATTTATTGGTATCTTGTGTTAGTGCGGTTGGATGCTGTGATTGTGAAGTCCCTAATAGTAATACATTGGGAGAATCAGATGAGATATTAAAGATTATCATGCTTAGTATCGCGACCCGAGTGTCTCTCAAAAATTGTTTTTGAGTGGAGTTTATAGACATGATCACTATTTTTATTTGTTCAGCTGTGTCAATATGTGATTTGTTTGGGAAATAGGATTTGGTTTAGTTTTTAATATATCAATGTCAGGTACACCTTTGGGAATAATTGCTCCAAGTTCCAGGTAGTAAATACATGTACATTTTGTATCATGTATTTTTCACTTGTTGAACTTGTGGAAGCACCGTTGGCCCCCGGTTAGGGGTCATCCGGGGAACCTATGCCCAATTTTTTCAAAACTAAGGATGCTGATAGAATTTTTTTTTAAGGAAATGTGATCTAGCTTAGTTTTTAATATATTAACACCTTTGCAATACAATATTTTTTGTTGGTGCGCCTAGATTTTAGCCTGTGCTCCTAACTTTTTATGGTTAGGAGCACAGTGCTCCTAGGTCAAAAAGTTAATTTGGAGCCCTGTGTAAAGAAATGAACTTGAAGACTATATTATTCGCCAAACCATATTCTGTGCCATTTGCTCAACCCTCATGACCACGTAGATTTCATAATGAAAAGAACTTTTTTTTTTTGCAAAACTTTTTTTTATTCGCACGCGCGCATGAGTTTTGGGGCTCCCGGAGGATGTCATCCATATAATCAAATCAACATGGCCTAATCGCGGCCCAGGTAGGACATAATAGGTACTTACAGCAGCTCTGGCAGTGGCTGCTGCAGACTTGTCGTTCATGATGGTGATCATGATGGGTTTCAGGCTGTTGTAGATCTCCTCACACCCCTCCCTGGAGCCCAGCTGGACACACAGCAGTGAGCCTACTGATGCAGCCAGGGCCTGCTCCTCACCCTTTCCTGGGGAAAAACACAGCATGGAACAAGGTATTCATTTATTTATCAAGTTTTACCACGTACAATATGCACTGTGGACGGTATGGCGAAACAGGTGTTTCTGACATGAAACACCTTTTCAAAGCTGCCATACCAATAAAATGACAAGACAATACAAAAAGTAATCAAATCACATAATACAATTTGAGAAACAGATAAATAAACTTAGAACTACAAGGCAAGTCAACTTATTAACATTGAGGGAGTAGTATTCGTGACAACAAATAACAACAGTTATATAGCCAGTAGTGATATCACAGTTAGCGCGGTCTTGTGGCCAGACAAGTAGCGCAACCACAAGATAACTGCCACGTACAAGGTTGCTCTAAACTGTAGGTTTGGCAAAATCTGCTGTACATAAATGAGGAGAGTTTCCTTTTAAAGGCAACCACATCAGTTAGGATTGAAGCCCTAATTCCTAACCCTCTAGTATCTGCATCAAGCTTATTCCAAATCGTTGTAACACGTGGTATAAACGAAGATGCAAAAGAGGATGAGTTGAAGCTGGTGTGATACGCCGAAGGGCGGTTATACCGGCTATACCGATACAGAAGAGTTCTAGTTTCTTGTATTACTGTGTTGTAATACAACAGTACAAGGTGAAGAAAAAGTTATGTGAGTTGTACAGGTAGATATAGGGAAGTAAATGAAACTTCCACCTTTACTAATTCAAAGACAATAAAATTTCAGTCAAATCATGTTTTTGAATGCTTCTGTATCTGTATTTGTATTGGTGTAACCGCCTTAGCTTTGCGGGCACGCGGCCATTGTCAAGTTAAAAGTTAGGCCTAGGAAAATAAATGTTGTGTTTCCTGTTTCCCGACCGACCCTAAAAAAACCGCCGACCCTAGCCTTATTTTTGTGTGGACCCCTGCATATTGCTGAACCAAAACATTTTGCACGACGCTACCGAGAGAATCGCTGTCATTGGTGGAACGTCGGGCGCCCAGCTAGCGTTTTGAAGTCGTGTAAACAACGCTAATAATTTGTCTGATTTGTTTGTAAAACAAAGCCATCGACTCCGAAAATAAGTTTAAAAGCCGATACATTTACGAACTAATCGTAGAAAATTCCCTACCGTACTGCACCATCAGCATGCGGCGGCCGCAAAAATTCGGCAACGCGAAAGAAAAATGTCTGGTCCATGATAGCAGTATTTCTCATAAAAATAATGTATATGATTTATTTTTCCCCCTTTGTCGGTCTTTTAGTCCCAAAACGTCTAAAAAAGCGGAAATTTGTCCATAAAACCGGACGAGGAAAGGTAGCTATCGACGTAAACAAATTATAAGCACATGGCGAAAATCAGCAAAATCGGCAACGGGACAGAAAAATGCCTGGTTCATTTATCGATATTTACCATGAAAATGTCGTCTGTGGTGTA
>NW_017804009.1:2791680-2808718 GCF_001625305.1 Branchiostoma belcheri | reverse complement strand
CAACCACAAGATAACTGCCACGTACAGGGCTGCTCTAAACTGTAGGTTTGGCAAAATCTGCTGTACATAAATGAGGAGAGTTTCCTTTTAAAGGCAACCACATCAGTTAGGATTGAAGCCCTAATTCCTAACCCTCTAGTATCTGCATCAAGCTTGTTCCAAATCGTTGTAACACGTGGTATAAACGAAGATGCAAAAGAGGATGAGTTGAAGCTGGTGTGATACGCCGAAGGGCGGTTATACCGGCTATACCGATACAGAAGAGTTCTAGTTTCTTGTATTACTGTGTTGTAATACAACAGTACAAGGTGAAGAAAAAGTTATGTGAGTTGTACAGGTAGATATAGGGAAGTAAATGAAACTTCCACCTTTACTAATTCAAAGACAATAAAATTTCAGTCAAATCATGTTTTTGAATGCTTCTGTATCTGTATTTGTATTGGTGTAACCGCCTAAGCTTTGCGGGCACGCGGCCATTGGCCTTACTAAAGTTGAATCTGGATACTTAAAGTTACTGATTCAGAAGTTGAATCAAAGACTGGAAACTACTACTCACCTTTCTTTAAACATCTTTCTACACAATCAGTGATGGTAACTTTCCTGCAAAAGAAAAATGAAAATGGAGTAATCTTGAATCAATTGTTCACTTTCATTCTAAAAACAATGTTATGAAATTCAAGGGAATTTTGGGGTATACAAAATGTACTCTGTGCCTATATCTTAAATGCATCTTATGCAAATTCGAACAGTTTTATTTGAAATGGTGTTTTTGTGTAACATTTAATGCCACACAATCATTCATAATTTAGGTGCTGTGCTTAACATCAGCAGTAAAGAGACATGACAGAACACAGTCTCACCTATTGTCTATGAAGTCTGGTAAAACCTTGCGGGAGAAGGTTTGACGAAGACCAGCCAGGCACGACTTACGGCCACTTGCACTGAAACGAGAATCATCTGACATGTTAAATGTATTTAACGTAAATAAGTTACCACGACAGCACGACGTAATGTATTTAGGTAGTTATTTTATATGTATATTAATGTATCAATTCTGATCAGTATAAGAGATTCCAGAACATCTTAATAATTGATAAGCGTATTTTAATGTAAATAACTGATCATGATTTTAATACTTAGTATGTACATTTTAAACTTTGTAAATTCAACACAATTAAGGCCATGTAAGTCTGCAAGTTGAATAAAGATTCATTCATCCATTAGCATGGTCGCATATGGCAGTGCCCATCTGTTTCGTAGCCCTTGGGCCACACAGTTGTGCAATCACTACAGCAGGGGCTAGTCCACTGGTAGTGGTGTGACTCTGTGAGTTTAACTACTATACTATTTCCCACATGCTAAATGCTAAGCAGTATGCACCATTTTTAAATATATGTACCATTTTCAAAATGTATCATTTTGGTATGACTTGGCCGGGATCAAACTCATGACCTACTGAATGCAAGGCGAGGACTCTACCTACTTGGCCATTGCACTGGTAGTATTATCAAATTTAGTACATAGCATTTTTCAAGGCAGGGCTCGAAATCCCTTTTTCCGCATACCTGAACTGGTGCAGGTAACACTTGTAAATTACCTGCACCAGACAAATCTTTTACCTCCACCGTTCAGAATTGAGAAAGTATGGATCATACTGAAAAATGTGCAAAAGCTATAACCATTATTTCCTTCTTACTTATTTAGATTTTAGTTACACACAGTTTTAGATACAGTCAAACCTGTCCAACCCGGCCACCCAGGGGACCAAAGAAAAGTGGTCACCTTGGACAGGTGGTCTCCTTGAAGAGGGTTGCCTCACAACATGACTGAGACACAAATGGTTTCCATGTCGAGATATGTTCTAATGTCAAATGCTGTAAATGCATGTGGGGAGAGTGGCACATGGAACAATTTACCTTGTACAAAAACGTCATCCAGCCAGTCAAGGAAAACTGGCTGGTTTCTCCATGATTTCTCATTAGTTATCATTCATAATTAACATGATTGAAAATGATGTGGTCACCATGGGCAGGTATCAGGCCTTGAGCGGACCCAACTCAGGCCAGGTGGTCACCTTGGACAGGTTGCTTAATTCTTGTGTCAATGGGGAAAATTTTGGGGACCGAGAAAAGTTGCCATCATGGACAGGTGGCCTGGTTGAGGAGGTGGTCTCCTTGGCAGGTTTGACTATTGTTCAGCTCTTAGTCTTACCTTTTCTGAGTGGTTCCATCTATCTGGTCTCTCAGTTTTTCCTCAAAATCTTCCTGGGCCTCAGTTTCATCTATAGCATCAGGAGGGGGAATTCCTAGAAATATAAGGGAACAACATATTGCTGTGTTAAAAAAGTAACAGACATATTTATAACTTCTGTATATCTCACTTGTAATCACTGATCACTTGATAATAAATGTGTAAAAACAGTAGTGCTAGTACATCCAGTTACACTTCACATACGGTCAAACCTGTCTAAGATGACCACCTAGGGGACTGAGGAAAAGTGGTCTTCTTAAACATGGAGACAACAGACAAGACAGAGAACAAGATAACTGCAGCAAAATTTTTACCCATATGACTCAGTGCCATTTTATACATTGCACAAAGACTGTCATGCTGTCAAAATCAATGGCAAACTGGCCGATTCCATCATCGTTATCATTAAAAAACGTTTTCTGTCACATGCTTGGGCCATGTGTGTTCTCAAATAGTGCCGGTCCTTAGCCAAGTCCCCTACGCTTACTTATGGGGAAGAAAATTGCGACAAAGAAAGAAACCCAGGTCATTATGGCCAGCTAATAGAGGTGGTCGCTTGAGCAAGTTTGACTCTTATGAATATTGATATCATATGATTTAAACCAGTTTGCATACTCGTAGGATTTACTTACACAACTTCTGACCCTACATGTAGTACATGTACCTTCTGTTCCATATGTTGAGTCTATGTTCACAATATCTTCTATCTCTTCTGTCTCCTCTTCTTCCAAGTCATCTGGACTAAAGCCACTGGCCATATGTTCAACTAACTCTAACTCAGACCAAAGTTAAAATTGGAATCACCCAAAAGTTTACGACAACCAACCTGCACCCAAGTGCAACGTGACAGAAAAGCCACGTAAGCTACGCCAAATGCTCTTATTGGCCAGAGAAAATGACCCTTGCACCTACTTAAACTAGTCTGAAGGCCACTCGTTATCACATAGCTGAGTAGTGTTGACACAGTGTGTGGGTCCCAGACATGTACTCTTAATATTGATTACCGGTACACGTGACGGAATGTTTTTTTTATTCATACATACAATACATACATACACCATCCATTTACAGAATACTTTAAATGATAACAATGAAATACCAATCATGAGTAATAAAATGATAATCGATAAATTATGTACAGAGAAGTCCCCATTTCCCTCTGTGCTTTTCCATCTTCCCTTTCATTGTTTAGATGAGGCTTCTGCTTTTTCAAAGAAAATTATATATTTAAATTTTAATGAAAGATTCCAAACTGAGCCGTTTAAACTCTTGATGTTTGTTAATATAAATTTTGGCCAATAAAATTATAACATTACTGATAATTGCCCCCCCCCGGGTGAGATTACAATACCGAATATAATATTAAAAGAATTTACTTTTAAATTTTGCCGTTCGATTTTGTCCCAAAATTCAATCACAAGGGGGCAATCCCAGAAAACATGTAAATACGTTTCTTCTTCCAAATGGCAAAATGAGCATAACGGGCTATCAATGCACTTCCAAATATGTAATAATAAATACAGTATGTGACAGAATGTTTAGACAGACTAGTGGCCAATGGAAGCAGAGTGGTTGTCTAGAGGACTAAATGTCGTATTAATATTAGGGACAAGTTTTAATATTTAACTGCACTGTGGTATTCGATAATAAGAACTGATGCATTGTTTTTACACTAATTAATAATTATAAAAATAAATTTTCTAATATGCATTTATCAAAATAATTTACAGTAAATACAATAATACATGGTTTTAATGTCACCTTGGTTTTATTGTCTTTTAGTTTTACCGAGTAAAAAAAGTATGTAGAGCTTCATATTCTAAAGAAAGCCCATTGAAATGTATACAAATAAGGTGTAACCTCTTTCTGACCTGTGGTAACCTTTAGGGAGGTGTGGCATGTCTATTTCTATCCCACAGTGACACACAGTGGAACTCCAACCATTCTCTCATAGTTATTTATAGAAATCACACAAAATGTTACCTCATGTTATTTATTTTCTCACCATAGATGTGTAATTATATGAGGAGCAGACATTTGAAAAACCATTTTCATTTGCTTATTTCCTCCATTTTTAGTTTTCTTAAATTTGTGCTACTGATATTATTACTAAGATATTTAAATATAAGGTTTATGGGAGGTGTTCTTCTTTCTGTGTTGTCTTCTGTATAAAGCCGTCTTGGCCTTTTCTAGTTTGTTTGTATTATTCACTATTATTTTGACGAATTAAAAAATAAATATGTACTACCAACTTTGGATTGCTCACAAAGGTAAGAATAAAATATGGTTGGGTGAAATCTACTCCTACTAGTAATACTAGTACTACTACATGAATTAAGATTAGGCTTAGGCCACACCAATTTAATTTCTTGGTTAACGGATTTTTCTAGAAAAATAATGGAGCGGGCGGGCGAAAAAAAAATAAAAATAAAAACAGGCCTAGGCATCGTATTATGGCCCCAAATGGTACGATAGGAGCCATGAAGTCAACACACCAGGCTGGTTCAAAATCTTAACAATGAATTTTGAACTTTTAATAATACCATTGCATTGAAAGATGGAATAACTGTAACAACCAGGATGAAAAGGTCTGTTTTCAACTGTTCAGGGCAAAATATGAGCATTTTGCAGTTGATTCTGGATTTTTATTTTTATTTGCAAATCAGAAAAAAATGAAGCGGCGAATCCGTTAACCAAGAAATTAAATTGGTGTGGCCTTAGGAAAAAAATAGTGTTTCCAGTTTCCTGACTGACCCTAGAAAAACTGTTGACCCTAGCCTTTTTTGTGTGGACCCCTGCAAGGGACATAAATTTTTCGAGCTGATCGAACATTTCTAGCTCTATGATCTGACACCTGAGTGATGAAACATTGTACAATCGGTTTTCCAACATTGAAAATACAAGCATCATCATGCAAGTTACAAAGTAATAAAGTTAAACAAACTGTCTGACACTTAGAAACGTACCCTCCTCTCCTGTGAGACTGCGCAGGTCACTACTGCTGCTGACGTTACTGGCTGTGTCATCCACCAGGTCAGTGTCACTCTGTTCCGCACTGCTGCGGCCACCTAGACAAAACACAGTACAAAGTTTACTACAAACTTACATTGAGACATACATTCAAGTTCAACAGTTGAAGGCAAATCAAAAGTTCTTGCAGGGTCGAAATACTTATTTTTCTCAAGCCAAAAGTTAGGCTAACCATCAATTTTCGGGTTGCCCCAGTTACAATGCTTCAATGAAACATTAGCTATTATACATGTACTTAGTAAGTTGACAACAAAGAATTCAAACCAATTGAATACACTAGTCTAAAATAAAATCACCCATGATTTTTAAAATGTCTTGTACGTACTCAAGTACACAAGTGTATTGAGAAAAAGAAAGAATGCCAAGAACATACAATTACAAGGCCACTTTGAAGGGAAAAAAATTATTTGCGTGCCGGGAAACATGGCATCTCCCACGTTTTGCACAGAAAACATGACATCCGCAGTGAGAGTGCGAGAGTGGGTACTAGTATTTCAATCCTAGCTTGTCTAGACTCCAGATTATAGATACATTGTACTTCACAGTGTGCTCAGCAGAAAAGTGTTATCAAATACTACCATTATTATAAGTTGCCACTGACTCTAGCCGTGGCGACTCTTGATTCGGGCTTACATTGCATTACCCTCAGCAAGAGTCGTGGAAAGATCCATTGGCAGAATGTCCGCTACCGCCGTCGGGAACGCTCGGTAGCCTTTCCGGTTATAATCGGAGAGCTTTCGGTCGGGCTTCGGTAATCGTGACGCTACCGAGCGTTCCCGACGGCGGTAGCGGACATTCCCGACTATATCCAAGATGGCCGCCAGCTTGTGCCGACTAGCTATTTTACTACTTTTCTGTCGCGCTGTGGAATATTTAGGCTGATCTAAACATCGGCAACCCGGCCAATTGTGGAGTTATATTGTAGGGAAGCTCGGGACAGCAAAAAACCGGGTCAAAAACGGAGCATCGAGCAGCCAACGGGAAATGTGCAGTTCTGCCAAATGGATCTTTCCACGACTCTTGCTGAGGGTAATGCAATGTAAGCCCGAATCAAGAGTCGCCACGGCTACCACTGACTCATGCTCACAACTCATGCAGAAGCATTCTTTACTGACTATGTGCTATGCAGGATGACTCAAAATCATGGAAACTATGTCATCTTGACCGTGGGCAGTTTTATTTTGTACTGATGAGCTATTCATTAAAAATTTTCAACGAAATCAAGATCTTTTGCCCCTCTTCTCACAAACATACAAATTACAATGTAACAGATCTATAAAATTTAAGAATGTTTAGTTAACATCTGTGTCCATAATATCACCAGGGTCCATACTTGATACTTAATAATATTGCCACCTTGAGAAACAGTGTGCTTAAAGATATTTTTACTGCAACATACTTTTGGTATGCACTCCTTCACACATCAAATGTACATACCTAGGGTATGTTGCAGTAAAAATATCTTTAAGCACACTTTTTTATCTCGGCCGCCTGAGCGGCCGAGATATTGTGCCCCAAAATAGGTTCCTTGGTACCTTGGATACTCGTTGATTTCGACCGTGAAAACCAATTTCGACCGTGAAAACCAATGAAACCAATTACTCTGCATGTATACTTTACTTTTGGCGTCGACCTACCGGATGATAGTGTCGTTATTCTTATACAACGAAGTTGACTAAAAAAGAGGAAATGCTGTTTACCACAAAACCATTGTTTTATATCATAGTATGCATTTAATGTTCTAGAATTTCGCTAATAGCTGCTGTAATTGGACCAATAAATCAATGACATAAATTATGTACATTAACCTTCCATATTTGCTTAAGTCGCAAGATGTCGCTTTTGATTGGTGAATAAATCACTGTGACGCACGTAAATATTCACTTGAAATGAGAAATTACCGCCCAACAAAACGGACCATTAGATTCCCAGTGCTGTATTACTCTTTTGTTCTTGTGGTCAACTTGTTTTCTTTGCTTGAATCGCGTAAAAGACCAAGGAAAATACAATGAAATCGGCAATCGGCCCGTGTTACGCGCCGAAATGATGCATTTGAATGGTATATATAAAATGACATAGTTCAGTCACGATGCACCAAAACAGGCCATGAAATGTATCCCCGTATTCCCAACAAGTCAGACCATCACACAGTGGAAAGTTGATCATATCAAAAAGGGTCTGAAGATGAGATTTGGGGCGTCAAAGTTGACCGTCAAATGCATCAATTTGGCGAGGTTTCCGTGTTGTTTTCACGCTCTGCATGGGGGTTTNCATACATTCAACAGTTGAAGGCAAATCAAAAGTTCTTGCAGGGTCGAAATACTTATTTTTCTCAAGCCAAAAGTTAGGCTACCCATCAATTTTCGGGTTGCCCCAGTTACAATGCTTCAATGAAACATTAGCTATTATACATGTACTTAGTAAGTTGACAACAAAGAATTCAAACCAATTGAATACACTAGTCTAAAATAAAATCACCCATGATTTTTAAAATGTCTTGTACGTACTCAAGTACACAAGTGTATTGAGAAAAAGAAAGAATGCCAAGAACATACAATTACAAGGCCACTTTGAAGGGAAAAAAAATTATTTGCGTGCCGGGAAACATGGCATCTGCCACGTTTTGCACAGAAAACATGACATCGGCAGTGAGAGTGCGAGAGTGGGTACTAGTATTTCAATCCTAGCTTGTCTAGACTCCAGATTATAGATACATTGTACTTCACAGTGTGCTCAGCAGAAAAGTGTTATCAAATACTACCATTATTATAAGTTGCCACTGACTCTAGCCGTGGACGACTCTGGTACCCTTTTTGCATGATAATGCCGGGACAGAGTCGTGGTGCAATGCATAGGCCAAAACCAACCTTTGCCGTGCCGGGCCTCATGCAACGGGCCGGCCCCGGATTTTTGGTGTCCCTGGCTTCCCGACGCACTCACCTGCCGGGCCGGGGGATAAGACCCTAAACAAACGCAGCATTTTACCACAACACGGCCTCGGAGCACGTAACTCAATACAAATCATCGGCGATCGGCGCCATTTTGAATTCGGGAATTGGTCTGCAAAACAGGTCGGACCCTGGGTTTACGACAGATTACGTCGTTATTTTCAACTCTCCAACGTTCAAGCTGCCGGTAGCATGACGTAATCTGTCGTAAACTCAGGGTCCGGCCTGTTTTGCGGACCAATTCCTGAATTCAAAATGGCGCCGATCGCCGATGATTTATATGGAGTTACGTGCTCCGAGGCCGTGTTGTGGTAAAATGCTGCGTTTGTTTAGGGTCTTATCCCCCCGGCCCGGCAGGTGAGTGCGTCGGGAAGCCAGGGACACCAAAAATCCGGGGCCGGCCCGTTGCATGAGGCCCGGCACGGCAAAGGTTGGTTTTGGCCTATGCATTGCACCACGACTCTGTCCCGGCATTATCATGCAAAAAGGGTACCAGAGTCGTCCACGGCTACCACTGACTCATGCTCACAACTCATGCAGAAGCATTCTTTACTGACTATGTGCTATGCAGGAAGACTCAAAATCATGGAAACTATATCATCTTGAGACTTGACCGTGGGCAGTTTTATTTTGTACTGATGAGCTATTCATTAAAAATTTTCAACGAAATCAAGATCTTTTGCCCCTCTTCTCACAAAATACAAATTACAATGTAACAGATCTATTAAATTTAAGAATGTTTAGTTAACATCTGTGTCCATAATATTACCAGGGTCCATACTTGATACTTAATAATATTGCCACCTTGAGAAACAGTGTGCTTAAAGATATTTTTACTGCAACATACTTTTGGTATGCACTCCTTCACACATCAAATGTACATACCTAGGGTATGTTGCAGTAAAAACATCTTTAAGCACACTTTTTCTCAAGGTGGCGATATTATGGACCCGAGTGATATTATGGACACAGATGTTATGTAAAATGACCATAACTGGGCAAAGCTGCACCGTTGGCAGCACCAACCTGTTTTTTTTTTTTTTTGTTTGTTTACAAGTTTTTCCTTCCCGTTTTCAGAATAATCAGACCGAAATTTTAGGAAAAGTATGGCCCAGGACGTTACTGTCTTTCTAGGAAGGCGTGACAGAGCAGACGTGGCGCTCGTGAGAATTTCTACGGCCGTGACCACCTGACTTGCGTGAGAGGAATTATTAATATTATCATAATCTAGTTTCTAAGTGAAAGTGAGCGACCCCCCTCCCCCTCAGTCTACCACGTACCTGGGAGCAAGATAACTCTGAGTTTATGGGATCTTGTTGGATATCCCGCTGCACATACACACACATCACACAGGGAACATACACAAAATTATCATACATTTCATATACGGTTATATCACAAATACACTTTACGTATATCCTGGGTAGAAACAAGTCTAACCATATGTAACGGTGTACATTTTTAAAAAATTGCCACCAAACTGATTTTTGGGACAAGGTTATACGAAAACTTACATCAAATGTTGTAAAAATCACAAGAAATATACCGATTTTTCCAGCTTATCTGAACAACCAACCAGTTTGCACTTCTTAAGTGTACAAAGGCGACAAAAAATATATACTAGGCGCCAAAAATTTATGTATCAATGGAGTTGCTAAGTAGAGCAAAGGGACCATACCTTTCTTCTTCTTGTTACCTCTGGGCGGCATTCTCGCGGTCTTACTGGCTCAAATATCGTTAATCAACACTAGAGACTTTCCAGGGAAACTTTCGTATACTAACAGTTCTTTGAAATTCGGCAAAGTATCCTATAAAATAGGAAAAATGGTCTTGAAGATAGAGACGTTCCGATTCTGGTGTCGACATATTTTAGATCTGGGAGATCTGAGGATTTTCACCCTGTTCTAGATGGTCGTTCATACTCAGGATCCTTTACGCCAGTCACAATGCACATACATTTGCAATGCATAATGGGGAAAGTGTTTACATGTAGGGTACGTGGTAAGTCATGCCGGTTGCATGAGTAGTAATGACATCACATCTAAAAACCCTAACGTTGCGCAATCCATACGCAAATCGGAAAAAAATAGCAAAATTAATAGTAACTAATGCTTAAGCTATTTTGAGGGCTTCCGGAAAGAAAAAGAAGCAACTGATGATTTAATACACGGTCTATCTAAAACAAGACGTGAAAGCCAGCTGATTTTTAAAATTTTGAACCGAGGACGATGACCGGGCCACCTGTTTACCGGAATGCAGAGAATGCACCGCAATATACAGGAATACACATCACATTGAGAAGGGTCTACCGAAAATACCCTGTATTTATGAGTTTAAAATTTTAGATTGCTGTAATTTTACATAAGATAACGTATACATGGCCAATGGAACATGGCATCACTAGAAATTTCTGAGTGGCGACCTGGCCAATTGTAATGTTTGTTTTTCATAATTTGTGAATAATTTTCTTATTCCCAGGACCGTCTACGGTATATTATGCCATAATAATCAACCCGGAATATTAACTCATCAAAGTAGGGTGTATTCCAATGTATCTGTAAGTATTCCGATGTATTCTAAATATTCCGCTAAGCAGGTGCACCCGACGATGACCCTTGACATTCCACCAAAGCTCATATTTACTTAGGCGTCTGGGGGGTAGTGACGTGTTTTACGTTCTCCCCTTTCTCTCTTCCCCTCTTGTTGTTTTTACGTCGTTTCTGCACTCAATAATGTACCATGAGGAAGAAGAAAAGAAGAGGATCCCCTGGGCATTGTCATAAAGGCATTGTGCCGTATGGATCGGGGATAAAATCGTGGGATTGACAGATGCAACCGCAGAAAAAAATCACCAAGGCTCCTGTCACAGTATCAAACCACGGTACGTAAATATCCCCCTCCCCGTTTGACTAGGTTTTGTGTTTACGTTTCCATGGTTTTAAGTGAGTTAATTAAAATGTACTTAGGGAAGCCATTCACCTTTTGGTTACACATGATTGTGAATTATGAATGTATTTATTAGCACTTCTTTTGTCGAGCGTGATTTTATTACTTATTCATTGACTGAAGGTTTGGGCCAAGTGATTTTCTTGACATCCAACATTTTGGTGGAAAATTGGGGTTAAACTTGAGGTATTTTTGCTTTTCAACGTAACATTTAACGTTATCTATGTTCTGTCGATCTATGGTTCTGTTTTTTGCAGTTTATACCTTCTATTCTAACATGTGTTCAATATTCAAAACCACCTGTTAACAACACTACTGTGTTCAACGTCGAAGTTTTGCTTTTTCAAAAGTATAGATCTACTTTCCTGTCTTTTAACTACAAAAACAACCAGCTTATCCCATGAGGTTTTTAAAATCGGATTTTCACTTGGAATTTGGATGCAAAGGCTTTGGTCAGTTTGGTGCATTACTTCATTTCGGTCATTTCAGAGCAAGAAACATTTTCCCTCAAACTTGAAGATACCTTGAAGAAGCCTAGGTGTAATTCTCAAAATAAAAACACCAATAGGTAGTGTCTTACTCTTAGTTCTGATGTTAGAATGCAAAAGAAAGTGCCACTTATTGCCAAGGGTAAAGAAGTCACTAAGGCCACACCAATTTAATTTCTTGGTTAACGGATTCGCCCGCTTCACTTTTTTCTGATTTGCAAATAAAAATAAAAACTCAGAATCAACTGCAAAATGCTCATATTTTGCCCTGAACATTTGAAAACAGTCCTTTTCATCCAAGTTGTTGCAGTTATTCCATCTTTCAATGCAATGGTATCATTAAATGTTCAAAATTCATTGTTTAAATTTAGAACCAGTCTGGTGTGTTGATTTCATGACTCCTATTATACCATTTTGGCCCATAATAGGATGCCTAGGCATGTTTTTATTTTTATTTTTTTTATCGCCCGCCCGCTCCATTATTTTTCTACAAAAATCCGTTAACCAAAAAATTAAATTGGTGTGGCCTAAGGCCTAGGGAAAAAAATGTTGTGTTTCCTGTTTCAGTCTAGAAAAAAATAGGGTCGGTCGGTAGGGATTATCTTTCTTTTCTTTTTTTAGACTTTGGCGATCTCTAGTGGTCCAACTTTTACAATATAGTCAAACATAGTAAAACTTGCATGAGGACACTTTATATATTTTCAATGTCAATGTTGGAAAACCTATTGTACAACGTTTCATCACTCAGGTGTTAGATCATGGAGCTAGAAATGGTCGATCAGCTCGAAAAATTTATGTCCCTTGCAAGGGGCTAGGGTTGGCAGTTTTTTCTAGGGTTGGTCGGGAAACAGGAAACACAACATTTTTTTCCTAGGCCTAAATTATGACATTGTGAGGTAGTGTCTTAGTTCTCATGTCAGAAATGGAGGGAAGTACCACTTAATATTAAGGTAAATCATAAAGAAGTAACTTAAAGAGAGTTTTTTTCTTTCTCTAGTATTCCTATGAGGGCAATTTTAACTTAAGAGGAACATGAAAATGCCATTAAGAGAGCCATGTAAGTTAAAAGTTTAAAGAGTTTTTTGAAGATGCGTACTCCCTGTTGGTTTGTTACTATGACAGTGAGAATGCAAATATCACATTAATATTCTAGTTCCACTTGGAACAGATAAAGCATTTTAGGTACAATATTATTTTATGGAACAAATACTTGTGGTAAGTATAAACTGAACATTTTCATGGCACATTTAATGAATTGCTGTAGATGATTTTTCAACAGTGCCAGTTTGATTGTTGCTAATTTATTTTATTAATTCTGCGATATTTCTTTCAAGATATAACATTCTGAAACATCACAGTTGCCACGTCTGTAACGTTATAATACTGTAGTTCATTTCATGTTCGTTATAATACTGTAGTTCATTTCATGTTCATAGTAGCAAAACTTCAAGCTCTGAGAAAAATGGAGCTGTTTGCAGAATTACATGTTCAAGGTGGTAACCTGGTTACCAAACCTATTTTAGCCCCCGAGTACTATTTTCGGAGAGGATGTAGGACTCGGGAGCTCAAATAGGTTTGGTAACCAGGCAACACAGAGGTGGCAGCAGGTGCAGAAAAAGTCAGCAATTTATTCGTTAACAGTAATGATAAGTTCAGGGTACAGAAGTGACCCCGAAAACTGAACAAAAAAAGTACTGTGTAAAAATCAAGAATGACAGTATCTGACATTTTAATCATAATGTTATATTGAATTGTTTTAATGCAAATTCGTGCCCGAGGGCTAATTGCAGGAACAGAAGAAACATATGGTATAAAATAGACAATTAGTACACATAGAACTACTGATAACTACTAAGAAACTATTAGTAAAACTACTGGGTTTGACTTCTTTTTTGAAGACAGAGGAAGACAAAGGATCCTACTTTTTCTGTAATTTGTGGGTTTTCCAATGTTAAGGGGAGAGTAGTTTTTTTACATTTGTATATGTGTGAAAGTTTGGGTAGAATTTGGAGTAGAATTATATTAAGTAACCAATTTTCTTTGTTTTCTTTTTAGATATTGCAGTACCAGATTGAATCTGGATCTCCTGTGATTTGATGCTGCTATAAGATAACAGTAAAGTAAAAACAGCTATAAAACATGGGATCAGGGTCGAGCTCACCCCAGCCTCCCACCAGACCCCAGGCACAGGTCCTACCTTCACAGCAAGGACAGCCGGTACAGCAGAGACGGGGCAACTTCGAGGAGGTACAGCTCCAATATGGACAGCCGCAAGCTGTTCCAGCACATGGCTATGGACAGCCAAGAACTCAAGGTGCATACGGACACCCAAACTACAATACGTACGGCTCTCAGGGTTATGGAAATCCACAGCAATATGGGAAAAGCAATGGATACACACATCATTCTGAGTATGGAGCAGGAACTTCTACAGGGTACGGTGGACAGCAACAGAGACAGAGGGATGATTTTGATGATGACTTGGACGACTGGATTGACCAGAAGAATAGTCAGGTATTTGGATGAAAAAAAGTGCTTCCTTCAAAATGTACATACTGCACCACTGTCTTCAGATTCTTTACTGTACTTACTGCTTTAAGTCAAGAAACAGGTTATGGAAAAAAAAAAGTTCTGTAATAACTTCTCTTGTGGTAAATTATTCCTCTTTTGATCAAATGTGAAGAGTAGGATTACATTTTTTGGAACACAAGTTTATAGCTGTTCCTGTATGCTTGTAAGCTAAGATCTGTGTTCCTTTTTTGCTGTAAAAGAGACTACCGTAAAATGCACTTACGGTAGTCAAGATACAGTTAACGAAAGCAGAAAAAAGTTTTGTTGTAACTTCTCTTGTGGTAAATGCTTCCTCAAAAATTGCCATCAAATTTTAAAAGTAGAATTACATCTATGGGGAACAGAAGTTTCACTATTCTAGTATGTTAGGATCTATGTTCCTTTTATGTTTTAAAAGATTTCTCTTGTGGTAAATTCTTCCTCTTGCCCTCAAAATGTCAAATGTGAAGAGAAGAATTACATCAAATGTTATACTATACTATACTATACTATACTATGCTATACTATACTATACTATACTATACTATACTATACTATACTATACTATACTATACTATACTATAATACTATACTATACTATGCTATACTATGCTATACTATACTATACTATACTATACTATACTATACTATACAATACTACTCTACTCTACTCTACTCTACTCTACTCTACTCTACTCTACTCTACTCTACTCTACTCAACTCATATATATATATACTAAACTATACTAAACTATACTAAACTATACTAACTATACTAAACTATACTAAACTATACTAAACTATACTAAACTATACTAAACTATACTAAACTATACTAAACTATACTAAACTTATAGTGTACTTAGGAACAGAAGTTAACCTATTCCTGTATGCTTCTAAGCTAAGACCTGTGTTTCTTTTATGCTATAAAAAAAGACCACCATAAAATGTGCTATATGGTAATTTAGTTGACCAAATCCTTGTATCATCCACCAGGTGCCATCCCATCAGACGAATACACAGCAGTCATCTGCAGTATCTGAAGACGATCTCATACTAGAAACCTTCCATCACAACGATGGGACACAGTATACAGTGTTACGGCAAAGTGGGCACAGGGCATATCTGGACTGGCAAACTCAGGTAAGTTACTGTCAGGGCTTGAAATTCACTTTTGGGAACAGGTGCACTGGTGCACCTAACCTAAAAAATTAGATGCACAAAAATTTTTTGGGGTGCACCATGCATATGAAACAAAACATAATTACAGATCTTACTGCTCCTCTTCTGAGCTTGAATCTAAAATGGGAGCTAACTTTAAATCTTAAACAAGCATTACAACAAATGTTTTATGATTTTTGTCACACTTAGATGAAAAAAAATATCATATATACTATTGTACATTTGATATGCACAAAGATACCTACCTACAAAAATATTTGGGTGCACCAGTGCACCCACAGAAAAAATTAGGTGCACAGCTCCAATTTTGGGTGCACTAAGGTGCACATGCACCCAGTATTTCGAACCCTGTAGTTGATGACAGTCAATGCAGCTAATGAATGAATACAGCTACATTTGTGTGTAAGAACCTCCTTGGTAAGCCCAATACATGACCACTACCTGCACTAACCTGCATATACCCAGTACATGGACCAGTGCAGGTTAGGTGCAGGTAGACATCAGAAATACCTGCACAGCTCCAATTTTACCTGCACTAACCTGCATAGACCCAGTACATGGACCAGTGCAGGTTAGGTACAGGTAGACATCAGAAATATAACAGTTTACTGTTACAGTGGTCTATTGTATCATATAATCTCTAGTATTTCTAGCCCTGTGCATGTTTGTACTCTAGAAGATTTTAAATAATTGCATCAAGTATATATATTAGAAACTTGTAAGCAATGAAACCTAAAGTTCCTTTAGAGTTAAAATGAAGGAGTATGATAAGAGGCCACCTGGCCACTACAGACTAGTAGTACGCTGAATATTTTTTTTTTGCTGAAGAATTTAGAAGAAAAACAAACAACTGATTGTGTAAATATTGTTGAACACTATATGATACAGTGTGCAGTTCTCTCTTCCTAATCATTATGATATTTTCCTTTGAAGGATTGGGTGCAGTTTCCAAATGAATGGTTGGGACAGGGTCATTTTGGAGAGCAGGACACTCTATTCACTGAACAGGTAAGGCCAAAGACCTCTTTTACTGTCTTTTCTATTATTACTTCTCTAGTTTCCTTTGTGACTGAATGCTTTGCTTTAAAAATACTCAGTACTCAAGTAGAAAAGAAAATTCTTCTTTTGAAAACATAGAAGTACTTTACGTAAAAATGCCAGTACTCTTTGACTTTTAAGTTTTTTTTAAGGGAGTCTGATTTTTTTAGATTCACGTAGGAAATGTGATCTGCCCTCTCCCAAGGTACATCATGCGTAGTGTTGCATTTTGTTACCTCCGCGGCCCTTTGTTTGAGGTGTAACCCTAGACGGAAGGGTTTTCCCGTGCCCATGGTACCCATGTGTAAGCAGGGGCGCTGGTTTGCTTTGTTAGAACTGTGTCAGGCGACGGATCACTTGTTTTCAAAAGTGGCGGGTAAATCAGGCCTTGTTGGGGTAAAAAAAGTGCAGATTACTAATGATACAAGTGCTATATAGCTAAGACCATGATGATTTGAATATATGGATGACATCCGCGTGCGCATGAATTTTTGTCCATTTCCCCATTTGACCATACGGCCACACCAATTTAGTTGGTTGTTTCTTGGATTTGCCCTGTCCATTTTTTTCTGCTTTGCAAAAAAAAAAAAATTTTTAGTTTCTAAT